>NC_140172.1:123744931-123926641 GCF_963971535.1 Notolepis coatsorum | reverse complement strand
CATCTAAACATGTACAGGTACTTGGTAATAAAGAGATTCTACTTGGACTCAGCTTATACTTCTTCCATATGATGTGACATCTTTTCGATGTTGATTTAGCAGCGACATTTGTCCAGTGTGTCTATTGTCATTCGATTTCCACCACAAATGCTTTATTACGATGCAATTTTTCTCAATATATCGGATGAAATAAAACAAATAAAACATTTAAAGTGAACGTGCAATTGTATTGTAAATCTTTTTAGCAAAAGGAGATGCTTCGTTAGCCTAACCCTTCTGACTGAGGAACCCTGCGACACTTATTCGTATATTAAGCCAATGAAAGACTGGGTTCCAATGGGTCCATTGAGTATGGTTACATGGAGACCGCAATTAAGATTATCCATTCAGACTATCCAGGTCAAAGTTGTCTGAACATCGGAGAGGGCTAACTGTTTTGAGACTGCCTGCGGGTATAGCGGTGTACGTGTCACACGACATATAATCATCTAATTTGAGTAGATTAACCTTTATTTGTCATGTGTAGTTATGTTGCCCTCTTCTTTCATGTTCATTGATAAGCCTAAAAGCAGTACAAATTAATGTGTAGAGGCAACGCGGCCATCTGTGTGCCGGACGGAGAACGGTCTAGTAGCTCCATAGAGTGGAGCATGGCACTAACACCGCAACGGTTGAGGATTCCATTTCCACTGGGGGCCACCCATGCTCAACAGAAATGTGTGCGCACTGCGCACTCATGGTACTCTATAAGTCACTTTGGATAAAAGCATCCACTAAATGGCATATGTAATGTGAGAGTGGACACTTTACCTTAATTGGTACACATTGCCTTTCGGGTCCGTGGTTGAACGGCGTGCCTTTAGACTTTGCTGATGTCGTCAACTGTTTCTTCATACAGTGTATTGTCAAAATAGTAACGTATCCCAATCAAAACCTCAACCCGGTTACTCGATTCCAACTGAATTGTTTAAATAGTCAAGTTTTCCTTAATCCCCTTGGGGAGATCCAGGTGCCATAGCAGCATGGGGGAGGGGAGGTACAGACAGGGAAGAATTCTAGAAATAGTATAAATAGAAATTATAATAATAATAATAGAGTAGAACATAATAATAATAATAATAATAATAATAATAATAATAATAATAATAATAATAATAATAATAATAATAATAATAATAATAATAATAATAATAATAATAATAATAATAATAATAATAATAATAATAATAATAATAATAATAATAATAATAATAATAATAATAATAATAATAATAATAATAATAGTAGAATGGCAGTATATTATATCAATAATAATAATAATAATAATAATAATAATAATAATAATAATAATAATAATAATAATAATAATAATAATAATAATAATAATAATAATAATAATAATAATAATAATAATAATAATAATAATAATAATAATAATAATAATAATAATATACATTTGTATAGTTGTAGTAGCAGTAGCACACAGCACCAGAGTATGTGCAGTTAGTTTAGTAATTCAGTCCTAACAGTTCTCAAGTTCTCCAGCCGTTAATTCCCAAACTATTGGCAGCAGTCCATGCCCATGGTTGTGGAGCCTGATGGCTACTGGCACGAAGGACTGGCCATGAGGTGGTTTCAGTAGGAGTGGGGCTCAATTACTCCTATTGATGGGCTACCAGCCTGCCCTTGGCTCCGACCATCACCAGGACTCTAGCCTGTCTGAGGCAACAGGATTCGCCAGAGGAGATGTGTGTAACTCGTTTTCTCAGTCATTATCTGCTACAGGAGATGTATAACTCATTTTCTCAGTCATTCTCTGCTACATGATATGTATAACTTGTTTTCTCAGTCATCCTCTGCTACAGGAGATGTATAACTATGTTTTACATAATTAAAATGTTGTATGTTATTGTTAACTGAACCAAAGCTTTGGTATCCTTTATGAAACAGTTTTAATATCCTGTAACTCAAATGGTTTTTACTGCATATACATTATTACTGTGATTTTGGGAAGATATTACATACAAATAATTAAATAATCTAAATGTTGGCAATAAACTTTTATTTGTCCATTATGAGTCTTAAAATTTATGAATATAGGATGTATAGACACGGTTTGCAGGCTGGGGGGGGGGTGGGGCTCTGCAACCCTCGGGCAGACTGTGAGCTGAGGATTCCAGAATGGTCCGGCAGTATGTCATTGAACAGCAGCACTGACCTGAGACCTGCTTGTGCCTCAAAGGGGCCCATAATAAATGTTTACACCGCCTTAGTTCATTTGATATGCGATTGCAATTCTTCATTTTGATTAGAATCTCCCCATTGATTTGAAGCACTAGCAGATAGTTTACTGTATCTTTCAGATTGCTTTTGTGGAAAATAATGGAAATGGCCCAGGAATGACCCAGAATTTCATGAAATCTTTCAGCAGTTAAATCAGCTGCAGTGACATACACCTTGGGGGAGACTGAGCGCGTCACAAATAGGATTTTCTCAGATGAATCCCACTGGTGTTATGGCTAACACTAGCTATTCTTACCTCTGTACCTTCCGGTCTCTTCGCTTCAGCGGTTCGGGCTGCTTAATTCCCTTTCGATTCAGTCAACTCAGAATAAAAAAAACTGTTTATTTCTTCATGACCACAACATAAATGTATTCGTCAACAGGTTTATATAGGACCACCTTCTGATGTAGAAAGTCCTTTAACTCATTCAACGCCAGTCACGAGAAAAGTCGGGTTAACTCGCCAACCGTTCAGCGCCAATCACGAGAAAACTCGGGTTTTGGTAGCACTTTATAATAACACCCTGTTATAATACATTTATAAGGTATTTGTAGATAATGAACTAATCATGAACAAACCATTTATATACATTCATAAATGATTATTAAATCATATATAACTATATTTGTATACCATTTACAAAGTATTTACAACGCATTAGTGGATAATGAACTAATCATGAACAAACCATTTATATACATTCATAAATGATTATTAAAACATTTATAACTATATTTGTATAACATTTACAGATTAGTTCTACATTATTTATAACTCATTATCAACATTGTTTGTACTTGATTTGTTCATCATTAAATAATGTTGTTTAATGTGTAGTAACACATTTGTAGATGCTTTGAAAAATGGATATGAAAAAACGACTATACTATTGTCTCCATTTATTTTTCATGTTCAACAAATGATTTGTTAAGACATTCATAAAACATCTATAAATCATTTGCAGATGCTATCGTGGGGGCCAATCTAAAGTGAAGCCTATTCATCATTAACAAGTGTCTAATACAGTTAATTATTTGATTACTTTTTCATCACATGTTACAAATGTTGTAGGCAGCTTTCGGATACACCCTTCTTGGGTCTGAGCTATTAGAAATGGTGTAGTTTATTTTCCGGACCGATCTGAGCCATGCGGGCGGGTTTAAATACTCCGGCAGGACTTGCGTTCAAAACGTTACATCTGCGAGGCTGAAGATTCGATAATCAGGCGAAAAATGACAACGTGTTTAGTGTATTCCACTAAAGGGAATACGTCTTTTCCTGGGATTACTAAGAATCACCAAAACTATACTCATATTCAAAACAGTATAAAACGGAAATGTATGGATGAAAAACAATCTGTTTTGTGCATGTTGACTGGAAGCAACTCACTAACAATCAACGCGTGTATTAGACCCATAGCTATAATATAAGATATACTTTTAAGCACTCGCAAATCTCGCAGTCTCCCCATTGATTAAAGCGATGGCGTTCTAGCACCCTCTGGTGCATTAAGCGATGGCGCTGAATGAGTTAATGTGTTAACTAACTAATAATAATTTCCGCTTCTTCGGTATAAAGTTATTTGCAATTATACAACACATTAGAACGGTAACTTCACTTCTTTCTTAGAGAAGGGTGGGGTAGACTGCCCAGCCCTTCTGCAGAGTGTGAGGATTATTCTGCCCCATTTCTCACTCTGTTCTTTTTTTTCTCTTCTTTTTTTTTATTATTATTAATTTTTATTTACAGCTTATCAGGATAAATATTACATCTGACTGTACAAACAAATTGAGGGTTTTCAATCCCGATCTTCAATCAGAAAGTATGATTTTTCAATTTGGACAAATGCAGTCTTTGAGCAGTTTTGTCCCAAAATCCCACAATGTTGTCCTCCTCACCCGACCCGAGTTCTGTCATTCTGGTCTTTTGTAGATCTTTTCTTTATTCCCTTCTTTCATGGCTGCATATCTAGCCACTGTGAACAGGTAGTCACTCAATCTGTTCAAAAACTTTGCAATATCTGGATCTGCTTCACCTGAGCGCACAATAGGAGCAACACTGCGTTCTGCTCTGCGACAGACAGTCCGAGCCACGTGCAGAGCAGCGCTGCTCTTTCCTCCAGAAGGTAATATGAAGTTGATCAATGGTGAGAGTTCCTCTGAGAATGTATCAATCCAGCCCTCCAGGTCTGACACTGGCTGAGGGGTAAATTTGGTTTTCTTTATGTGACTGTCTCTTGCGGATGAACGAGGGGTAGCGATATTTGAGCCCACGTCTTGTAAAATACACTGTATCTTGTCTAGCTGATATGTGAACGTGTGGTCTTTATCAAAGCAGAACTCTCTGGCCAAGCCAATAGCCGATGACAGTTCATCTGTAGCTCCCAACGCCTCAAACACATGGTCTTCTTTTGGCCTCCTCTCTCCTGTGAATGTGCTTGAGAAACCTTTGTCTCCAGTTTTGGTGTATATTTTGGGCGTCCTGTTGCTGTCCCCTTCGGTGGCATAACTTCTGTTCACCAAACCAAATGCCTTCTTTGTCCAGTGCACGTTTAGACATTTGAATGTCCTTTGAATACAAAATAGATGCGAGGGTTTCGTAACCAGTGAAGCCATGTTTTTAGCATTCGCAATACACAGAGGTGAATTGAAACTGACTCACACTTCCGCTTTCGCGCCGTTAGCGCTAGCTACCCTGCTGTCTCTAAACTCAAACTCAAACTAGTAGTAACGTTACTGTAGCAGCCTACTCTAAAGTCTATACTACTTAACGCTATATCTAATGTTCAATCCCGCTTCTGACACCATGTTGAGTTATAATCATGAGATCTTAGGTTTGTTATAATCAAGAGACGATATGACACAGACGATAGCTTTCGAGTCCGTGCATCCTTTATTTAACTTCCCCCCGTCACACATCAAGGTTCCTACCGCACAAAGGTTCCTATACAAATATAACCTAATACTACAGAAATAAAATTTGACGTTGTAGTGCTGAGAGATGGGAGTCGGAGACGGTGGCTCGAGGCAGAGCGAATAGTATTTATTGAGTACACCTACACGATACAGTACGTTACTGGAAAGCTAAACAGAATTAAATAAGAATGTTCGATGTTCTAGAAGGTTCTACTATGACATCATCACCAACGTTCCAGAATGTACTACTATGACATCATCACAAACGTTCCAGAATGTTCGGGCAGTACTAAGGTTCTAGAATGTTCCTAACAATTGTACCGTGGGTGAATACGTTACTGGAAAGCTTAAATAAGAATGTTAGAGGTTCTAGAAGGTACTACTATGACATTATCACCAATGTTCCAGCATGTGCTACTATGACATCCTCACCAACGTTCCACAATGTTCGGGCAGGACTAAGGTTCTAGAATGGTCTGCCATGACATCATCACAAACGTTCCAGAATGTTCGGGCGGAACTGATGTTCTAGAATGTTCCTAACAATAGTTCCGTGGGTGAATTATGTACCATTACAATTACTACAATGCTTTATTTGTTTTAAAGGAGACGATTTAGAAATGGACAATGGTGAAAGGCATTGCGATTTCAAGCGAGGTGGACCGGCCGGAAACAACAATGACATAACCACTACACCTCCCTATAGTCTCGTCTCGCATGTTAAGAAAAACATTTGCCTACATAGGCTTAAGAGGTTAACACTTTCAGAGCCTGCCGTGTTTTCCTTTTTACCCCCTTGAATGCCCATCATCCACTTCAATGTTAGCGTTAATATCGCCTAATCTATGTTTTAAAGTTGTTGGTGTATGGTGAATGGTAAATGGTACATTTATATAGCAGCTTTTATCCAAAGCGCTTTACAATTGTATTACTCACATTCACCCATTCACACACCCACAGCGGAAGGCAACCATGCAAGGTGCCAACCTGCTCATCGGGAGCAATTTAGGGGTTAAGTGTCTTGCTCAAGGACACTTCAACTCACTCCCCATGAGGAGGAGCGGGAATCGAACCGGGAACCCTCTGATTACCAGTCGACCGATCTACCTCCTGAGCCACGGTCACCCCATACTCCTTTACAACATCAAGTCAAAGATCCACCCCCACAACCTCAACACACACTTCTCTCCTCTATGCCCCTTACACAACCTCAACACACTCTTCTCCTCTCTTACACAACCTCAACACACTCTTCTCCTCTCTTACACAACCTCAACACACTCTTCTACTCTCATACACAACCTCAACACACTCTTATCCTCTCTTACACAACCTCAACACACTCTTCTACTCTCATACACAACCTCAACACATTATTCTCCTCTCTTACACAACCTTAACACACTCTTCTCCTCTTATACAGAACCTCAACACATTCTTCTCATCTCTTACACAACCTCAACACACAAACCTCAACACGCTCTTCTCCTCTCTTACACAACCTCAACACGCTCTTTCCCCCGAGGGCCAACTTCACATTACCGGTTTATGATAAAACTTGACCGGAGACTAGTAATAGATTAAAGTCTGTGAATGAAGTGTCTGTCATGAAGTGTCTGTCTGTCTGTCTGTCTGTCTGTCTGTCTGTCTGTCTGTCTGTCTGTCTGTCTGTCTGTCTGTCTGTCTGTCTGTCTGTCTGTCTGTCTGTCTGTCTGTCTGTCTGTCTGTCTGTCTGTCTGTCTGTCTGCCTGCCTGCCTGCCTGCCTGCCTGCCTGCCTGCCTGCCTGCCTGCCTGCCTGCCTGCCTGCCTGCCTGCCTGTCTGTCTGTCTGTCTGTCTGTCTGTCTGTCTGTCTGTCTGTCTGTCTGTCTGTCTGTCTGTCTGTCTGTCTGTCTGTCTGTCTGTCTGTCTGTCTGTCTGTCTGTGTGTGTGTGTGTGTGTGTGTGTGTGTGTGTGTGTGTGTGTGTGTGTGTGTGTGTGTGTGTGTGTGTGTGTGTGTGTGTGTGTGTGTGTGTGTGTGTGTGTGTGTGTGTGTGTGTGTGTGTGTGTATGCATGTGTATATGTGTATATGTGTATATATCAAGACACGTGATTGTACTTGTGTGTTTGAATGTATGTGTCTGTGTTGTGTTGTATTGTATTGTATTGTATTGTATTGTATTGTATTGTATTGTATTGTGTTGTGTTGTGTTGTGTTGTGATGACACACGTGTTGGTGACCAGACTCGCACCACTGAGGCGACCCCCTGACTATTCAAGCTTCTCCATGCGTGGCCCCTGTATATCTATGGGACGCGGAAAGACGTCACTCATGCGTTGTAACTGTCCGAGTGTCAATAACCACAGCAAACGAGCATCAGCACTGTGAGGCTTCAGTGTACAGTAGCTTCACTTCAAATATAAACCATGTTCCATTTCCACAGCACGGTCCCCGAGATACTACGGGTCGGCCAGCTCAGTGAAAAATTAATATGTATCATATTAACATATATTTGCCTAGTTGGCTACATAATAGTATGTATGGTTTTATGATAAAATATCTAAAGATACAGCATAGATACATACTAAAGAGCAAAGGTAGATGTTAATTGCATGATGATAAGCTCTGTCCTTCTTTTAGTTAAGACCAAATTACTGAACGGGCCTATTGGGCAAATTTGGGGCCCCCAAATTCTGATCAAGTAAACCCTGCTGTTCCAAGGTAGGCCCAATAAGGTATCTAGTAAGTACTGTAGGTAACTCAAAACATTAATTGGAATGAACTTTGAAATGTCAGCTCTGTGCTGTATGATTAATGGATTGTGTATCCAATTGCATCTATGTCTGTAATTGACTGCTAACTACTGCAAACAGAGTCCCTAACCATTGTAGATTATTAAAAAAAAAACGATCAAATGAGCCATTAAAACTATCCTAAAAAGCTAAAAGACTAGGGCGGAGTATATATATATATATTTAAATTGTATTTTCTGTAATTGGTAATGTTTGTTAACACTGGAGTAAAATATATATATTTTAGCTTTTTACTACCGAGCAGTCCGGTAGAGAGAGAGAGAGAGAGAGAGAGAGAGGAAGAATGGGAGACAGAGTAGGGGAAGACATTCGGCAAGGAACGCCAGGTCCGGGAATCGAACCCGGGTCGGCCATGCTGCGACGCAGCACGGTACGTGGTTCGCCACTCTGGACACTGAGTAAAATGTTATGAACATTATTACTCAGCTGATAGATTTGTGCCCTTCCTAATGACTTGTCGTACAGAACTTGGATAAAAGCATCAGCTAAATGACTAAATGTAAATGTAAAATATTCCTATATTCTGGTGTGTTAAGAGAATTCCATGGAGCTTTGTTTTCCATCAAACCTTTCAAACAACACATTCATAGAAAACAAATCATACGCTGAGCCTTTACGTGAGAGTAGGACATTTCTTTAAGTGAGAGTAGGACATTTCTTTACGTGAGAGTAGGACATTTATTTACGTGAGAGCGGGACATTTCTTTAAGTGAGAGTAGGACATTTCTTTACGTGAGAGTAGGACGTTTCTTTACGTGAGAGTAGGACATTTCTTTAAGTGAGAGTAGGACATTTCTTTACGTGAGAGTAGGACATTTATTTACGTGAGAGCAGGACATTTCTTTAAGTGAGAGTAGGACATTTCTTTACGTGAGAGTAGGACATTTATTTACGTGAGAGTAGGACGTTTCTTTACGTGAGAGTAGGACATTTCTTTAAGTGAGAGTAGGACATTTTGTTACGTGAGTAGGACATTTATTTAAGTGAGAGTAGGACATTTCTTTACGTGAGAGTAGGACATTTCTTTAAGTGAGAGTAGGACATTTATTTACGTGAGAGTAGGACATTTCTTTACGTGAGAGTAGGACATTTCTTTAAGTGAGAGTAGGACATTTCTTTACGTGAGAGTAGGACATTTCTTTAAGTGAGATTAGGACATTTCTTTACGTGAGAGTAGGACATTTCTTTTGTCGAACTAACGCTGTCCACAAGCCTCTCAGTTAAAAGAATAATTTAGGTAGTCTGCTTGAGTTTGCTTGTTAGTACGCCAAGGCAGTTTTACAATGCTAAAGGCGGGGGTCATTATAGTTTGAGAGAAGTTCTCTTTTTACCTCCCACTGTGTGTTTCTCCATGTGAGGTTTGGCTTTGCAATTTAGGAATCTTCGCCCATTGTTTCTATAGAAACAATAGCTTAGCAACTGTCAAGTTGGGAGGATTGTGAAGCCAACACGGCTGTCACTGAATGACTCTGCCTGCTATCTCTGTCGAAACCCTGCAAGCTGGACACGTCAATGAAAGGGCTCGACATTAGCGGCACAAGGGCAGACCTACGCAATAAAGCAACGTTAATTTTCCCGATATCATCAGCAGAGATTGCTCCGTCCGTGTGTCTATTGATTGGTCAGGTCAGCCATTAACATTACAATGAGATGATTAGGTGATCTTTCTCTCACCCTCCCCATCATATACTCAGACTCTTTACGCCCCGCTATGCACACGCTGCTTGAGTCATGTGTCACAGATATCAACGGACCACTCGACCGGCGAGCCTGGTGCAGGTCCACCCACATGGTGCAGATCCACCCACATCCGTCTGGTGCAGGTCCACCCACATCAGGCTGGTGCGGGTCCACCCACATGGTGCAGGTCCACCCACATCAGTCTGGTGCAGGTCCACCCACATCAGGCTGGTGCGGGTCCACCCACATGGTGCAGGTCCACCCACATCAGTCTGGTGCAGATCCACCCACATCAGGCTGGTGCAGGTCCACCCACATGGTGCAGGTCCACCCACATCAGTCTGGTGCAGGTCCACCCACATCCGTCTGGTGCAGGTCCACCCACATCAGTCTGGTGCAGATCCACCCACATCAGGCTGGTGCAGGTCCACCCACATGGTGCAGGTCCACCCACATCAGTCTGGTTCAGATCCACCCACATCCGTCTGGTGCAGGTCCACCCACATGGTGCAGGTCCACCCACATCAGTCTGGTGCAGGTCCACCCACATGGTGCAGGTCCACCCACATCAGTCTGGTGCAGGTCCACCCACATCAGTCTGGTGCAGGTCCACCCACATGGTGCAGGTCCACCCACATCAGTCTGGTGCAGGTCCACCCACATCCGTCTGGTGCAGGTCCACCCACATGGTGCAGGTCCACCCACATCAGTCTGGTGCAGGTCCACCCACATGGTGCAGGTCCACCCACATCAGTCTGGTGCAGGTCCACCCACATGGTGCAGGTCCACCCACATGGTGCAGGTCCACCCACATGGTGCAGGTCCACCCACATCAGGCTGGTGCAGGTCCACCCACATGGTGCAGGTCCACCCACATGGTGCAGGTCCACCCACATCAGTCTGGTGCAGGTCCACCCACATGGTGCAGGTCCACCCACATGGTGCAGGTCCACCCACATGGTGCAGGTCCACCCACATGGTGCAGGTCCACCCACATGGTGCAGGTCCACCCACATGGTGCAGGTCCACCCACATCAGTCTGGTGCAGGTCCACCCACATCAGTCTGGTGCAGGTCCACCCACATGGTGCAGGTCCACCCACATGGTGCAGGTCCACCCACATCAGTCTGGTGCAGGTCCACCCACATCCGTCTGGTGCAGGTCCACCCACATGGTGCAGGTCCACCCACATCAGGCTGGTGCAGGTCCACCCACATGGTGCAGGTCCACCCACATGGTGCAGGTCCACCCACATGGTGCAGGTCCACCCACATCAGTCTGGTGCAGGTCCACCCACATGGTGCAGGTCCACCCACATGGTGCAGGTCCACCCACATGGTGCAGGTCCACCCACATGGTGCAGGTCCACCCACATCAGTCTGGTGCAGGTCCACCCACATGGTGCAGGTCCACCCACATGGTGCAGGTCCACCCACATGGTGCAGGTCCACCCACATGGTGCAGGTCCACCCACATGGTGCAGGTCCACCCACATCAGTCTGGTGCAGGTCCACCCACATGGTGCAGGTCCACCCACATGGTGCAGGTCCACCCACATGGTGCAGGTCCACCCACATGGTGCAGGTCCACCCACATGGTGCAGGTCCACCCACATGGTGCAGGTCCACCCACATGGTGCAGGTCCACCCACATGGTGCAGGTCCACCCACATCAGTCTGGTGCAGGTCCACCCACATGGTGCAGGTCCACCCACATGGTGCAGGTCCACCCACATCAGGCTGGTGCAGGTCCACCCACATGGTGCAGGTCCACCCACATCAGGCTGGTGCAGGTCCACCCACATGGTGCAGGTCCACCCACATCAGTCTGGTGCAGGTCCACCCACATCAGGCTGGTGCAGGTCCACCCACATGGTGCAGGTCCACCCACATCAGTCTGGTGCAGGTCCACCCACATGGTGCAGGTCCACCCACATCAGTCTGGTGCAGGTCCACCCACATGGTGCAGGTCCACCCACATGGTGCAGGTCCACCCACATGGTGCAGGTCCACCCACATGGTGCAGGTCCACCCACATGGTGCAGGTCCACCCACATCAGTCTGGTGCAGGTCCACCCACATGGTGCAGGTCCACCCACATGGTGCAGGTCCACCCACATGGTGCAGGTCCACCCACATGGTGCAGGTCCACCCACATGGTGCAGGTCCACCCACATGGTGCAGGGTCCACCCACATGGTGCAGGTCCACCCACATCAGTCTGGTGCAGATCCACCCACATCAGTCTGGTGCAGGTCCACCCACATGGTGCAGGTCCACCCACATCAGTCTGGTTGCAGGTCCACCCACATCAGTCTGGTGCAGGTCCACCCACATCAGTCTGGTGCAGGTCCACCCACATGGTGCAGGTCCACCCACATGGTGCAGGTCCACCCACATGGTGCAGGTCCACCCACATGGTGCAGGTCCACCCACATCAGGCTGGTGCAGGTCCACCCACATGGTGCAGGTCCACCCACATGGTGCAGGTCCACCCACATCAGTCTGGTGCAGGTGTAACGGAGTACCGCATGTCTATCCACAGTCACGATGGACTTGATTGATTGATTGATTGAAAAGTGTATTAACAGATTGCAGAATGGGTACAGTACAGTACAGCTCAATACACACAATTGTTAAGGGGGATGCAGACCAGAGAAAGACTTTCGTTCTTGTTTACATCAGGGTCCCCCATTTTCAATTCATCATAACATATGAGACATACATGCCATACAGATAGACAGTACCGCTACATCTATACATTTATGACATATCAGATTTGCAAATACAGTACTGTTTGTGATACAAAAAGTGTCCAGAAAAAGAGTGTATATACATTTTGACGTAGAAACTGTACATTAGAGGAGGTTGGGTGGGTGGGGTGGGGTTGGGGTGGGTGGGGGGGCTGTACATTGGAGGGTGTGGGGGGGGGGGGGGGGGGGTTGGGTAGGGGGGGGGGGGTGGGGGGCACTGTACATTGGAATATTGACAAAGCCATACTTGGTCATTTACTGTACAACTGGGTTAGGACATTTGTAGGGGCCAGTTTTCGAATTGCAGTCTCCCGTAGGTGTTCTTTGAGAGTGTTTTTGAAAGTGGGTAGTGATTCACATTCTTTACAGCTTTGGGTAGGGGCGTTCCACATTGATGTGGCATAATTGCGAAACGTGTTTAGTCCCTTGTTTGAGCCGAATCTGGGTTTAACATGATTTGTGGAGCTCCCTCTGGTGTTGTGATCGTGGTATTCACTGACCTTTGGGAAGTATTTGACATGTACATGGGTACCTGGTCGTCGTAGTGTATCTTGTAGACCAGGCCCATTGCAAGTTGCTGTACTCTGTCGTCTACTCTAAGCCATCCTAGGTTGTCAAAGTGGGCAGGGGTGAGGTGGGTTCTAGGAGTCAGGTCAAGCAGTAGTCTGACTAGCTTGTTTTGAGATGTTTGTGTATAGTGAAGTGGCTGTGGACGTTAAGCGGTACTGCAAGTAAACTCACTCCCCAGAGGCATCCAGACCCATTACCAAGGGGGTGAGTTCACCTCTTGGTATAGTGGTCTGTGATGCCGCCCACGGCGTGGGAGACAGGGGTTCAACTCCCACTCGGGGCATGTCAAATAAGATCGGTTACACAGGCAGGTACACCCACATCAGGAATTGTTTGGCGAGTGTTGCTGGGAAATAAGATTGAAGGAGAACTACTACATACACAGATCTAATTTTAAAGCTCTCAGGTCCGAAGCGAGAGAAAGAGACAGAGACAGAGAGAGGGAGACAGCTGAACACACAGAGAGAAAGAGGGAGACAGAGGGACAGAGAGAGAGAGAGAGAGAGAGAGAGAGAGAGAGAGAGAGAGAGAGAGAGAGTACGTGATTTGTCCCCTTTTGATTTATCATAATTATGGTATGCAATAATCTCTCTCGCTTTTCCACCGACATCCATTATGCTGTATGGCAGTCGTTCCAGTGCAGTCTCAATATATTTACCATGCAGGAGTCTCATCAGTGATATCTTGATCTGCTAGACTCGCGATGAGGAGTGGAGGGGAGGGGGGGAGGGGGAGGGGGGAGGGGGGAGGGGGGAGGGGGGGGGGGGTGTTGGAGTGTGCTTAGTTCTAAAATGGAGGTCTCTGAATTCCAAGCACCTTCTGGAGCGATCAATAAGCTCCTCTTGACCTTTGTGAGCATCAATAATTGTATTTCTACCTTTTCGGAAGCAAGATAAGAAGTTCAGTTCATCCTCGGGCAGGAGTATTGTTCTTCCCTATGGGAAAACTGCAGGGTATTCAAGTGCTATGGGGGGCTCAGTGAAGGGGAAAAGCAATGGAGAGTAGGGCTCGGGCGATGTCCACCAACGTCTACCGAATTGGCATGTCTACAGTGAAACATCACGCTGGACGATGATACAACCGTTAGGGGGTGGGGGGGTGGGAGGTCTTATGTACAACTCCTATAAATGGTGCATTCATATATATCTTTTTTTATTCAAACTGACTGACTTTGAAGGCTGCTACATCCTTGTCTAGAGTGTCATGAGCTCATTGAAAGACACAATTGGCAATCTGGCAGTGGTCCTTGTTGCCTACTCTACTCTACAGCTTTTCAGGCCACCTGCCCTGGGTTTGCTATTGGTATTCAGTGTGAGTCTCTTGCCTGTATGTCTATCTGTGAGTCATGTGGTATGGACCCACCGCTGCACTAGATACATGACCTTCCCTCCGACACCATCTCTCTCTCTCTCTCTATCTCTCTCTCTCTCTGCACCCCACCATCCCTCCCCTCTCTCTCTCACATGCACACACATAAAACATATTCTAGGCCTGATCCCTATAGGTCTACCATGATATGTCCCTACATATACAATATCTACCTCTGTCTGCCTCCAAGGCTTGGGATCTGACCTTCGACCTCAGGAATAGATGGGCCGGGTGTCTGGGTAGTGTAGAGGTCTGAGCACTCACCTATACCACCGCAGAGACCCGGGTTTTTTTCCCGGCAGCGGTACCTCCGGCTTGGTCTGTCATCACTACGAACACAATTGGGGAGTGTTTGCGGGTGGGAAGCCGGTGGGGTATGATTCCTGGTCATTACCCTAGCGACTCCTACTGGTCGGTCGGGGCGCCTGTTCAGCAGGGAGGGGATCTGGGGGAGATAGCGTGAACCTCTCTGCGCGTTACGCTCTCCCACTGAAAACTCCTCACTCTCAAGTGAAAATAAATGGTGGGGAATTGACATAATGACAAAATAAACATTCTGAATGGACTGTCTGCATTTCCTGTCCAAGCAACGTCATTCCACTGAAATTGTCTACCTGCCTCGCTCAAGGGACTACTATGTAGCACCTAATGTAGATTGCTATGTCCTATAATACTATTACTCAGTGGAAAACCACTTATTAGCATCCTGATCGGGGGGGAGGATGAGAATTTGTAACAGAGACTAGTAGTATCCTGACCAGGGGGGGGGGGGGGGGGGGGGGGGGGAAGGAACGCATCTGTAACAGACACTAGCATCCTGACCAGGGGGGGGGGGGGGGGGGGTGACCTGTAACAGACACTAGCATCCTGATCAGAGAGGGATACAAACCTGTAACAGACACTAGCATCCAGACTGGGGGAGTGAGAACATGTAACAGGACACTAGCATCCAGTCTGGGGGCTGTACTTGTACAAGAACATCAAGCATAAACATTGATTCCATTCCCGTGGTGCTGCTAGCATTGTTTGTGCTACAGAAACAGGATGAAGATGCATTGCATGGTTGAACATTCACTTACTTATTCTGGTGATTCATGTGTACTCTATTGAATAAATGAATAATTCATGTATTTGTTGCTTCTATTCTCTGTCACAGAGGTGTGCCAAAAGAGGTGAGATTAAACTCACTGCACCCTCCTTTAATGGCCTCAGCTTCTATGCCAGTTCAAAGTTTGTACCTCAGCACGATCCTCTTCCCTATTTTCCGCGTGTTTCCTATTATAGCTAACAGATACTATAATTATAGAGTCGGCCCAAAGGATGAAACAGGTGGGCAGGTGGGAGATGTTCCAACAAACATCAAAAGCATCCTACCATAATGGGTAATAGGGCTCTGTTGGGGACGCAGCTCTTTGTTACACGTCCCCATTATCCTCCTCCCGCTACTAACCCTGCCTGCATCTAAAGGAAGTGCACAGGGCGGGTCCTTCCCTTTCACCAAAGTAAGTGGCAGACAGAGAGAGAGACAGATGAGGAGGTCGCAGCGAGGAGAGAACGTGCTCCTGTTCTCTCCCAGCAGCTGCTATCCTGAGGATGACACTAGAGTTATACAGAGGAAGGAGAGGAGATCAAAGGAGGCGCACCATTGCACACAGATGTGTTCTCCTCGCCCAGCGAGTGTCCACTAGGTCAGGTGCTAACACGTCCTCCTGTGCGCTAGGTAGGGTTTTCGCTGTAGATGGTCCAAAGCACAAGAAAATGAAATAATTTGATCAGAGAAACAGGGCCGCGACATGCTTTGATTTGTCGCTTATTTTGGTGGAGAGAGATGTCATCGTGGAAGGATGGATGGTAGCTGGATTCTCCAGAGCACATGAGGAGGAGGAGGTTAGGTCGGTGTTGTGTGGTGGTGATGGGTGTTCTATCTCTGGTGGTCAGTGTGTTCACTCAGAGTCTGCTTCTGGAGTACAGAGCCACTTGGTTGCCGGTCGCCGTCGGTTGTGTGATAGTAAAGGGTTAACCTTCTGTCGTGTGGCAGTGAAAGGGTTAACCGGCTGTCGCGTGGCAGTGAAAGGGTTAACCTTATGTGTATTGTCGCAGTGAAAGGATTAACCGTTTTGGTAGTGTGGCAGTGAAAGGGTTCAAATGCTGTGGGGTTATTGTACTGCCTCCCATTGTCTTTGTACTGTATAGTACAGGGGTGGCCAACCCGCGGCTCGCGAGCCGCATACGGCTATTTGCCCGTCAATGTGCGGCTCTTCCATCCATACAAAAGAAAAATATATATATATATATATAATATTTTTATTTTGTATTTTTTTTTTTTTTTATGTCACTCATTCCATAAGGACGTAGAATAAACATTTACTAATTTTTAATGGTTCATTTGCATGTTCTTGGTATCTGAATCTAGGGACATATATGGATCAGTGTCAGAATTAGTGTATGTTACTAGGCTTGAGTAAATTGTAATGAACCAAAGGAGAATATCAATTCTATTTAAAAAAGAATGTTTATCTTTGACTGTGAATAACACCATGCTAAAATTGACCAGACCTGAAAAATCGAAGCAAATGAATAAAGGGAAGATGATTAAACAGAAGGTTTTGTAGATACAGTACTGAATTCTGCCATCTTTTTTATAATGTAAATTTCTCCACCATTTTTCATCGTATTGCAACACCGTTTTTTGCAAGACGTTCACAGAAAGGTAGAGAAACTAACTGCGTTCTGTTTTATGGCAATAACGTTCAGGTTTGTGGGAGATAATCCCAAAAAATAAGAGAAATAAAAAAGTAAATCCAGAAGTCAGATGATTGACAGGGGCTGGTGTGAGCTGGGTAGGGTAGTTTTTCGAAATTCGAAAGCCCTGAGTCTCTTCCTTCAAAAGACTACACTCACTTTTGGCTGTACCACTTCCTCCTGTCAATATGCGCCGGTTTTACGACTCAATGCCCTGAGATTTCTATAATCTTATATTTCACTAATAACAGTTAAAATAATTGGTAAACAAACGTAATGCTGAAAATATACACTTTTACTGTATATCTCGGGCTTAAGAGGTTAACCCTGTGAGGCCCAAATTAAAAAGACATTAGCAACTTTAGAGGCCAGAGGGTGAGACCTATAAACACATGAAGGATGCCGTGACTGAAAAAAAAGTTTGAGAAACGCTGGTATATGGTGTGTCTCTTTGTGGTACCACAGTAATTTCTGTGGCTCTTAGTCTCTGACTGGTTGGCCACCCCTGGTATAGTACATGTGCACTTTGTTACTTCACTGGGGATTCATGTCTGGTGAAGGTCCCATCAACCAAAGGGTTTTAAATCAGATTTAAAGTAGCCTTTTAAGAGACAGAGGGTCAGACTTCTTCCCCTTTGGGGGCGGTCGGGTGGCGTAGCGGAGATTGCGCTTGTCACCAATGCAAGAGGCTGTGGTCTCGACTCCCGGAGTCAGCATTGCCCTGCGGCTTGGGCCGGTCGTCATACTAACTCGTTTGGCTGAGTTAGGGGGAGGGAAGTCGTGGGTGGTAATCTGGCGTTGTGGACAGGTCAGGTCTGGGCGCCTGCTCAGCGAAAGGCAGGAAATGGTGAAGGCAGCGTGACCTCCCACGCGTTACGCTTCACCAATGAGAGTCCTCGCTGCCAGGTGAAAAAAGAGCCACTGGCTGTCTCCACATGTGTCGGAGGAAGCATGTGGTGGACTTCAGGGTTCCCTTGTACCGACCAGTAGGAGGAACATGCGCACAACAACCAGGTAGGGGAGGGGGGGAATTGACATAACGACTAAATTGGGATGGGGAGAAAAAATTCAAAAAATCAGGCGGAGAACAAGAGGAATAAAAAAAAAAAAAAGACTTCTTCCCCTTTGGGTTGTTGTATGATTAAATGTTTATGGTTGTAGATGAGATGGTTGTATTGCAGTGAATGCTGCAGACACTACAGTAGCCTCCTGACTGGGGGAGTGATAACCTGTAACAGACACTAGCCTCCTGACTGGGGAGGGGGGCTTAGAACCTGTAACAGACACTAGCCTCCTGACTGGGGGAGTGAGAACCTGTAACAGACACTAGCCTCCTGACTGGGGGAGTGAGAACCTGTAACAGACACTAGCATCCAGACTGGGGGAGTGAGAACCTGTAACAGACACTAGCATCCAGACTGGGGGAGTGAGAACCTGTAACAGACACTAGCATCCAGACTGGGGGAGTGAGAACCTGTAACAGACACTAGCCTCCTGACTGGGGGAGTGAGAACCTGTAACAGACACTAGCCTCCTGACTGGGGGAGTGAGAACCTGTAACAGACACTAGCCTCTTGACTGGGGGAGTGAGAACCTGTAACAGACACTAGCATCCAGACTGGGGGCTGTACTGTACTTGTACTGAACATCAACCATAAACATTGATTTACAGTCCATTCCCGTGGTGCTGCTAGCATTGTTTGTGCTACAGAAACAGGATGAAGATGCATTGCATGTTTGAACGTTCACTTACTTATTCTGGTGATTCATGTGTACTCTATTGAATATGAATAATAATGAATAATTCATGTATTTGTTGCTTCTATTCTCTGTCACAGAGGTGTGCCAAAAGAGGTGAGATTAAACTCACTGCACCCTCCTTTAATGGCCTCAGATTCTATGCCAGTTCAAAGTTTGTACCTCAGCACGATCCTCTTCCCTATTTTACGTGTGTCCTATTATACGGAGTCGGCCCAAAGGATGAAACAGGTGGGCAGGTGGGAGATGTTCCAACAAACATCAAAAGCATCCTACCATAATGGGTAATAGGGCTCTGTTGGGGACGCAGCTCTTTGTTACACGTCCCCATTATCCTCCTCCCGCTACTAACCCTGCCTGCATCTAAAGGAAGTGCACAGGGCGGGTCCTTCCCTTTCGCCAAAGTAAGTGGCAGACAGAGAGAGAGACAGATGAGGAGGTTGCAGCGAGGAGAGAACGTGCTCCTGTTCTCTCCCAGCAGCTGCTATCCTGAGGATGACACTAGAGTTATACAGAGGAAGGAGAGGAGATCAAAGGAGGCGCACCATTGCACACAGATGTGTTCTCCTCGCCCAGCGAGTGTCCACTAGGTCAGGTGCTAACACGTCCCCCCGTGCGCTAGGTAGGGTTTTTGCTATAGATGGTAAAGTAAGAATTTGATCAGAGAAACAGGGCCGCAAGATGCTTCGATTTGTCGCTTCTTTTGGTGGAGAGAGAGGTCATCGTGGAAGGATGGATGGTAGCTGGATTCTCCAGAGCACATGAGAAAGGTGTTGTTTGGTGGTGATGGGTGTTCTATCTCTGGTGGTCAGTGTGTTCATTCAGAGTCTGCTTCTGGAGTACAGAGACACTTAATTGCATCTGTAGCTTTCAAATACTTTGGGGTTGTTTTACTGCCTCTCGTTGTCTTTGTACTGTATAGTACATGTGTACTTTGTTACTTCACTGGGGCTTCATGTCCGGTGAAGGTCCCACCAACCACATCAGGATAAAGTTAGCTTTTTAACAGATAAGACAGTTGGACTTCATCCCCTTTGGGTTGTTTTATGATAAAATGTAAAAAAAAAAAAAAAGTGTAGACGAAATGATTGTATTGCAGTGAGTACTACTGCAAACACTACAACCGTCCATACTGTACACACCAATGTAAGACTGGCACTGGCCAAGGAAGGGTCATCACGTCACAATACCAGCGTTCAATGCTCAGCTTGGTGTCAGACTTCGGTACCAGTTCTATTGAAGTCTGTATTTAAATGCAAAATATACAAGCTATCTGAGGAAATATACAATCATCAACCAATAATATCAAACGTTAGCTAGTTACTGTAGCAATGCAACAAAGTGCAGGCGATTCTGACATCTGAGGTAATAAACTGTTAAAATGGTCATAAACGAGGAGATGGTTGATGCCGTTCAACTCAATGTCGGCAGAACTGAACGTTTCCACACTTGGCATCAATGTCAGTTGACGCGCTGCACTGTGACGTAATGACTGGCACTGGCCAGGGAGGGTTGCCTAACATATTGTGGAACGCAGGAAGAAAACAAGAGAGAAGAGGTTGTGATGCTGTGAACAGTCTATCTGTTAGGGTTGCGGTAGCCTGAACCCAATAGCAGAAACACAGGGAGAGAGAGAGGATTTTTAGGATATTTATTCCAAAGGTACCATGCGTCAATAGTACAATAGGGAATGTGAAGAATGTGGTACAGGAGGAGCACTCTTCGTTCTCCTCGGAAACGTCTGGGCGGGCGGCGTCTCAATAGACAGGCGTAGGCCGGCAGCGGGTTATCCTAGGTTGGCTAGTTACAGTAACACTCCGACGAAGGACGACAGGATCCGTGAGGTGTATATCGGGGCTGCTGATGAGCGGATTCCTCTCAGCTGCGCCGATTGACGCCAGTTGACAGCGTGTGAAGAATGTGGCAGGAAACTGCCCATATAAGGGCACGGAAGGACGGGGACAGCGGTAGGCCCGGGCCGTGATTGTGACAAAATCGTCAATGAAAGGAAGATGCTCTTTGGTAGGGGGGTTAACAATAAAATAAAATAAAAAATCGAGTACACCAAGCCAAGGCACCTTTAAGATCAAAGAATACTGTCTTTATTGATGCCAGATCAATACAGGCATTTTCACCTGCCTTGGTCTTCTAGTTTTCTTGAGATTATATTGTGGAAAGCATTTAAATGTTGAATCTGTGATGCAAATTTGATTAAAAAGAAAATAAATGTGATTAGTTCATAATTAAACCTCTCAATTTACACAGTCAATAAGCGAAAAGGAGCAGGGAGAAGAAAATAGTATTTTTGCCCCTTACTCAAAACAATAAAATAAACAATAGAAATAGATGTTCTGTCAATTACAATTATTTAACAATCAATACTTAGAATAACACAAGAACAATTTTAAATAATTGAGTCACACGGAAAGCTGTTATTCCTCAACTTCATATAGTCTAATTGTGCTTTCTATTTTCTTGAACTGAAAGATATTTCAGAAAGAGTTAGGTATTGACATGTGTTTACATTTTTGGTTTTGGACCAATGTGTAGGTTGTGAGTTTAGTAACTTGTTATATTGATAATTTCTCCAGTCCTCTCTTGACAGAGCCTGTGGTCAGCTATATCAACCCCTCCCCCCGATCCCCACTCAACCCCACACACATCAGACCAAAACAAAAAATGTAAGCAAAGTGCAATACCAAGTGGGGTCCTTTTGCCACAAGCTTGCGGTTTTACAGCTTTACAGATTCTACCTTTAAGGATGCATGAACTATGATTTTGATTATTTAGAATGAGCACCATGTACACTCAACTACACATATGTGGAACACACACATCATCTCTATACCAAGTAAGTCCATCTTTGATATTATGATATTGATAGATAACTTATTACATATTAATATGATATTGTAAGGAAGGGGTAGGACCAGATAAGCTTTACTTCTGTCTGTCCCTTCTTGAACAAAACAATTGTCTTGAAGTATGCTGAAATTGAGTCAACCACTCAACCACTAAATTCCATGCAACCGCGTGTGTACTAGAGTATACACAGTCAACCACTAACTTCCATGCAACCGTGTGTGTAATAGAGTCTACACGATCAACCACTAAATTCCATGCGGTTCTCAACTGGTCTAGCCTCGGGACCCAACATTTCCCTTAGTCATTAAGTTGCGACCCACATTTTTTAACCACTATGATTTATTAAAAAAAAATATTTTGCAGTAATACACAATCTTTCACGCACTGTTAAAAACATGAAATAAACAGAAAAAAGTGCAACAAAAGTGCAACTAGGGCTAAAAACCCAATGAAATAAAATAATAATAATAATAATAAATAATATTATGCTTCTTAGCAGACTTCTTAGCTTAACATCCCAGGGAACTAATGGGATAACTGGGGATGTTGTTTGCTCCTGACAAGAGTCTCAAAGTCTGGGGTGATGGTAGACAAAGCAACTCTGAGGTCATGCTCAATGTCCAATCTGTTCCTCTGCTTTGTCTTCAGCTGGACCAGTGCTGAGAAGCCACTTTCACAAAGATAGGTAGTTTTTTTTATTATTATTATTATTATTATTATTTATTTTTTTACACACATCCGCGACCCACTCAAAATGGCCCCGCGACCCACTTTTGGGTCGCGACCCACCAGTTGAGAAACACTGTATAGAGTATACACGATCAACCGCTAACTTCCACGCAACCGCGTGTGTACTAGAGTAACTATACACGATCAACCACTAACTTCCACGCAACCGTGTGTGTACTAACTAGAGTATACACGATCAACCACTGAATGATGTGCTTGTTCCAGGAGCATCTCCTGTCAAATGCCAGTGATGGGCGTCTGTGCGGCCCGAGGCATCAGCTGCATGACGCTGGCTTCAGGGGACGTTCCTCCAGGCCTTTGCCTTAGTTACTCGAGGAAAAATAAGGCTTTAATCCGGACGAACATAACCAGAACTCAAGCCCAAACACAGAGGGTACTAGACCAAGAATGTGTGTGTGTGTGTGTGTGTGTGTGTGTGTGTGTGTGTGTGTGTGTGTGTGTGTGTGTGTGTGTGTGTGTGTGTGTGTGTGTGTGTGCGTGCGTGCGTGCGTGCATGTGTGTGTGTGCGTGCGTGCGTGCGTGTGTAGACTTTCTCCAGAAGCCCTTCTGTACTGCCAATGCAAATACATGCAAATGTTGAAATACATGCACATTCTCTCATGTCCCATCAACACCGTCTGCGGGAGCACAAGAACAACAACGTGAACAACAGCCTTTGGGTACGGCTGCCAGAAATACTCCAGTGTGTAATCATTCCCTGACATCACGCCGTGACTCACATCACAGCGAGTAAAACCAAAACAACAGCGGCCAACACCACGGCAGAAAGCACCGATGCACATGGGGGAGAGCACTATTAAGCAGCTGAAAGCCATGGCACACCGTGCACAACTCCAGTGGTGAACAGGGTTAACCAAAAAAATACAATGACATATCATATAGATGATCGTGGGACAACCGAAATCATCTCACCATCCATTTTAGCATTTTTTTTGTGTGCCAATTGCATCATGAATGTCAAGAGTGCCTTTACTAGATGGTAAAACAGCCCTGAGATCCTCCACAAACTGAGCCGCAGTTCCCAAAAACAATCACTAGGGGGTGATCTTGTATGAAGCAAAACCTTACCCCCACTGCCATTATCCACACTCCTCAAGCTCCATCCATAACTGCCATTTCTAGTAAAGTTCCCTGCTACTTAAAAAAAAACGGTGATCAAATCTAACATGTGGTGTTGTTGTTGTTATTATTATCATTATCATTATTATTATTATTATTATTATTATTATTATTATTATTATTATTATTATTATTATTATTATTATTATTATTATTATTATTATTATTATTATTATTATTATTATTATCATTGTTATTATTCCTCTACCTGAACCAGTGGGCCTAAGTGAATGTGATATGCCATTGTAGCTCATTTAGCTGCAGACCTACTTCTAAGACAATGAGATGTATTGCAGCTCCCTGGTGATCTTCAAGAGATTTGATCACTGCAGAATCATTGTGACAGGATTCAGGGAGTGATGCATGTGTCAACAAAGCAAAATGATCACCCGAATCCATTGTAATTGTGTGTGGCGTGATGAATAAGAAGGTGTCCAGGCGTGACTTGTTTGTTATAATCCTCTGACAGGTTCCACTGATAATCCTAAAAACCTCAAACAAAGCAACATGGCCCTCGCAGGCCTGAACACCGACAAAGCCAAAATCGTTGCACGTCATCTAAAAGAAAATAATGGTTTGACATGCATTGCATTGACCAGGAGGGCTATCCCGTGTTCTCCCATGTGGTGGTATAGCATAGGTGGGGATTTCCCCCAGCCGGATTTATGCATAGCAAGCATTATGAGACTAGAATGGCCACTAATCATCCGGGGAGAGGTGATAATGGAGTACTTACCATATTGACTTCTGACACCATGTCAATGCTGGCTATGTCTATGTTCATCCCCACTCCCACCGGAGGACCTGGGGAGGGACAAAGCAAAACTACGGTTCAGCAATTGAAAACAGCATAAGATAGCCTATATAGGCCAAAACTATGTTCCATATAACAAGGTTATTAACGAGTTTTGGGGTAATATTGTGTCTGTGAGTATATGGGCACCACTCATGAACTCAGCTATTGTCAGTCGGGATAACACGTTACACTGCATGTAATGTTATTTCGGGTTAAGGAACAGATGCGCACAGCTGCGCTGGTGAAGTGGCGATCGAGCGTTTCCTAAAAAGTCCCGTCACATACAATCAGCATTATCCGACTAATAAGGCGACTACTAACAGCTGAAATATAAAACAAAAATTGCCTAACCGTGAATGATGGACACAGGGTATGTGGTCAATATTCCAGTAGAAAATGCTTTTTGAGAGTATGGTCTTCATTTCAGTGCATTCTAGTGTTATTTAGCCAACTGGTCAATAGAGCTATAGCCCTAATGTGCCTGCTAATTAGTCACTTTAGCACATGTGGGGCGTTCTGGCCCCGACTGGTTTAAAAGGCATGTCACCTGAATAAGAAGCAGGATGGGGAGGGGGGGGTGTCCCATTTTCAATTCCGACTAAACGAAAGCCTTACAGGGGTGATGATCAGCGATGATCAGAGAGCGAGAGCAGTTTTGTTTTGTGTTACACGAGTTGACAAATACACAAAGTCAATCAGGAGTTGGCGATATAAACGAGATCAGTTTACCTCCGAAATCTGGCCTCAGGCGAATATCATAACCTTTCAGCAATCTATCCACGGTTTCTTTCACAATAGACATATTGCTCGGGTCATTGACAGTGACACTGTGGAAGGAGATAGACAAAAGGAAGAACACACACTTAAGATACAAGGCGTTCTTAAATAAAAACATGAAGTGGCCAAGTGTTTCCTACAGCCATGCAAAGTAAAGCAGCTGTACCCAGCCTCCGACCCCCGCCGCTTACCTTATTTGCGCGCACACCACGATCACGATCAGGGGGAGCGACCACACGCCGAAACACCTCGTTGTCCTTATTCTAAACACCGCCATAGTTGTGTTATGATTTGGGGGATTTGTTTTCTTCCCCCAGTGAAGACAGACGAGATCCAACTTATTCTGGCCAGTGCAGTAATTCCAATGTCGGGCGCATGCGCATACTCGACCACAACATCAAGGAGCAGCGCGGCTGATGCTGAGGCTGAGGATGCTGCTGCTGCTGCTGCTGCGGTGGTGCTCGAGTTGTTTCCCAGCCACAGTGGATTTAAAGGGGAAAGAGGAGCAGGCGTACAGTAGTGGGTTACTTACAAGTTATACTCGGCGGAGGTCTCCCCCCATTCGTGATTTCTGTAATAAACCCCAAATTGTATGTTCCACCAACCCAACGCATCCCTCTCCTATTTCTTATTTATTTTGTATTAACAATGTTGAAAAACACGTTTAAAAAAATGGCTTTTTATTTTATAGAGGGGATGGGAGGGTGGGTGGGTGCGAATAACGAATTTGTTTCTCGACGGATTTTATGTTTTACAATATAATATGATTCATAATTATAAGGTTGCTCACTGTGACATCAACCCCTCTCCCTGTGTGCGCGCCCATACATGCGTGCTAGTGTGTTTTGTTTGAGAGAGTGGGGGGAGAGAGAGAGAGAGAGAGAGAGAGAGAGAGAGAGAGAGAGAGAGAGAGAGAGAGAGAGAGAGAGAGAGAGAGAAGTAGGCTTTTAGGCTGAGGTCGTGGTGTGCGTGGGCGCGCATGGGTGCCGCCAGAGGCAGCAGTGTGAATAAAAGGAGGCGAATAATATTAATAGCCTAATCACAAGACTGACTTGATATCACAAGTTTTGGCGGCTTCAAACGCCCAACGGTCTAGCTGAATAAACTGTAGTCTTTCCATAATGTTACATTTTTTATTAAAAAAAACAAACAAACAAACAAAAGTTAAAGAAATGGCCTTTGTCCTAACTTTCAGTTGTTGTCGCTGTCCATGGTGCTGAATCTGGGACTCTGATGTGCCACCCCTCCCTCTCTCTCTCTCTCTCTCTCTCTCTCTCTCTCTCTCTCTCTCTCTCTCTCTCTCTCTCTCTCTCTCTCTCTCTCTCTCTCTCTCTCTCTCTCTCTCTCTCTCAGTCATGCGTGATGCAAGTGGGTTATTATTATGCAGGCATTCCGACTATCTTCTTCAACGACCGTTTACTCATCGATCCCACGCGCTTAAACCTCTGACGTAAGCACGCGCAAGTGTGCGCACAAGCGAAGCGAGGGAGCGTGGGGTTGAGGCGCCGTGCCAAAGAAATGCCCCGCGGGGGAAAGTAGTGGGATACATGGACCTTAACAGCACCCACTGAAGCCTACACACTCGCCACATCTCAAAGCCATGGCGCCATGCACTGATGAGCAGGACGTGAGCCACTGCGTAAAATTGGACACACAGAGTCATGGATACGGTGGGATCAGAGGCGCATGCCAATGCATTGAGCCGTGCGTGGCGCCCCAGCATGCAGCGGCTGAGCGTTATAGAATGTGCTCAGCGGGTATGAGAAGCGAGCCTGAACTGTTTAACAGTTCAAAGCAGTCTTTACCAATTCTGTTTGGTATCCACAGTTTAAAACCTGACAGTCTTCCCTCTTGTTTGATACACACTTTGACCCGTCGAACCTCCCACTCAGGCCAAACCTCCCTCTCAGGGTGCAGTTCTAGGATTATGATTTTGATTATGATTGTTGTTGTTGTTGTTGTGGTTGTTGTTGTTGTTGTTGTTGTTGTTGTTACAATATAATTTGGCCTATGGTGTTGGCACCATAATTAAAGGTCAAAGGTGCAATAACATTTAAAAGGTAATTGATTCTCAACCCATTCCTACATCAGACCTACAGTCCAGACCTGACATGCTGCACATATATACCATACCATTATCACATCTGTGATGGCCTATCACAAAATTGGTTCTCCAGGACGGTTTATCCAGTCATCCCGACATGTGCACACATTTTCATCAAGAGGTTTATTCTAGAACAACACATACTGACATTGATCTTTATAACAGATCTATCCTAGAACAACACATGCTGACATTGATCTGACAGATATATTCTAGAATAACACATTGATATTGATCTTAATGAAATACCTGTTCTAGAACAACACATACTGACACTGATCTTTCTAGAGAATCAATCATCAAGAATCAAGAGGTTTATTTGTCACATACATACCAGGGCATATGCGGGTGGTCATGCCCGCATCGATTGTGCAAAATCCAATAATAAAATAGACATAGGAAAGAAAACAAGTAAGACACAAGATGTGCATGATAAAAATAGACATGATAAGTTCCTGAGAAACTGGTTCCTATGTACACTATTATACAATATACAATTTTAACTCCGTCATTATTATACTTTATATTATAATGTATCTAAACTAAACTATACAATACCTCATTCCTTTAAAGGGACTTTTCCATTATTTAAAGTGACATTTTGTTTAAAGTGATTGTTTAAAGCGGTTGCAGCATGAGTGTATTAACATCACTAACATGTCACAAAAGCATGTAGAATGTATATTATCATCAATGCGTTAGTTTAGCAATAGGTTAAAAGTGCCATTAGATAAATTTAAGTTTTCGATGTTATGAAGTCTATTCCAAGACGGAAACGGTAATGGACATTTTTAACCATGGGTATTGTAGTCTTTTTGCGGCCATTTTGTAGAGGACATGCATAGCTGTCGACCAGTGTTGGAATTTGTCCAAACTACACTTCCTGTCAGATACTGTGGGGGTTAAAAGTTCAGCGTTCTGAATGAATCATATCAATAACTGTTACTATTCGCGATAATAAGCCACAAAAGGTAATGTTTTTGACAAATATTGAAACACAGTTAGTTTCGCCTCCCTATTGTTAGCATGTAGGAACAATTACATCTGAAATTAGTTTCAAAACGGTTGCACTGTGGGGAAAATTACACTGGATTACAGTAGATTTCATTATCTGTTCTTATGCATGCCTGGTGATACTAAATCCAAATTGAACTCAGGCATTTGAAAGATAATATATGTATATATATATAAATGTGCAAATTGGCTATACTAAGGTAATGTATAAGCATCATATTCTATATTCTATAATAATATTTCAAATTGCATTGGTCCGGATGGGAGAATTCAGTACTGTATCTACAGAACCTTTGGTTTAATCATCTTCCCTTTATTAATTTCCTTAGATTTCTTGTACACATGATCTCAAGAGGGTACTGAACGAGATCAGTGGCAGTTATTTAAGTTTGGTCATTATTATCATGGTGTTATTCACTGTCAAAGATGCAAAGAAAAATCATAATTCATATTCTCCTTTGTTTCATCACAATTTAAGCAAGCCTAGTAATAGACACACTATTTCTGACACTGTGAATACATTCCCTGAGGTCCATAGATGTACCTAGATACCAATAATATGCAAATAGCCCTTGTAGAAATGGAGCAATATTCCATTTACCGGGTCCGATTCCAGCGAGAGATGAAGGACTGCAATATCCTGTGTTTCACGGAGACCTGGCTGAAACCAGTGACTCCTGATCACAGCATCTCTCCCTCCAACTCCTTCACCATCTTCAGAGCAGACCGTACAGAGGCCTCCGGGAAGAGCATCGGCGGGGGTCTCTGCCTTATGACCAACAACGGCTGGACTAGCCCCGGGGAAGTGCAGATACTCTCCCGTTCATGCTCCGCCGACATGGAACACCTCTCGATCCAATGTCGCCCCTTCCATCTTCCACGCCAGTTCACTGCGGTAATCATGACTGCAGTGTACATTCCCCCCCAGGCGAACGTCGGCAGGGCGCTAGCGGAACTACACGACCATCTGAACACACACCAGATCAAGCATCCAGACGCGGCTATGATTGTGGCCGGGGATTTCAATCAGGCGAATCTGAAAAAAGTCATGCCGTCTTTCTTTCAGCACATCGTCTGCTCCACAAGAGGAGGAAATACACTCGACCACTGTTACACCCCGTTCAGAGCCAGATACAAGGCTGTACCGGCTCCACCATTAGCGGGAGCGACGAACACGTCGGATCATGCCGCCATCTTGTTGGTCCCCGCTTACAAACAAAGATCACGTGACGCCGTCGTGTCACTTGAGGTAAAAAGATGGACCGACCAATCAGAGGCCACGCTTCAGGACGCACTCGATGACGTCGACTGGGGAATGTTCGAGAGAAGCACCAGTGACGTCAGCGAGTACACAGACACTGTGGTGTCCTTCATAACAACACTCGCTGACAGTATTGTCCCCACAAAAAAGGCGAGGGTGTTCCCGAACCAGAAACCATGGGTGGACAGTACTATCAGAGCAGCTCTGAACTCTCGCACCACTGCTTATAACCTTGGCAGAGAGTCAGGAAACATGGAAGAGTACAAGACAACAGTCTACACTCTGCGCAAGGCTGTTAAACTTGCTAAGAGGACGTATGCCGACAAGATGGAGGCACAAATGGCACAGAATGACACAAGAGGCTTATGGCAGGGACTGAGGACTATAACTGACTACAAAGTCAGCGCCCCCTCAATGGGGAGCGACGACACCTCCCTTGTGGACCAGCTCAACACCTTCTACGCGTGGTTTGGTGCAAACAGTGGCGCTGCTAGCTCAACGGCTAGTGACGTCACTGGTGCGCCGGCTGTTGTGGAGGGGGGGGGGCATCCGCGGGGGGCGGGGACGCTCTCTCATTGACGGTACACAGTGTGAGAAGAGCATTTATGCAGGTGAACACCAGGAAGGCGGCTGGCCCAGATGGAATAACAGGACGCATACTTAAGTCCTGTGCTAACCAGTGCATGTGAGCGGATCGGAGCGTGAGCGGCGCGGGGCGCGGAGCGGCCGGTTTTGACGTGAGCGAGGAGTGGGTTTTAAAATGAGTCGGCGCGACGTCCGGAGCGAGAGTTCTCCTCCGCTCCAATCCACTCCAGGCCGCTCACAGTGGTTTAACACTGATGTAATATATACATGCAGTACAATGCCAAAGCAACAGATGGCGATGTACAAACATGAAGGCCATTTTCAACCAATGAGAAGGGTGAACCTGTGATAGGCTGCCTGTTCAGGCTTTGTCACTGTAGAGACGCCCACACTCACTCCAGTTGAAAAAGTATCGACGCCATTGTTGTTGACGTTAGCTTACATGCTAACGTTAATGGCAGCGACCATAGCATTGTGGCTCGGCTAGCCTATCATCGCTTAATAGAGATAGTGAATGGATAAACAACGTTATTTAACATTGCAGAATGGCTACAATTACAATGCGGCTCAATACAAACTATTGTTAAGGGGCCCAGGGGGTGTAGACTGTTGTAGTTTGAGCTAATTTACACCATGCTCAAAAAAAAAAAAAAAAAACTGCCGAGCGATCTGGCGCGGGGAGTGGGGAGCGCACGATTCAAGGTGAGCGGGGAGCGAGCGGAGAGCGACTTGGGGGCGGGGTCAACATGAGCGATTAGCGGAGCGGACCAAGCTTTAAAGAGCGAAGAGCGGATTTCTCGGCCGCGCCGATCCGCTCACGTGGCCTGGTGCTAACCAGCTAGCCCCTGTGTTCACCACCATATTTAATCGATCCCTGAAGGAGTCAGTGGTCCCTGCCTGCTTCAAGATGTCTACCATTATCCCGGTACCAAAGAAACCCTCCCCAGCAGGTCTCAATGACTACAGACCGGTGGCACTCACCTCTGTGGCCATGAAATGTTTCGAGAGGCTGGTCAAGGATCACATTTGTGCCTCTCTCCCCAGTGAAATGGACCCTATGCAATTTGCATACAGGCCAAACAGGTCCACTGACGATGCGGTCTCCCAAGTACTGCACAGCACCCTCTCTCACCTGGACCGTCAGACGGGGGGCTATGTGAGACTGTTGTTCATTGACTACAGCTCAGCGTTCAACACCATAGTCCCCACCAGACTGGTGGACAAGCTGATCGAGCTGGGTCTGAGCTCCGCTCTGAGCGCCTGGATACTGGACTTTCTGAGTGAAAGACCCCAGGCGGTCAGGGTGGGGGGTCAGACCTCCAACACCATCACCCTGAGCATCGGGTCCCCCCAGGGCTGTGTTCTGAGCCCCCTGCTGTACTCACTATACACACACGACTGTGTGGCCAAGTTCAGCTCCAACTCCATAGTGAAGTTTGCAGACGACACGTGGTGGTGGGGCTGATCTCGGACAACGACGAGAAGGCCTACCGGGAGGAGGTTGAGGTACTGGAACGCTGGTGCCAGGACAACAGCCTGCTCCTGAACATTGGTAAAACCAAGGAGCTGATCGTGGATTATAGGAGAGGACAGCAGGAGACACACACACCACTGAGGATAAACAGGGCCACCGTGGACATGGTGAGCAGCTTCAAGTACCTGGGGGTCCACATCTCAGAGGATCTGACATGGTCAACACACATAGACACAGTCGTAAAAAAGGCGAAGCAGCGCCTCTACCACCTGAGACAGTTAAGGAAGGGTCCAGTCCTTCTACTCCGGAGCTGTAGAGAGCATCTTGACTGGAAACATCACTGCCTGGTATGGAAACAGCACGGCACAGGACAAGAAGGCCCTACAGAGAGTGGTGCGCTCTGCCGAGCGTACCACGGGTATTGCACTACCTCCCCTGCAGGTTCTATACAACAAGAGGTGCAAATCCAGAGCCTGCAGAATAATGAAAGACCCTCACCACCCCAATAACAGCCTGTTCCAGCTGCTGAGGTCAGGCAGACGCCTGCGAACACCAGCTACTAGGACAGAGAGGCTTCGGCTCAGCTTCTTCCCCAAGGCCATCAGAGCCTTGAACAATGAACACTGAACTCTCCACACACAAGCACACATTAGCACACACACGACACGCACACTGTGCACGCTCGCACACTAGCAGCCACTTTAACATGAGAAAGCACTCACTCATGCTGCACACGCCCACACTTATGGCCACAAAGGAAAGGTCACTTTAAAAATAGTATAGTAACAGTGTATTGCACTACCGAGGGACCTAGCATGTCCTTCATGCTCTGTAAATAACTATGTACAAATACCGTGATGTCCCACTATGTTACCTGTTTATTGCACAATGTTGTTTATTGGATTCCATTATACGTTGTACTACTGTATTGCACATTGTTGCGGGCAAGACCACCCGTATTTCATTGTATACTTGTATGCCGTGACAAATAAAACTCTTGACTTGACTTGACTTGTATATATTTTAGGCGGATTTTCACATCGTGTGGAACAGGTTAATGTATCTAAACTATTCTATACAATACCTCATTCCTGGGACTTTTCCATTATTTAAAGTGACATTTTGTTTAAAGTGATCGTTTAAAGCGGTTGCAACAGTGTGTGTGTGTGTGTGTGTGTGTGTGTGTGTGTGTGTGTGTGTGTGTGTGTGTGTGTGTGTGTGTGTGTGTGTGTGTGTGTGTGTGTGTGTGTGTGTGTGTGTGTGTGTGTGTGTGTGTGGAGAATTATCCGACGTTTTTCCCAATATGTTTATCATTATTATCCTTTATTATTATCATAAGTAACATTTATTGTATACATTTATTGCATGCGTTAGTTATTATCTGGTGCCGCCTAGTGGACGCACTTTGGAGCACATATTGCGACTCTGGGCAGGTAAGCTGTCTCTGCGCCGGCGCGTCACGCTATTTAAGTGACACTTTAGCTCTAGGCTGTAAGGTGAAAAGCCCTGTGGGCGAACTCTTGACTGGCCAACGGTACGTTGCATTGTATGCGCCGTTAATATCCGCATTTATCTTTGATTCATATATCTAGTTACTAATTAATGCCGTTTATTTCCTTTCCTTTGTATAGGTAAATAATCTGACTAACGTCTGATTGTACGCTGCTGACTACACGCTGACTGAATGTACATGCTGACTATAGACTCTGTATCGTCTACTGACGTTTGAGTGAACACTGCTGACTAAACGCCGATTACCTACTGACTAACGTCTGATTGTATGCTGCTGACTAAACGCTGACTGAATGTACATGCTGACTATAGACTCTGTATCGTCTACTGACGTTTGAATGAACACTGCTGACTAACGTCTGGCTAACTGTTACCTGGCTACTGCTGGCTAAACGTCTGGCTACACTATCAAGTACCGGCGGTTGCTAAATTGCGACCTAACTATCAACAAACTATTATCAACGTCGACTTGGTTGAACATTACCAAATACCATATCGACCTCTACTAACATTATCCACTAATGCTTGGATGTAAGCTGCTACTAACTATCAGCTACAAGCTAACCACTTGTTTAACACTATGGGTGCCATGGGTTAAATTCATTATATACCATAGGTTGCCGGCTCTATTTGTCTATGGAGAAGTACCCCTTCTTTGCATGGCTATAACTTTTTAAATTCTATTGCTACATTGCCATTATTAGGGCCCATTCAAAGTCCTATATGTATTGTTCATTGTGTAGCAACGTTAAACTTTTTCATTCACATATTCATAGTAAAGTATGGTCTAATGTATAAGTATGTTTTCATCTCTTTCTGCAGCTTTCTCCAGAACGTGATCTATAGCCCCAAATGCATTATATTGATGATGAAATACAGTTTGATGGCAATCGGGGCCGGCAGCCAAACCGAGTGCCCGGAAGTAATATGGCCGACCAGCACAACCTCCATAGCACTTCCTGTTTGGCGATTGCGCCGATCGGCCACCAGATGGCGCTCCTGAACCGCCAGAGAGCTCAGTGGGTCCTCCTGGTGGATCTCAGGCCAGCGGAGGGGAAATATGAATCCGATCGCAGATTTTTGAAATATTGATATTAAAGACGCTATACAGCGTCCTTCGGCAACTTGAGCATGGCCGGGAATGACGCTGTAAAGCGTTTCCCGGCAGTCAAAGTGTTAATTGGCCACCTGGTGATTATTGCAACGAGTAGTAATTGGATGCTGGACATTGAAGTCCAAATAAACGAACATTCTTACAAAGTCCGAATTGTTTCACTGGTTTGATTATAAGTCATTTCGCCCACACCCTTCCAAGGGAGACATCTAGTTGACTCATTGACTGAGACTGCTAGATAATTGGACAATTATTTACCGCACGCGCCCCGCTACGAGACGGGACGGACGGAACGCAGAAGGAGGTGCCACGTGAGATACCCCCTCAACGTCAAGGTGGAACCACGACGGAGTGGATACACACAACGGGGCACATGGAGAGGACGCAGTCAGCTCAAGGGAAGTGAAACGTTGATGTTGACTGCTTACTGGGTTGGAATCGCCATATTCCGCCCACATGCTGGTTGCTTGAAGTGGTGGGGTCGCCGAATTCCATCCAATGCCAAATGCTAACTGCTAGCCACTAGCCAACCAATGCTAAACGCTAGCCATTAGCCAACCAATGTTAACACTGTAGGCCAAACAATGCTAACACTGCTAGCCGCCAATGCTAGCTAAAGAACATTATCATTGACACACCGACGCCTTGGCTGTGTCGAACCAAGCAACTACGTTGTTGCTCCAAACGCTGTGAACATTATCATCGACACAACGACGCCTTGGCTGTGTCGAACCAAGCAACTACGTTGTTGCTCCAAACGCTGTGAACATTATCATTGACACCTATGCCTTGGCTGTGTTGAACCAAGCAACTACGTTGTTGCTTCAAACAATCTGAACATTTTCATTGACACCTATGCCTTGGCTGTGTTGAACCAAGCAACTACGTTGTTGCTCCAAACGCTGTGAACATTATCATTGACACACCTATGCCTTGACTGTGTTGAACCAAGCAACTACGTTGTTGCTCCAAACGCTGTGAACATTATCATTGACACCTATGCCTTGGCTGTGTTGAACCAAGCAACTACGTTGTTGCTCCAAACGCTGTGAACATTATCATTGACACCTATGCCTTGGCTGTGTTGAACCAAGCAACTACGTTGTTGCTCCAAACGCTGTGAACATTATCATTGACACACCTATGCCTTGGCTGTGTTGAACCTAGCAATTACGTTGTTGCTCCAAACGCTGTGAACATTATCATTGACACACCTATGCCTTGGCTGTGTTGAACCTAGCAATTACCTTGTTGCTCCATACGCTGTGAACATTATCATTGACACACCTATACCTTGGCTGTGTTGAACCTAGCAATTACGTTGTTGCTCCAAACGCTGTGAACATTATCATTGACACACCTATGCCTTGGCTGTGTTGAACCTAGCAATTACGTTGTTGCTCCAAACGCTGTGAACATTATCATTGACACACCTATGCCTTGGCTGTGTTGAACCTAGCAATTACCTTGTTGCTCCATACGCTGTGAACATTATCATTGACACACCTATGCATTGGCTGTGTTGAACCTAGCAATTACCTTGTTGCTCCAAACGCTGTGAACATTATCATTGACACACCTATGCCTTGGCTGTGTTGAACCTTGCAATTATATTGTTGCTCCAAATGCCGTGAACGGTACTATTGATGAACTGACCTAAAGGAACTATGTTTCATCCGACCGTTTTCAAATTGCTCTTCACGTCTTCATTAATGAATTAACTAAAAGCTGTAACGGTGCTCACCAACTCTATCCTACTTGTTCACTCACATTGTGGTCATTACCAGGTTTCAAGTGAGTGAAGCGAAACTACGTGACCCACTATACGGTCCCGTCATTATCCCCTGCTGGGAGCAGTGTCATTGTGATCACACTGCTACACGCCAACTGTACAACTGTGCTTCTGACTGTTAACCCCATTGTTTACTACTGCCTGCGACCAGTGACTCAGCCGCAAAAGGAGATCCAGTTGGGGCAACGGCTGACTGGGACAGGATGGAGGGCGTAGATGTGGAAGAGCTAAAGAAGAGGCGTACTGCGGCGCAAACAACTTTCACAAGAAGAGCCAACCAGGTAGCTGACAATGTTGACACCGCATCGCCAGCGGAGCTCGTCAACGACCGGAAAGCTCTTCAAATAGAGTTTGCGAAGCTCGTTGACTCGTTGTTACAAAGATCCCCTCAATTTTATATAACAATTTATCAATAAGTCTTGACAGACACAACCATTCCACCAGACATGCTTCTGCACGAGGTTTTACACTTCCAAAAGTGAGGTCGAATGCAATGAAGCGAACTGTCATGTTCCGTGGTATGCAGGAATGGAACTCTCTTCCCAGACATGTTAAGCAGGAGAATAGTAAATGTCGTTTCAAAATCGTGGTAAAACAACATTTTCAACCAAAGAAATTGACATTCCCTAATAGATAGTGTGTACGTAAATGAAAATGTATGTGTCTGATAAAGAGATAGGTATATATGGATGAAAAGGCATGTGTCTGATAGGGATATATTATTAAAATATTGTATAATTGGCTGATATGAACATATATAATGTATGTAAAAGCTAAATAGTATATTATGCTGTATTGTATTATGAATTAATTATGAGTAGGTATTATTGTATTGTATTATGAATTCATAAGGCGTATATATTTTTATATTGTATTATGAATTTGATTAGGGTTTTTATTGTTGTTTTAATTGTCTGTATGACATGTAAATGTTGTGAGTGTATAAGGGTTTTTATTGTTGTTTTAATTGTCTGTATGACATGTAAATGTTATGAGTGTATAAGGGTTTTTATTGTTGTTTTAATTGTCTGTATGACATGTAAATGTTGTGAGTGTATAAGTCTGTAACTGTATTTTATGTGTTATGGACCCCAGGAAGAATAGCCCCAGCACTGCTGTGGCTAATGGGGATCCAAATAAACTTAAACTTAAACACGACAGGGGACTATGTTGGAGCATTGGAGGAGGCCGACGGAACCGTGCATGCTACCGTGATAGCCAACGCCACAGCAAAGAAAGACGGAAGCAAGCAGAGGAAAGTGGCACTGGAGAAGAAGATCCTCTCGGAGGTATGGTCCCGCTTCGTTCAACCAAAGTTAGGCCCCCTTGAAGTGGAGTTCAAGAAGGCCTTGGAAGAGACAAAGAGACTCAGCACCCAATGGGCACCCCAAGACAAGAGAGCGTTGGAGGGAAACAAATTGGAGAGAAGACTCAACGCCTTCGAACAAATGGTGAGAGAGTGGAGATACCTTCTTCCAACTCCCAACATATCTGAATTAGAGAAGCGGTACAGGCACTTGGACGAGGAAAGAGCAGCACTGATGGACAGGTGGTCGACCCTCCTAGATCCTGGTGGAAAGGGTGACATTGGAAGTGCTTATGAGGATGAAGAGGATAAAAGGACACACAACATTGAAAGGGGCGGTGACGTGACCAGCCCACTTGATATTGCAAACGATGTTCTGCAACTTGCCGCCGAAGCTAAACCTTCCCCGTCCACCAACGGGAAAAGTGTGGTCCTTCACTCGTCATCTCCTCAGCTTGACAGTAGTCAAACAGAGGGCACTTACAAAGACTCTCCCTTACCTTTCGGGAGCCACGAGGGGGCCCCTAAAGCAACCCATCTCCAGCTTGGAGCAAAGACCACAAGAAGTGGGCCTCCCGAGTATACCGACAGGAGTTCGCTCCCACAGGTAAGACAACTTGGCAGTGAACCCTATTTTAACCAGCGCGCTGACCTCACTATCATGCCTCAGTCACGAGGTGACCACGCCGCGCCACCAGGTGATGAGGGCGCAACGCGGGAAGGTCTCGCTCACCACAGAGACCACCAGGGGGCCCGACCAAAGATAAAGCTCGCCGCCATCAATCTGCCCAAATTCTGTGGTGACAGAAGGACCTATTTGGCGCTGGCGGGATAACTGGGAGGACCTCCAGGCTTTAGCCGAACCATCAGGATTGCCTGTGTGCAAATTATATCACCTTCTTGACAGCGTAGAAGAGCCACTGAGAAAGAAACTCGGGCTGGATCGCTGCAGAACAGCGGACAACGTTTTCAGGCTCCTGGACAACCGCTTTGGAGACAGGAGCACAACCGCAAGTCTGATCCTCAAAGGTCTGGAAGAAGTGCCTCCAGTACGGAGTAACCAGCCTAGGCCAATGATCGACCTGGTCCAGGCAGTGGAAACCGCACTGTACGACTTAAAAGACCTTGGGATGGAGGACGTGATCAAAAACCACCTAACTGTCGCCGCCATAGAGAGAAAACTGCCTATAGGCATGAGAGAGAAGTGGATCTCCTATGAGCGTGACCCCGCGAATGGCGTCACGCCCGCAAGTTACTTCAATAGACTCTTGTCATTTCTGAAAGGACAGGAAAGGATCCTCAAGAGGCTAGCACATCGGAGCCACCCACGCTGGCAAAAGGCCAACCCAGCGTGAAAGGCTGAGCGACAGGGGAGGTGATAGACGGTCATTTACAAGAACGACAGCGAGCGAAGTAAGAAGGGAGCCCCAGAGGGACTCGTGCACCATGTGTGGAGAGGAAGCACATGGGAAAAGACTTTACTTCTGCCCGGCCTTCAAGAAGGCTAAACTACTTGAGAAATGAGCCCAGGTGAAGAAAGCTGGAGCATGCATTAAATGCCTCGCTTATCACGGGGCCAACGGCCTATGCGAGAAAAGATTCCTCTGTAAGAAGGATGAGTGTGTGAAGGGGGACGGCCCTGTCAACCATCATTTTCTCCTCTGCTCCAAGACACAGAGCAGGAACGAAAAAACCAATGAGCCCGGCGCTCGTAAAGGGCTCAGAGGCCTTACGGCTGAGCAGGAGAAGGTGGTCACAGAGTTAAAGTTGTCAACGCTCCAAATGGAAGCATTCAAGAAAGCCTTCACGAACAAAGCGACCTCCCAAGTGTATGCCAGCAAGGGCCTGTTGGACAAAAGTGGCATAAAAGAATACCCAGTCCTCATGATGCTCATGGACGTCACCACAAGAGGAGAAGACTGTGTTGGAGCGTTGATGGACCTCGCCTCTGACACAAAGCCGCCAAGAGGCTCGGGCTGGCCGGCAAGCCTATCACACTGGTCGTGTACGGTGTTGGGAAGATGGCAGTCAGAGTCGATACCAAGAGGTATGTGGTGGCAATAAAAGTGTGGACCCCGAAGGGGACCTTGAGGGCCCACGAGATGCTCTGCTACGGCCTTGAGGACATCGCCAAAGTAGACAGAGTGGTGGACTCCAAGAGACTTGAACAGTTTTTCCCATGTGTCAAGCCAGGAGAATTGACCCGGCCTGATACGATTGATCTGCTCATTAGCACCCGGGAAGGTCGCTTGGCCCCACAAAGAATGGAGAGAGCCGGTGATCTGGTGCTATGGGACGGCCCACTGGGCAAAACTGTGAGCGGTGCGCATCCGGACCTCTTCGAAGAAGTAGAAATGACCACGGGTCATTCATTGACCCACTTCGCACGCTCCATGGGAACAACTGTCGTGAGAGAATGCAAACACCTCACGGTGGACTTAACCAGGAGGAAAAGAAGCAGTAACTGCCGCAAGCAACAAGGAAGTCTTCGACTGGCTGAAATGGGACAGCATCGGAGCAGGCTGCGACCCCGTCTGTGGGGGATGTCGCTGCGGTAACTGTCCTCCTGGAGGAAAGGAGATGACACTGGCTGACGAGCGGGAGCTAGAGACCATCAAGGTTGGCTTGACCTTCAAGGAGAAAGACTCGCACTGTGGGGACTCCCACTTGGATGCAAAGTACCCCTGGAAGGAACAACCAGCATCTCTCCCTAACAATCGCCGAGCTGTGGAGTCAACCTTCCTCAAGACGGAGAAGCGCCTTGAGAAAGATCCTTCATGGAAAGTCGCCTATACCAGGCAAATCCACGAAATGGTGGAGAGAGGAGCTGCCGTGAAACTAACTAGGTCTATGATGGACCAATGGAAAGGAGCAGTATGGTACGTGAGTCACTTGACCGCACCGAACCCACACTCCGTCACCACTCCAGTACGCATCGTCTGGGACAGCAGCCAAAAGTACAGAGGTGTAAGCATGAACAATATCCTACTGAAAGGTCCTGATGTGCTGAACCAAATCCGAGCGGTACTCCTCAGATTCCGGGAAGGAGACCATGCAGCCATCGGTGACATCAAAAAGATGTACAACTCAGTGTGGCTGGAAGAAGAGGAAGTTCATGTACACCGCTTTCTATGGAGAGACTCACCGCAAGACGAGATTGAAGATTACGCCGTCGTCAGGGTGAATATGGGAGACAAGCCGGCCGGATGTATTGCCCAAGTCGCTATGCGAGAGACCGCATACCTCCCTCGGTTCTCCGATCTAACTGATGAAAGATCTGTCATAGTGGACAACAGCTACGTGGACGATCTCCTCGTGTCACACAATGACTCACACAGACTGGAAGAAATCCTTAAGGGGGTCGAAGTCATCTTGAAGGCAGGCGGCTTCCACCTCAAACCCTGGGTCCGATCTGGTCACAGTGGGAGGCATGACGCCCCGGAGACCAAGCCAGAGACACTAGTTCTACCGAACCAACTCAAGGAGGAAGATAACAAGGCTTTGGGAGTCGGCTACCTTGTTCAGGGAGACAAGCTCTTCGTTATGGCATCTATCAACTTTTCCTGGAGGAGGCAAAAGATGAGGATGGAAGCAGATCTAGCCGAAGAAGAAATCATAGAGAGGACGCCTAACCCTCTGACACGCCGAGTCCTACTCAGCCAAGTCGCAGGACTGTATGACCCGATTGGTCTCGCAACTCCACTCAAGCAGAAGGGAGTGATCCTAGTGAGAAGAGCATTCCAGGAGGCTGGAAAGATGACAAAGGACACTTGGGACCAGCCACTATCAGAGGAGCTCCGAGAGAAAGCAGTGGAGTTGTTCAAGGAATATGCTCGCCTGAGCCACGTCACATTCCCAAGAACTTAGTGCATAGTATAATAGACATATTAGCATGGTAGGTAGTAGTATACGGATAGTAACATAGTACATAGTAGTAAGGTACTAGTAAAATACAGTTATTTATATATATATATTATATTGTAGAAATCATCGGAATAGAGAAACGCACAATTTCAGTTGACAACACAAAGCCGTGTGTCATTTATTTCGCAGTAGCACAAGTGACACCAATGAAACCCCACACAGGGCGTCTCCTCTCAGCCCAACCCAAAACCAACCTCCTTAAAGTGACAGTGCCCCATCAACACATCAAAACAATACCATGGGGAATTACGTCAAAACAATAGGTAGATAGAAACTTTATTGCCATTTCAACACGGTTGATTGGGATTTGTCTTGGTGCCACATACAGTACAGACATTGTTAAAAACATACAATATAAAAACACAAGAATACAATCCCCACAATAAAAGTTTTACACAAACAATTAAAAAGAAAAAATGCTACAGTACCTAAAATATCAACACATCAAAACAATACCATGGGGAATTATGTCTCTATAACCCACTACAATATAAATATTATATTTATTAAGAAGGTTATTTATTATCTGCATCTCAGATATTGATTGAAGAGGTGTGTTTCTATATGGGTGACATGTCCCCATACACAGGGCATACGAGGGCATCCACATGCAGTCACCAGCTCTCCACCCAATCCAATGCCTATATGGGAGATTTCCCCCGACCTGTTAAGACGGCACTCTCTCACGTTAAGACAGCACTCTCTTAAGAGCCACCATCGCCAAAACACCAAAAGAGCATAAAATCACTGACCTCTAGGACCATCATTCAGGTCATAGTACCAGTTAGATTAGATTACATTGAAATGTATTGTCATCATACAGCATAAGTACATTACAATGAAAATAAGGGTGGCATCCAACCCCAGTGCAAATATAACAGTAAAGTGCAATAGTAATATTAATATAGTGATTAAGCTGGGTATAAGATATTATATTTGTTCTACTGAGTATAATGCTAATCACATGTATGTACAGAGTTTTAATATATTTAAATGTTTCAAAAATGTTCTTATGTAACCCAGTTGCTATTGCATGCACATATTTGTGTTTTATTACACATATATGTACATACATACCAACTATTCGCCTGTTTTATTCTCCACCCATCCATAGCAACACTATTATCACCGACATCCAAGAAGGGAGATCCCCCCTTGAACGGCTTTTATAAGGTTTCTCTCCTCCACATGGCCTGTGGTGCTTTTTTCCTATATAGGTTTTTTGTTCAAACGATGGAGTTTTTGCAATCTGCCTTTGACATTGTTCAGTCACATCTTACCCAGCTTAAGCTTGTGTTAAATGCTGGCAAATCAAAGTTTATGCTCTTCTCAAATGGGAAGAGACTCCCAGCTGATCTTCCCACACGTGTTACTGCTGGAGGGACTGACATCGAAAGGGTTGCTTCCTACAAATATCTAGGCATTACAGTGGACGAGAACCTTACTGTACGTTTAAATCTCACATAGACAAACTTGTGTCAAAGCTGAAGCTTAAACTCTGCTTCTTTTTCAGAAACAGGTCCTGTTTTTCACTTAAAGTGAGAAGTCACCTGATCTCGACCACCTTCTTACCACCACTCGATTATGGTGACTTACTCTACATGTATGCACCTGATCAGTAACTTAGAAAGCTTGATACTGTGTACCATTGTGCCTTACGCTTTGTCACGGGATGTGGAAATCGAGTGCACCATTGCACCCTATATGGCATTGCAAGTTACCCATCTCTACAAATACGGCAATTTTCTCGATGGCTCTCTCTTGTGCACAAAGCTCTGCTTAAACTGGTTCCCTCGTACCTAAGTGTGCTTCTGTGCACAAAGCAATATAAGTATGCCCTTCGTTCTCAAGCTGCTCTAACACTGGAAGTTCCCCATATGAGAACTGAATTGGGAAAAAGGGCTTTTAAATATGCTGCTCCTTCATCTTGGAACAAGATACAGGAGGACCTAAAATTACCAGGACTGGTCACCCTCGGAGAATTCAAAGCCATTTTAAAATCCTACGAACTCAGTTCCCTCGGACAGTGCAACTGTGTTTGATCATTTGCCTGTTTGATAACTTGCCTGAAATTGGAGCTTGCTGTAAATGTTTTATCTGTATTTTATTGTGATGTTCTTTTTTATGTTGAAACTTTCTGCTGCCTTGCTTGGCCAGATCGCTCTAGAAAAAGAGATGTTAATCTCAATGATGCTTATCTGGTTAAATAAAGGATTTGATTGATTGATTCCTTACCTTCGCTGGGGTATGTCTGGGAGTGTTGCATTTATTTATTTTACATTTATTTTGGATTTCATGGTGGGTTTTTTGTTCTTGATTTATTGGGATGTTTCTTCTTGAATAGATTAAAGAAGACTTGTCCGGCCCATGGGGACATTAACTTGTGATTTCGGGCTTTACAAATCAATTTGATTTGATTTAATATGCATTTATATGTCCAGTGATACAGGTATAAAGACACTATGGTCAGGCACTCTACTACTGGCCCCTGAGCAGCTAACACTGGAGCGGTTAAAGCTGAGGTGCCTTGCTCAAGGGCACAACTAGCACCTGCCCTTTTGTGCATCATAAAAAAGTGCCCTTTTTATGCCAATTATTTTTACCATATTTTCTTTTTTACTTCCATATAGTGAGAGTGATCTCCAATATGCTTGGGTTGGGGGTGCAATTCCTAACAGGCTCAACCATATGGCTAAAAGTACCCATATTATGTGCATTACACCAGGGGTTCCCAAACTTTTCAGGCCGTGACCCCCAAATAACGGTGTCAGAGAGCCGCGACCACCACTATTATAGGAGGTAAATGGAAATGTATGGTTGAAACATGCACACGTTCAAACGCACACACACTAATAAGCATTGGAGGCTTTTAACCAGGGCCGGACTGGGAAAATTATTCAGGCCAGGAAATATAGTGCAAAATATATCCCCAGTCAGGCCACTTTTTAAGCAGGGGGTCTGGGGGTCCCCCACCAGGACATTTCTTGTTACAAAGACTTAATTTCCTGCATTCTGGTGCACGATTCTATTTATTTGTACCCTTTAAATGCCAGTGTTTGTGATGGCATCACAAATGATTGTTAAAAAACAGGCTAGCATAATGTATGATTAGCAACAACACTGATTTTGATGGATTTTCAGTTTTTTTGTAATGTCAGATTGAAAATAATACAATTTTTTATTCAACTTCAGCCCTGATCATAACACCACATATTCATTTTATAATTCTAACCCTTTAAATGCCAGTTTTTTATTATGGATATATTTGCAATATATCAAATGCAAAGTCGATTTTTCTAGGGGGGATTATTACAGGCTAGCATGTGTCAATGATTAGCAACAACAGTTTTTTGTAAGGGTCCCGCCTCCACCAATCACATGCGGCTCCTTTTGTGTGTGTGTGTGTGAGAGCAAGAGAGAGAGAGAGAGAGAGAGAGAGAGAGAGAGAGAGAGAGAGAGAGAGAGAGAGAGAGAGAGAGAGAGAGAGAGAGAGAGAGAGAGAGAGAGAGAGAGAGAGAGAGAGAGAGAGAGAGAGAGAGAGAGAGAGAGAGAGAGTTAGATAGTTCTCCAACTTGTGTGAGTTGCAGTGATCTCCTGGTTGTTCCCCACCTAGGTTATCTAACTATTGCGCTGCTGCAACTAGAAACACTGTCCTGGCCTGCTTCTAAGTTCAGTGGCCTGACTGCAAAAAAAAAAATAAATAAAAATCTTTATTTTATTTTTTGGATTATTTTTTATTTATTTTTAATCATCTGGCGACACCCCGCGGTGGCTTGCGAACCTCCGGGGGTCGCAACCCCGACTTTGGGAACCCTTGCCTTACACAAACTAAAAACAGATATTACATTACATTACACACCCTAAAAACAGATATTACATTACAATACACAAACTAAAAACAGATATTACATTGCATTACACAAACTAAAAACAGATATTACATTACATTACACAAACTAAAAACAGATATTACATTACATTACACAAACTAAAAACAGATTTTACATTACATTACACAAACTAAAAACAGATATTACATTACATTACACAAACTAAAAACAGATATTACATTACATTACACAAACTAAAAACAGATATTACATTACATTACACAAACTAAAAACCGATATTGTCTGAATTACTAGAAGAAAGAAATGCACCACCTTTGGCTGATAGTAATTTATTCATTTCTTAGGATTTCTTTTGGTCTAATAAATGTTTAAGGTTCTTAGATGGATCCCCTGCTGCCTCCTCTTCCTCTTCCACCTCCTCCTCCTCCTCCTCCTCCTCCTCCTCCTCCTCCTCCTCCTCCTCCTCCTAATCTTCCTCCTCCTCATCTTCCTCCTCCTTCTCTTCCTCCTCTTCCTCTTCCTCCTCCTCCTAATCCTCCTCTTCCTCCTCCTCCTCCTGCTCCTAAACCTCCTCTTCCTACTCCTGCTCCTCCTCCTCCTCCTCCTCCTCCTGCTCCTCCTCCTCCTCCTCCTCCTCCTCCTCCTGCTGCTCCTCCTCCTCCTCCTCCTCCTCCTCCTCCTCCTCCTCCTCCTCCTCCTCCTCCTCCTCCTCCTGCTCCTCCTCCTCCCCCATTTCCTCCTCCTCCACGGGGAGCAGCGTACTGGCTCATGTTAAATGGCAGGCCATGCATTATGCAGCAGCTTAGGCCCCAGCACTGGATCTTCATGTCCTCGGCTACAGTCCACTTGTTGCTGCTCTGGTCGTAGCGCTCCACGTTGGAGATGTTGTTGAAGCCATTGATGCCTCCGACCACGAAGAGCAGGTCGTCCAGCACCGCGATGCCAAAGTATCTGCGGGGGGTGAGCATGTCGGGCAGGGCTCTCCAGGAGTCAGTCAAGGGGCTGTAGGCCTCCGCGCTACGCAGGTTGTGTAAATCGTCCCACCCTCCCACCTGATGACAGGACACATGAGAGGAATGTTTTAGTGTGTGGCTCAGGCAGGCAGACACTGTATTAATCCATTTAGGGAAATGAGGGCATCACAGAAGCATTGAAAGTCAAATGATACATATCTATAGAAATATTGAGTATAAAGCATTTGTCTCTGTGTGCACCTACCACATAGACATGTCCACCGTATGCAGCGACTCCCAGTCCGCTACGCCTGCTGCTCATGGGGGCGATCAGAGTCCACTGGTCGGTGTCTGGGCTGTAGCACTCAGCTGTGAACAGATCCCCCCTGTTGCAGCCACCACAGATGTAAACCTGTAATAAGAAAGAATATTCTAATTTAGTTTATATATTCCATTTGATTTCATTCTACTTTAATTGTCTGTTAATGTTGATGCACCAAAGGACCCAGACACATCTTTTGTATGTGCAAGCTTACTTGGCAATAAAGACATTTATGATTTCTGATCTAACGTTCCTTGTGTTCATCTAGCACCCTGTGTCCCTCAGTTCCACCCACCTTGCCCTGGAGGGCTGCTGCCCCGGCGGCCTCCCTGCGCTCCAGCATGGTTGAGATCACTGTCCACTGGTTGGTTTCAGGCTCGTAGCGCTCGGCGGTGTTCAGTACCACGCGTCCGTCGAACCCTCCCATGGCGTAGATACAGCCGTCCAACACGACCACGCTGAGGCTACTGCGGCGTGAGTGCATGGGAGCCGCCTGCAGCCAGCTGCGAGTGACGGGGTTGAACCTGCACACACTGCTGAGATGCTGTACGCCGTCCGAGCCGCCGACGCAGTAGACCAGACCGTGGAGATAAGCCGTGCCGTGCCAGTCCAAGGGACTCTCCCCCTCAACGCTCACGTCCATCCATCCACTGGCTCGGATATCGTAAGCCTCCATGGTCATGCTCCAGTTATAAGACTGACTCCGGCCTCCGATGGCCAATAGGACCTCCTGGGGCCGGCGTGGACGGGTCAGGGGGTTTGCGAGCCTGTCGGAGCAAGGGGGGTTCAGGACGCTGAGGATGAGGGGCCTGCAGTCGTGGCTGTCCCTCACCACAGGGTTGTTCTGGACGTTGTTCAGGAAGTAGTCAGGCCTCATCAAGCCCATGCGAACCTGGGAAGAGACAAGCAGACAGCGGGTACAACTTAGACATCGGTTGTAGACGGTTTCTGTTGCTAGGGAACAGTTTGGACCCAAATGTTTGAGAACCACTGTACTAGGGAACCTAGTGTTGTTTTAAGGGGAGACCACCCACCTAAAATACCCTTTTACTGATTTTGGGGCAATTTTGAGATTTTTGTATAATGTTGCCCCTTTACATGTCTTCTTTCAAACTAGTGACAAGAAAACTTTAAAAAAAAACACATTTAGTTGCTTATTTTGCTTCATTTTGCATGATTGCATCCATAAATGTGCACATATTGAATGGGGAAGTGCCTCATTTGCATATATAAACATAAAATTCAGAAAACTTGCAATATATTTTTTCTTAGTTTATATGTACATAACAAACTGGGAAAGTTTCATAGTGATATCTATTCAAATATTTGTTTTGCCTATTAGGGGGTACAGTAATCGGTTGTGTTTGTTACTAAACTGTTACTACTACTACTACATCATTATTATTATGTTATTATGTTATTCAGTTATCAGGCATGTGTTTAGGTTGTCTATTACTAATGGTTTGATTGGGTGTTGTGTTTGTAAATAGCGGTTTCAAATAAAAATGTATGGCATTTTACAATACAGAACTTTGAAGGCGTTTTCCCAAAGGGTAGACATGTACCATTTCCCTAGCATCTACACACACCAACCTTTCCACCTTTATTCATATCTATATCCTGCTTCTTTGTGCCAAATGGTTTGTTGATATGTCATACATAGCCTGATTTACAGACAATACAAAACTTTAAAGGCATTTTTCTCAAAACGAGATTTTATTATTTGTATTACACATAAAACAATAAATCTCAATTTCTCTAGTACATCCACACACCAAACTGGCCACGTTTCCTCCTATCCATATACCACAACTTTCTGCTAGAGGATTTTTTGATATATCACTCATCCAGATTCTTAGAACATTTTATACAAAACATTTATGCAAAACATAAATTTTTTATGACTAGGGGGTCATAAAAGGTAATAAATTCCTTTTCGGGTGGCATATCAAAAAATCCTCTAGCAAAAAGTTTGGTATTTAATGTAGTAACATGAAAAACCATGAGAAAATATCTATATATCATAACTTTTTTCTAAATTCTGTTTGGGGTAACATGCAAAAAGGGGCCATTTGAATAGACCACGCCCCTTTTTGGGTAATACAATTATGCAACAAAAAAAATTTTAATAAATTTTTTTTCTTTTTTTGACTATTCTAAACAATTAAGATGTTTGCAAATGATTTCATCCTTTATTATTTTTTTCCCTATCTAGGTGGGTGGTATCCCCTTAACACATCCACCGCCGTTCACGTTGTACAGCGTTATTGCCCGCCATGCGTTGTCTGCCAAACCACGCTGTACAGCGATATTGAGATCATATTTAATTTTTTCGCCATGGCATTCATAATTCATATATACACCTCCGGCGCTGCAGCTGGACCCTACGGCTCAATACAACGATGGCTCAATACCGCCGCCTGGTGGATGGTCGGGCGAGTTACACTGGTAAACAGGATATGTCTGCTGTGCGTCGATTAAATTCATCCGGCCGTCAGATATTGTCGCAAGGCTCCCGACAGACACTATATACATAATGGATTGCTTTATAAACTTAATAATCGATATGATTTCGGCGTTTATTGCGACATACAAACCGGAAATGGACCTAGACGTTCGACGTCCTATACCTGGGATCTTTCACCGCCAGTCTCATTGACGCACGGTAAGAGGACGCTGACGCTATTTTCAGCCCAATTGTTTATTTATTTCACTGCAAACCGATCGGATCAATATATCACCCATACTACATAAAGCATTTACTGACGATCACGGAAGTATAAACGACCCCCCCCCCTTTCATCCGCGCATGATGAGGCGTAACATATACGATCATGTACAGTTGAATTTTTTAATATAGCGTGTCTAGGGAATAGAGGGCAATCGATAATCTATATATGCGTTTAGGCCTATAGCTCACGTTCTAGGAATTACTGCAGAAAACGATAAAAACATACTTATATTCTAGAAGGTATTTTTGTATGAATCTATGAATGAAAAAGTATAACGTTCCTACATCCTGAACGATAGATAATCGATGTTGAATGGGCCATAGTAATGTCAATTTAGCAATACAATTTAAAAAGTTATAGCAAAGAAGGTGAACATCTCCATAGGCTTAGAGTGGTGGCAGACTGGCTATATTGATGGATATAACCAGTGGCAGGGAATGTATTAATGTAATGCACAGTAATACAATTAGTTACCTTGGGCAGCAGCAAAGGGATGTGTGTTTTACGCTCCTCACGGGAGTGGTCAATCCAACAGAGGACGGCCTCGAACACCGTCTCCTCGCTCTTCACGTTCAGATCATCCCTCTCGATGATGTCCACCAGTTGCTGCGGGGACAGCTCCACAAACTCCTGTGAGACGTGCAACATCTCCTCAAAGTGGCACACGATGAAGAGATGGGCCTTGCGCCTCAGGTCAGGGCAGCAGTAGATGTCCACGAACCTCCAGATGCCGACACAGTTTTCCAGAGACAGCTGGCCTTCTAGGAAGTCAGAGCACGCTCCTACTATGCCAGTGACGAGAAGCTGGTCTGCAGCCACCAGAAGCTTTTCCACATTCTCTGCTGTCACCGGCACAAAGTGTGTGTAGGAGTACTCTATGATGAGCTGCATCATACCCGGGGTCACCCCAGGGATAGTGTAGACTGCTTTCTCTGAGTCGCTCCAGCGAGTGAAGAGGGCACTGTGGGACGCAGAGTATAGAGATATCTGATGAGTAAACAGTATGCAACATTCTGTCCTGTGTAGTAATATATGTTCACTGTAGAAGTATAGCATCTTAGCATAGTAGAAGTATAGTATCTTTTTACAGTAGAAGTACAGTATAGTATCTGTTTACAGTAGAAATACAGTATAGTATCTGTTTACAGTAGAAGTGCAGTATATTATCTTTTTACAGTAGAAGTACAGTATAGTATCTGTTTACAGTAGAAGTACCGTATAGTATCTGTTTACAGTAGAAGTACAGTATAGTATCTGTTTACAGTAGAAGTACAGTATACTATCTTTTTACAGTAGACGTACAGTATAGTATATGTTTACAGTAGAAGTACAGTATATTATCTGTTTACAGTAGAAGTACAGTATAGTATCTGTTTACTAACCAAGCTAACCTGAACCAAGCTAACCTGAACCAAGCTAACCTCAACCAAGCTAAACTTACCTGAAATAGTCACTGCAGTCACACAGGAGGGCCTTGTGGGCATTCAACTCAGTGCTGTTTACTTTAATAACCACATCACAGAGCCTTCCCTTCAGACGCAGCTCATTAAGGATTGTACAGGACATTGTTTCCTTTTCCATGTGGGGATTTTAAATTGTATCTACAGAATATATTCAAGCATACAGACAAGTAGCCGGAAACAACAAGTGAGATCTTCACTTGTCTTCTGAGATCTGAGATCTTCTGAGAGAATTGTTGAATATATATACTGTACACAAATGTTCTAGAATGTTCTATTATGACATCATACTGTGACATCACAAATGTTCTAGGATGTGCTATTATGACATCATACTGTGACATCAGAAATGTTCTAGAATGTTTGATTATGACATCATATTTTTTTATTTTATTTATTTATCCTTTATTTATCCAGGAATGTCTCATTGAGATACAATATCTCTTCTTCCAGGGAGTCCTGACCAACACGGCACACAACAAGTTTCAACATAAAACAGGGCATTAAACAAAAAACATATAATTCAAATATACATTTACATCTACATTTAGTCATTTAGCTGACGCTTTTATCCAAAGCGACTTACAAGTTCTGTACGACAAGCCATCAGGAAGGGCACAACTCTATCAGCTGAGCAACAATGTTCATCAAAGTGTTGAGTGCTACAGTGTAGGTTAGTTTATTAGGACAAGTGCATGACAGTACGGTTAGTTAGGGTTAGATTTTTTTTTTTTTTTTTTTTTTTTTTTTTAATTCAGATAATGGTTGAAGAAGTGCGTCTTTAGTCGACGGCGAAAGATTGGACGTGATTCGGCTGTCCTAACTGGGGTGGGTAGTTCATTCCACCATTGTGGGGCAAGGACTGAGAATAGGCGACTTCTCTTTGATGACCCTCCCGGAGCTTGGATAGGAGTAGGTCTGAGGCGGCCAGAAGATGCAGAGCGTAGGGGTCTTGAGGGTGTGTAGTTAGAGACCATTGACCGGAGGTAGGCGGGAGCGGTTCCCTTTGCCGCACGGTATGCTAGGTCGAGGGCCTTGAAGCGGATTCGTGCAGCAATGGGGAGCCAGTGCAGGTCCCTAAGAAGTGGGGTGACATGGGCCGACTTCGGTAGGTTTGAGATCAGGCGGGCCGCTGCGTTCTGAATGAGTTGAAGAGGCTTAGTGGCAGTGGCCGGGAGGCCAGCGAGCAGTGCATTGCAGTAGTCGAGGCGGGAGATGACTGTTGATTGGACGAGGAGTTGGGTGGCTTCTTTTGTCAGGAAGGGGCGTATCCTTCTGACGTTGCTCAGGAGGAATCGGCAGGTTCTGGTCGTCGCTGCGATGTGAGCAGAGAAGTTCAACTGGTCGTCGAGGACAACACCAAGGTTCTTGGCGGTCGGGGACGCAGTCACAGCTGCATTCTCGACTGTGATTGAAAGGTCGGTTAGGGGGGAGGATTTGGCCGGCAGGTGGAGCAATTCTGTTTTGCTTAGGTTCAGTTTGAGGTGGTTGGACGTCATCCAGGCTGAGATGTCGGACAGACAGGCCGAGATCCGCACAGAGACGTGGATATCTGAGGGAGGGAAGGAGAGGAAGAGTTGAGTATCGTCGGCATAACAATGGTAGGAGAAGCCATGAGACGTGATAATGTTACCCAGTGATTTAGTGTAGAGGGAGAAGAGAAGGGGTCCTAAAACCGAGCCCTGGGGGACACCCGTCCGCAGGGGGCGGGTGGCCGACAGGGTCCCTCTCCATGACACTTGGTAGGAGCGGTCATTGAGGTATGATGACAGCCATGTCAGCGCAGAGCCAGCCACTCCCATTCCTGCGAGGGCCGCAAGGAGGATCTGGTGGTTGACTGTGTCGAAGGCTGCAGATAGATCTAGGAGAATCAGGACAGAGGAGAGGCCTTTCGCTTTTGCTAAGTGAAGTGCCTCTGTGACCGCAATGAGGGCTGTCTCTGTGGAGTGACCAGTCCTGAAGCCTGACTGATTAGGGTCTAGGAGGTCATTCTGTAAGAGATAAGTAGTAAGTTGGTTGGATACAGCACGTTCAAGTGTTTTAGAAAGGAAGGAGAGAAGAGAGACAGGACGGTAGTTGCCTATGACAGTAGGGTTCAGGGTTGGTTTTTTTATGAGCGGCGTGACTCTGGCTTGTTTTAGGGAGGTGGGGACCACCCCCGAGTTGAGTGAGGAGTTGATGGTTGCAGTTAGGAATGGGAGGATGTCTGGTGCTATGGTCTGGAGGAGTGGGGAGGGTAGCTGGTCCAGCTGGCAAGTAGTCGGACGGTTTGACGTTACCAGTGTCAGGGTCTCTGCTTCTGTAATGGGAGAGAAAGATGACAGAGTGAAGGATGAGATTCTCGATTCAGCATTTGGAATGGGTGGGGGTTGGGAGAAGGAGCTGCGGATGTTCTCCACTTTTTCCTCAAAGAAGATCGCAAAGTCTTCGGCAGAGAAAGATGAGGGAGGGGGGGGTGGGGGGGGAGTGAGGAGGGAGGACATGGTAGCATGCAGTTTGCGAAGATTCTTGGCAGAGGCCTCGATCCTATGGTGGAAGAAAGAAGCTTTGGCATTAGTGATGGTTTTGGAGAATGTTAACAAGAGGTTGTGATATGTGTCGATGTCAGCAGTGAGGCGTGACTTTCTATACTTCCTTTCAGCTGCTCTCAGGACCTGTCTTTGTTCTCTCACTGGATCTGTCAGCCATGGACTGGGTGGGGAACGGCGGGCAGGTTTCTCAACGAGGGGACAGAGCTTGTCGAAGGAGGTTGCCAGGGCTGAAAGGAGGGTGGAGGTTGCCATCTCTGTGGAGAGAGCAGAGAAGGTGTCACTCAAAGGTAGAGCGGATAGTATGTCAGAGGAGAGGGTGGAGGGGGATAGGGAGGGCAGGTTGCGTCTGAGTGAGACTGTTTGAGTTGGGGTGAAGACCTTTCGGTTAAGCATGAGAGTTAGTGAGAAGGATATGAAGGAATGGTCAGATACATGTAGGGGAGTTACCGTGGTGTTAATGATGCTGGAGTTACGGGAAAATATGAGATCCAAGGAGTTGCCTGCTTTGTGGGTGGGAGGCATGGCAGTGGGAGTCAGGTCAAACGATTGTAGGAGGGAGACTACTATGACTGACTGAGATGAGTCAGGCAGGTTGAAGTCGCCCAGTAGAAGGAGAGGGGTACCATCTTCCGGTAAGGAGCTAAGAAGCATGTCCAGCTCATCTGTGAAGTGATCGAGCGGACCTGGAGGGCGGTAGAGTGTAACAATGGTGAGATTGAAAGGATTAGAGACAGATACTGCATGATATTCGAGAGAGGAGAGTGACAGTTCTGGGAGTGGTGTTACGTTTGTAGCCCATGAAGGAGATGTCATGAGGGCAGTGCCTCCACCCCGTCTGGAAGGTCGAGGTGTGTGAGTGAAGTTATAGTTTGTAGATAATGCTGCAGGTGTTGATGAGTTATTGGGGGTTATCCAGGTCTCAGTTAGAGCCAGGAGCTGCAGATTTAGACTATGGGCGTAGGCAGTAATGAAGTCAGCTTTCTTGACTGCTGATTGACAATTCCATAAGCCTCCCCGTACTGTGACAGGTGTATTAGTGGCTGTAGGAGGGTAGGAGAGATTAGCCGGGTTACTAGCAAACTGTCGTGGATGGGTAGAGTCAGTTCTGGAGGAGCAGATTGTGGATATAGGTATGAGACACATTGTATTGTCGAGAGTGGCAGGGAGGAAGTAGAGAAATAGCAGTGTGGGAGGGAAATATAGGATTATGGTGTACTTAGCACTGGGTGGATCGGTGGATCCCTCGGCGGTGAACTCCAGGATAACTCCTCCTCTTTGTCCCTCTTCGTTTCTCGACGCTTCGCTGACGCTACACCAGCAAGCCTTTAAATCACTATCACTAATTAGTGCTGTCTTAACACCTGGCCCTTAATGGGGGCACTTAACAAAACAAAATGGCCGTTTTAAACACGTCCCTTTAATCAAGTCAGCTGGTTCCTCACTTTTAAGATTCACTAATAAACTTAAAATGGCTTACCCTAGTTTTCAGTATAAAGCAATGTTTCTCAGTGAGAGTGTCCTGTCCTTCCTTAACAGAGCCCAGTACAGAGTGACTTCAACACAGTGTGGACCTCTGCTTTTAAACAGGGCAGGCTCTTAATGGCTCACTCAGCAAATCAGATGCTACTAGTAAACAGGAAACAGTCCCTTAATGGGGGCACTTAACTAAACAAAATGGCCGTTTTAAACACGCCCCTTTAATCAAGTCAGCTGGTTCCTCACTTTTAAGATTCACTAGTAAACTTAAAATGGCTTACCCTAGTTTTCAGTATAAAGCAATGTTTCTCAGTGAGAGTGTCCTGTCCTTCCTTAACAGAGCCCAGTACAGAGTGACTTCAACACAGTGTGGACCTCTGCTTTTAAACAGGGCAGGCTCTTAATGGCTCACTCAGCAAATCAGATGCTACTAGTAAACAGGAAACAGTCCCTTAATGGGGGCACTTAACTAAACAAAATGGCCGTTTTAAACACGCCCCTTTAATCAAGTCAGCTGGTTCCTCACTTTTAAGATTCACTAATAAACTTAAAATGGCTTACCCTAGTTTTCAGTATAAAGCAATGTTTCTCAGTGAGAGTGTCCTGTCCTTCCTTAACAGAGCCCAGAACAGAGTGACTTCAACACAGTGTGGACCTCTGCTTTTAAACAGGGCAGGCTCTTAATGGCTCACTCAGCAAATCAGATGCTACTAGTAAACAGGAAACAGTCCCTTAATGGGGGCACTTAACAAAACAAAATGGCCGTTTTAAACACGCCCCTTTAATCAAGTCAGCTGGTTCCTCACTTTTAAGATTCACTAATAAACTTAAAATGGCTTACCCTAGTTTTCAGTATAAAGCAATGTTTCTCAGTGAGAGTGTCCTGTCCTTCCTTAACAGAGCCCAGTACAGAGTGACTTCAACACAGTGTGGACCTCTGCTTTTAAACAGGGCAGGCTCTTAATGGCTCACTCAGCAAATCAGATGCTACTAGTAAACAGGAAACAGTCCCTTAATGGGGGCACTTAACTAAACAAAATGGCCGTTTTAAACACGCCCCTTTAATCAAGTCAGCTGGTTCCTCACTTTTAAGATTCACTAATAAACTTAAAATGGCTTACCCTAGTTTTCAGTATAAAGCAATGTTTCTCAGTGAGAGTGTCCTGTCCTTCCTTAACAGAGCCCAGAACAGAGTGACTTCAACACAGTGTGGACCTCTGCTTTTAAACAGGGCAGGCTCTTAATGGCTCACTCAGCAAATCAGATGCTACTAGTAAACAGGAAACAGTCCCTTAATGGGGGCACTTAACAAAACAAAATGGCCGTTTTAAACACGCCCCTTTAATCAAGTCAGCTGGTTCCTCACTTTTAAGATTCACTAATAAACTTAAAATGGCTTACCCTAGTTTTCAGTATAAAGCAATGTTTCTCAGTGAGAGTGTCCTGTCCTTCCTTAACAGAGCCCAGTACAGAGTGACTTCAACACAGTGTGGACCTCTGCTTTTAAACAGGGCAGGCTCTTAATGGCTCACTCAGCAAATCAGATGCTACTAGTAAACAGGAAACAGTCCCTTAATGGGGGCACTTAACTAAACAAAATGGCCGTTTTAAACACGCCCCTTTAATCAAGTCAGCTGGTTCCTCACTTTTAAGATTCACTAATAAACTTAAAATGGCTTACCCTAGTTTTCAGTATAAAGCAATGTTTCTCAGTGAGAGTGTCCTGTCCTTCCTTAACAGAGCCCAGAACAGAGTGTAATTTGTAATTTGTAATTTGTAATTTGTGCAGTGGCAAGGAGCATAATCAGATCACCAATAGCATCAGCTAACCTGAACCAAGCTAAACTTACCTGAAATAGTCACTGCAGTCACACAGGAGGGCCTTGTGGGCATTCAACTCAGTGCTGTTGACTTTAATAACCACATCACAGAACCTTCCCTCCAGAGGCAGCTCATTAAGGATTGTACATGACATTGTTTCCTTTTCCATGTGGGGATTTTGAATTGTATCTACAGAATATATTCAAGCTTACAGACAAGTAGCCGAAAAAACAAGTGAGATATTCACTTGTCTTCTGAGATCTGAGATCTTCTGAGAGAATTGTTGAATATATACTGTACACAAATGTTCTAGAATGTACTATGACATCATGTTCTAGAATGTGCTATTATGACATCATACTGTGACATCACAAATGTTCTAGAATGTTCTATTATGACCTCATGCTGTGACATCACAAATGTTCTAGAATGTTTGATTATGACATCATACTGTGACATCACAACGGAACATGTTTGATTCCCATTTGAATAATTTAAATAATATGTTGACATTAAAAAAGAACAAATAAAATGATAAAAAAAACTACATAAAACAATGATACAAATTATAATAAAATATGTAAGTAAAATGTATAGAATTAAAGAAAAATAAGACAATGAAATAAAGATAATAATTAATTTAAAGCTATTAAAAAGGTACGTTTTGAGCAGTGCCAACCGAGTCTGCTGTCCTAACAGACTTGGGGTCTGTAGAGTAAGCACTTATTCCCTCCGCCCTGAACATTTATGGAGATGTATGGGCCTTTTAAGTCAGTTATAAAAGTGTCTTTCAAGGACAAGTGAGCTCCTGCACTGATTATTATAGTTCAATATTCAATATTTGATCACCAAAACCCCCAAAAAGCATAAAAAGGCCCATCCCCGCCCAAAAAGGGCCCCCAAAAATAGCACAGGCCCAGTGCCCTTTTCAGCCTTTGAGCACCTGCCCCTCTAAAGTCCTGTGCACGTCCCTGCCAAGAAGTATCACGCCCGCCGGCTGGTTGGGCAAGCCATGGGGGATCACGTTCTCAGACGGGAGCTGTGATTCCTATGGCGCAGTACTGTATCTACGGTGGGAGACGTCTGGGGGAGCAGTCGCCCGGCTAGTTGAGTCAAAAGCGAAACTGGCCCCTCTTGACCTTAGAGGTGACCCAGTAAAGGCGGAAATCTGTGGGGCGGTGTTCGCATCCCGTCTAAAAAAGTATGTACTTAAACATGGAAGAATCAAAACCGAAAGATGGTTCCACTTCGTCGACAGTCAGACGGTACTGGGTGCCATCCAAAGAGAAAGCTATGGATTCCAGACATTCTTCGCAAAACGGGTTGGCGAGATCCAGAAGGCTGGTCCCGTCACTGATTGGTGGTGGGTACCAGGAGAACGCAACATTGCTGACCTGGTCACAAGAGGCCGCTGCTCCCCAGAGCTACTCGGAGAGGACTCTGCTTGGCAATGCGGCCCGGATTTCCTCGCCTACCCCGAAGTGGAATGGCCAAAGAAATCAGCCTCAGAGGTAGCTACAGCTGCGAGAGACGCAGTAAGTAGGCTTCAAAGAAAGGCCTTCACAGTTGCTATCACAAGAGCGCAAGCAAAGACAATGCCTTCCCCTGCCAGCTCAGGGGAAGGAAAGATAACAGCCATAAAAGAAGAATCAGATATCATTATCTCGCCAAACAGAACCTCCGACAAACTTTGGGGCGGGGCTCTCATAGGCCAGATAAACCCAAGGAGATACAGTTCTCTCAAGACACTCTGCAGCGTCGTCGGTTTCATCCGAAGGCCACTAAAGTTCTGGGCGTCAGTAAAAACCCGGAAGGCCCAGACAACGAAAGCACGTTTGCCAACCCGCACATTGCTAAAGTGGGAGGCATTAACAGTAAACAAACTGCGAAGCACATTCAGAGAACTATGCCTGGCCGCACAGGAAGGCGCAGAATTCCCCGTGACCACACTGGACAGACTAGTGGTCCACAAAGAGGAGGACTCCAAACTCTTGCTGTGCCACGGCAGAGTTCAAGCCATGGCCAAAGAATGGCCTGGGGTGCCCTTACTTCCCTACAGGGAATGGGTCAGCATCCTCCTGGCAGAGGAAGCCCACAGGGCAAACCATGAGGGCATTGCAGGAACCCTCTTGCGCATGAAAGACAAAGCCTGGGTTGTGCAAGGGCCAAGAGTAGCCCGAAGTACGATTGACTCGTGTAAAGAACAAGGCAAAAATGTGCCATCAAATCATGAGCGAACTCCCCCCGGAGCGCACAGAGCCGGCCGCACCATTCTAGTATACCACGTTGGACCTCTTTGGTCCCTACACAATCAAAGACTCAGTGAAAAAGAGGACAAGTAAGAAAGCCTGGGGCATAGTTTTCTGCTGCATGGCGTCCAGAGCGATACATGCCGACATAGTGGAAGACCTCTCGACCGAAGGTTTCCTAAAAACTTTCCAATGCTTCACTGCATTGAGAGGCCATCCTAGGAAGCTCTGGTCCGATAAAGGAACTAATTTCGTGGGAGCAAAGCCAGCGCTGGAAGAACTTTACAAGTTCCTAGCGAATATCGACAATAACAAGGTACAGAAGAAAGCCGCAGAGTCTGGAACAGATTGGACTTGGGTGTTCCACCCCGCTGACTCTCCTCATAGGAATGGTGCGGCTGAAGCAGCTGTGCAAGTATTGAAAAGAGCACTAAGCAGCATAGGCGAAGAAGGGAGCCTTACGGCCCTGGAGTTCCAAACCCTCCTATACCTAGCTGCCAATCTATCAAATGAGAGGCCTATTGGCGCCAACGCCCAGCTTCGGGGTGGCACCATTGATGTCATCACCCCCAACACTCTCCTACTGGGACGTGCAAGGCCCCGTGGAGACCCCAGAGGTTTTGAGTCCGCTAGCTACCCCTTCGTCCGTCTGAGAGCAATCCAGATTGAAGTGGACAGGTTCTGGAAACGATGGAGCCAACTCTTCGTTCGGAAGAAGTGACACATTCCTGCTAGGAATGTTGCTAAAGGAGACCTGGTCTGGCTTGCGGACCAGAACGCACTCAGAGGCCAGTTTCGACTGGGCCGAGTGTTAAAGACTCACCCTGACCCGAAGGGTGTCATCAGAGACGTGGAAGTAAGGACTTGCCATAGCCTTCCCGTTACCGCCGGTCATCCTAAGCGTGATCGTCACATCGGGGTGTGCCCTACCACCGTCCTCCACAGGGACGTTAGGAGGTTGGTGGTACTTCTACCTTTCGAGGAACAATGACCAGAAAAGGATGTCGAAAGTCGCCTATTTTCTGGCACAGAGAAGGACGTCGAAAGTCGCCTGTTTCTGGCAAAGAGAAGGACATCGAAAGTCACCTGTTTCTGGCACAAAGGACGTTGAAAGTCGCCTGTTTCTGGCACAGAGAAGGACGTCGAAAGTCGCCTATTTCTGGCACAAAGGACGTCGAAAGTCGCCTGTTTCTGGCACAAGGAAGGACGTCGAAAGTCGCCTGTTTCTGGCACAAAGAAGGACGTCGAAAGTCGCCTGTTTCTGGCAGGATTGAGGACGTCAAGAATCGTCCGTTGCCGACATAACCTGAGTAGTTTTCGCGGGAGCCGCTTGTGCTACCACCGTAAATGCGGCATAGTTTAATTCTTCGTGCCCCTGTAAAGAAATAATAATAATATAGATCGGGATCACTTTGTATAGTTTGGATAGTTTTATGAGCCTGACGTTCAGAAAACTAAGTGGGAGGTGGAGAATTATCCGACGTTTTTCCCAATATGTTTATCATTATTATCCTTCATTATTATCATAAGTAACATTTATTGTATACATTTATTGCATGCGTTAGTTATTATCTGGTGCCGCCTAGTGGACGCACTTTGGAGCACATATTGCGACTCTGGGCAGGTAAGCTGTCTCTGCGCCGGCGCGTCGCGCTATTTAAGTGACACTCTTAGCCCTAGGCTGTAAGGTGAAAAGCCCTGTGGGCGAACTCTTGACTGGCCAATGGTACGTTGCATTGTATGCGCCGTTAATATCCGCATTTATCTTTGATTCATATATCTAGTTACTAATTAATGCCGTTTATTTCCTTTCCTTTGTATAGATAAATAATCGGACTAACGTCTGATTGTACGCTGCTGACTACACGCTGACTGAATGTACATGCTGACTATAGACTCTGTATCGTCTACTGACGTTTGAGTGAACACTGCTGACTAAACGCCGATTACCTACTGACTAACGTCTGATTGTACGCTGCTGACTAAACGCTGACTGAATGTACATGCTGACTATAGACTCTGTATCGTTTACTGACGTTTGAATGAACACTGCTGACTAACGTCTGGCTAAATGTTACCTGGCTACTGCTGGCTAAACGTCTGGCTACACTATCAAGTACCGGCGGTTGCTAAATTGCAACCTAACTATCAACGAACTATTATCAACGTCGACTTGGTTGAACATTACCAAATACCATATCGACCTCTACTAACATTATCCACTAATGCTTGGATGTAAGCTGCTACTAACTATCAGCTACAAGCTAACCACTTGTTTAATTGGCCACCTGGTGATTATTGCAACAAGCAGTAATTGGATGCTGGACATTGAAGTCCAAATAAACGAACATTCTTACAAAGTCCGAATTGTTTCACTGGTTTGATTATAAGTCATTTCACCCACACCCTTCCAAAGGGGACATCTAGTTGACTCATTGACTGAGACTGCTAGATAATTGGACAGTGTGTGTGTGTGTGTGTGTTTCAAGTTTCAAGTTTTTTTAATAGTTGTCATACAGAAGTACAGAATACTTTTATACAAAATGCTTCTTACTGTTACGCTCCAGAGACTGTGCTAGACAAGATAAGTATGAAATAACATAGTATAGCATGTAAATTAGAAGTAAAAAATGAGGTCACAGTGTTCAGTATAGACATATGTACAATGTTCGATGCAGAATAGACGTAACTGAGTTACCATATAATATACAATATACTATGCAGTGTACTAATATACAATATTATATAGTGCAAAGCAGAAATGGGATGAGGTACAATTTAGGTACAATTTACAGTAAGGTGTACGAGTTGTAGTGCAAATCCTTTATCAATAAATATAAAGTGTGTTTAGGTGATCTAAAGTGTGGAGAGTGGGTGCTGCAGTGTGTTGTTTGTTTAAAGTGAGTGTGTGCGTGTGGATGTGTGTGCTGTGTGCATTTGATGGTTGTTGTATAGTGTTTATTGTTCGTTGAGCAGCCTGATGGCCTGGGGATAGAAGCTTCTTCTGAGTCTTTCTGTGCTCGCCTTGAGACTCCGGTATCGCTTGCCTGACCGCAGCAGTTCAAAGAGGCAGTTGTTCGGGTGGCTGGAGTCCTTGATGATTCTCTTAGCCTTACCCCTGCACCGCTTGTTGTAAATGTTCTGGAGGGTGGGGAGCCCCCCTCCAATTGTGCGTTCGGCTGAATGTGTCACTCTTTGTAGTCTGCTTCGGTCTTGTGCAGTGCTATTCCCAAACCAGGAGGTGATGTTGCCAGTCAGGATGCTCTCTATTGTACATGAGTAGAAGTTCTTAAGGATCTTCTGACTGACTTGGAACTTCCTTAGGCGCCTGAGGAAGTAGAGACGTTGTCGTGCCTTCTTCACAACACTGTCAATGTGTGTGGTCCATGTCAAGTCCTCGGATATGTGGGCTCCGAGGTACTTAAAGCTGTTCACTCTCTCAACCGGTGCCCCGTCGATGCTGAGGGGGCTGTAGTCCTTGACCCCGACCTCCTGAAGTCAACAATCATCTCCTTTGTTTAGCTGACGTTCAGGGAGAAGCTGTTCTCCTGGCACCATCCCGCCAGGACCTTGACCTCTTCCAGGTAGGCCCTCTCGTCGTTTGCAGAGATCAGGCCCACCAGCGTGTTGCTTATTAACAGCGGAGGAGTGCAAGAATGTGACAATGTGACCATGTGACCGCGGCAGCGCGAGAGAGCGGCAGTGCGGAAATAGGCTATCTATTGCCATTCTCTAAGACAAACGCTAACCTTAACCAGCTCCTTAACAGCGCCTAAACTTAACCCTTCTAACCTTAACCAACTCCGAAACAATGCCTAACCTTAACCTTAACCATGCCTAACCTTAACCTTAACCATAGAAAGAATATTGCCATTCTCTAAGACAAACTCTAACCTTAACCAGCTCCTTAACAGCGCCTAAACTTAACCCTTCTAACCTTAACCAACTCCGAAACAATGCCTAACCTTAACCTTAACCATGCCTAACCTTAACCGGCGAAAGAATACACGTTAAAAAAAAAAAAAAAAAAATGGATGGGATTCGAACTTGTCACCAACGGACCGCAGGACCGCAGCGCTGCCAGGTGAGCTAAGCTTCGAATGTAAATCATCACGGATTACGGCTACATAATGCCGCAAGCTCTGCCGCAAGCTCTGCCGCTCCGCGGAGCTCTGCCGCTCCGCTCTGCGGCTGCCGCGCCTGCCGCGGGGCGTGTCGCAGCCAATCAGGGAAAACGCGGAAGCACTTGGCAGCACTCCTCCGCTGTTAATAAGCAATAAGCGGCCCACCACTACTGTGTCATCAGCAAATTTGATGATTGTGTTGTTACTCCGCTGAGCCACACAGTCGTGTGTGTACAGGGAGTAGAGGAGGGGACTCAGAACACAGCCCTGGGGGGCCCCTATGTTGAGGGTGATGGATGAGGAGGTGCAGTTGCCTGCTCTCACCACCTGGGGTTGCCCGTCAGGAAGTCCAAGACCCACTGGCAGAGGTCATAGTTCAAGCCCAGGTCCCTGAGCTTGGCTATGAGTTTGGAGGGGACTATGGTATTGAATGCCGAGCTGTAGTCGATGAATAGCATTCTCACATAGTTCCCCTTCCTCTTGTCCAGGTGTGATGCTGCTGTGTGCAGCACATGGGCTATGGCGTCCTCCGTGGACCTGTTGGGGCGGTATGCAAATTGCAGGGGGTCCAGGTTGATGGCAAGGGAGGAGCAGATGTAGCCCTTTACTAGCTTCTCAAAGCACTTCATGGCTGGAGGTGAGAGCTACAGGGCGGTAGTCGTTGAGGCAAGCAGGCTTGGATTTTTTAGGTACAGGGATGATAGTGGACTTCTTCAGGCAGGTGGGGATGACAGCCTGTTCTAAGGACAGGTTAAATATGTCAGTGAATACCGGGGCCAGTTGGTCGGTCATTCATGTTGCCTGCCACCAGGCCATCGTTGTATGCTGTGGTGCGCGCTTTCAGAGCTTCACGGACGGATTTGTCTACCCAGGGTTTTTGATTTGGGTAAACTTTAATTGTGGTAGTGGGGATTGTTTCTTCCACCAAAGTACGAACAAAGTCCAGCACTGTCTCCGTGTAGACATTAATGTTATCTGTGTCACGGAATACACTCCAGTCTGTGCATTCAAGCGCAGCTTGGAGCGTCTCCCCTGACTCCACATCCCATTTCTGCACCTCTCGCGAGACTACCGGAGTGCTCTTGATTCTTTGTTTATATTTTGGTGAAAGAAAGATGGCCGCATGATCAGACTTCCCGAAGCCACTAGCAGATTGAGCCTTGTATCCACCCTTTAATTGCGTGTAACAGTGGTCTAAAATGTTACCGCCTCTGGTGTTGCAAGTCACATGCTGATAGAAGTCCGGCAATACCTTTCTCAGATTGACGCTATTGAAATCACCCACAACCACAATAGCAGCATCAACGTTAGCTGCCTGGAGTTTATTTACCTCGTCGTGGAGCCTGGAGAGCGTGTCGCCAGTGTTGGCTTGCGGTGGAATATACACCCCGACCAGGATGATCGACATTAGCTCCCTCGGGAGGAAGAAAGGTCGACACTTGATGGCTATATATATTCCAGGTTGGGGGAGCAGTGGCTCGATAGTTCCTTCACGTTGCCTGGATCGCTCCAATTGTTGTTCAACATGAAGGCTATTCCACCTCCACGCTGTTTGCCGGATTCTGCTGTTCTATCCTTGCGGTGAATGAAGAAGTGATCGGCCGGTTAGATGGCGTGGTCTGGGACTTCTGGCGCCAGCCACGTCTCGATAAAGCAGAGAACGTTACAGTCTCTAACGTCCCTCTGGAATTGAATCCTTGCTCGGATGTCGTCTAGTTTATTGTCTATTGATTGTACATTGGCTAGCAATATACTGGGTAGTGGTGTCCTGTGCCGCCTGGTTCTCAGCCTGTTACGGACTCCAGCTCTCTTTCCTCGCCGTCTGGATCCTTTGTCCCTGGGGGCGAGATCCGGTCCTGATGTCCTCAAGATCTCAACAGGCCATTGTTGCGGTTCAGAGAGCTGATCCAGAGAGTAATCCAGTCGCTAAGTTTCCCGTAATCCAATGTCTATAAGTGACTGACGGTCATACACATTAAATGCACCTACTGTTGGTACAGACAAAACTCTTAAAACTATAAATATTAACAAAAGTATGCACAGTCTCGACGGAGCGCACAGACAGGCAGCCGGTCGTAGCGGCGCCATCTTCTATCTTGTGTGTGTGTGTGTGTGTGTGTGTGTGTGTGTGTGTGTGTGTGTGTGTGTGTGTGTGTGTGTGTGTGTGTGTGTGTGTGTGTGTGTGTGTGTGTGTGTGTGTGTGTGTGTGTGTGTGTGTGTGTGTGTGTGTGTGTGTGTGTGTGTGTGTGTGTGTGTGTGTGTGTGTGTGTGTGTGTGTGTGTGTGTGTGTGTGTGTGTGTGTGTGTGTGTGTGTGTGTGTGTGTGTGTGTGTGTGTGTGTGTGTGTGTGTGTGTGTGTGTGTGTGTGTTTAGCCTACTTGTGAGTGGAGAGTTCAGTGTTCAGTGTTCTGATGGCCTGGGGGAAGAAGCTGAGCCTTAGTCTCTCTGTTCTTGTTGCATGTGTACGTAGGCACTTGCCTGACCGCAGCCGCTTGAACAGGCTGTTGTTGGGGTGGTGAAGGTCTTTCATTATTCTGCAGGCTCTGGATTTGCACCTCTTGTTGTATAGGACCTGCAGGGGTGGTAGTGCAATGCTCTGCTGAGTGCACCACTCTCTGGAGTGCCTTCTTGTCCTGTGCCGTGCTGTTTCCAAACCAGGCAGTGATGTTTCCAGTCAGAATGCTCTCTACAGCCCCGGAATAGAAGGAGTGGAGTATCTTCCCCGATACTCTGAACTTACTTAGCTGTCTCAGGTGATAGAGGCGCATTTTTCACCACATAATCTGTGTGTTGACCATGTCAGGTCCTCTGTGATGTGGACTCCCAGGTACTTGAAACTGCTCACCTTGTCCACGATAGCCCCGTTTATCCACAGTGGCGTGTGTGTGTCCTGCTGTATTCTCCTAAAATCCACGATCAGCTCTTTGGTTTTACCAATGTTCAGAGGTAGGCTGTTATCCCGGCACCAGAGTGCCAGTTCATCAACCTCCTCCCGATAGGCCTTCTCGTCATTGTTAGAGATCAGCCCCAACACCACCGTGTCGTCCGCAAACTTCACTATGAAGTTGGAGCTGAACCTGGCCACACAGTCATGTGTGTACAGTGAATACAGCAGGGGGCTCAGAACACTGCCCTGGGGGGACCCAATACTCAGGGTGATTTTGCTGGAGGTATGACCCCCCCCCACCCTGACCGCCTGGGGCCTGTCACTTAGAATTTCCAGGATCCAGGCGCTCATGGCGGAGCTCAGACCCAGATCGATCCGCTTGTCAACCAGTCTGGTGGGGACTAGGGTGTTGAAAGCTAAACTATAGTCAATGAACAGCAATCTCACATAGCCCCCCTTCTGACTGTCAAGGTGAGATAGGGTGTTGTGTAGTACTTGGGAGACCGCGTCGTCAGTGGACCTGTTTGTCCTATATGCAAACTGCAGTGGGTCAGAACAACATACTGACATTGATCTTTATAACAGATCTATTCTAGAATAACACATACTGTACTGACACTGATCTTTATAAAGGACATATTCTAGAACAACACATACTGACATTGATCTTTTTTAAGGACCTATTCTAGAACAACACATACTGATATTGATCTTTATAACAGATATATTCTAGAACAACACATACTGATATTGATCTTTTTAAGGACCTATTCTAGAACAACACATACTGACATTGATCCGTATAAAATATATATTCTAGAACAACACATCCTGACATTGATCTTTATAAAATATCTATTCTAGAACAACACATCCTGACATTGATCTTTATAAAGGACCTATTCTAGAACAACACATACTGATATTGATCTTTATAAAGGACCTATTCTAGAACAACACATACTGATATTGATCTTTATGAAGGACCTATTCTAGAACAACACATACTGACATTGATCTTTATAACAGATATATTCTAGAACAACACATACTGACATTGATCTTTATAACAGATATATTCTAGAACAACACATACTGACATTGATCTTTATAACAGATATATTCTAGAACAACACATCCTGACATTGGACTTTATAAATGACCTATTCTAGAACAACACATACTGATATTGATCTTTATGACAGATCTATTCTATAACAACACATACTGATATTGATCTTTATGACAGATCTATTCTATAACAACACATACTGACATTGTTCTTTATGAAGGACCTATTCTAGAACATTTTGGCAAAGCCATAATGACAACCAAGCATCCATTAGTGTAGAGTTCAGCTTTCACTTATAGCACACAAATGCACGTGGACATGCCTTTTATTTTACATCCATTTTCTACTCAACCAATAGGGGGTGTCAGCAAAACCAAATATTGATTTCCTTTAATATGTCAGACCAAATATGCCAACACTTGACAGTACACAAGCTTGAGCATAGAGTGAAATGTTATTCACTCAAATATGATTCAAACTCATGACGGAACCTTACCGGCCAGGAGGTATTTATGGATCCAAATAGCAATGAATGGTCGCAATGTAAAGGTAGACAGCGGCCTCTAGGCTAAAGCGCCCCTCTTGGTACTGCTACTTTGTTTCCATTTCTATGTTTGGGTTTGATCTGTGCGTTGGATTTTAGTTGGTATGGGGGGGTGTTTGTGTTGCTGAATAATATAGCCACTCCCATATACTCAGTTAAATCCAACCTGCACATCGAACCAAAACAAAGAAATGTAACCAAAGTGCAAGAGGAGCTAGTTAGCCTAAAGGTCACTGTTTGACGGCATTACAGATTCTACCTTTATTAACCCATTCACTGTTAATATGATCTATATGTAATGGGAAATGTATGGATATACATGTCATAACCTCATTGGATGGGTTTTCATATAACTATGAAACTGTGAGTGAGTTGGTCTCCCTCCCTTCCTTCCTTCCTTCCTTCCTTCCTTCCATACTTCCTTCCTTCCTTCCTTCCTTCCTTCCTTCCTTCCTTCCTTCCTTCCTTCCTTCCTTCCTTCCTTCCTTCCTTCCTTCCTTCCTTCCTTCCTTCCTTCCTTCCTTCCTTCCTTCCTTCTTTCCTTCCTTCCTTCCTTCCTTCCTTCCTTCCTTCCTTCCTTCCTTCCTTCCTTCCTTCCTTCCTTCCTTCCTTCCTTCCTTCCTTCCTTCCTAAAGCACACACACAGCCTCTCACTCCGCCCCCTTTCCCTCCCTGAGATAGAGAGAGAGAGAGAGAGAGAAAGAGATAGAGAGAGAGAGAGAGAGAGAGAGAGAGAGAGAGAGAGAGAGAGAGAGAGAGCGATAGATAGAGAGGGAGATAGACAAATAGAGAGAGAGACAACGAGAGAGAGAGGAAGAGAGAAAGAGAGAGAGAGAGACAGAGAGAGAGGAAGAGATAGCTAGAGGGGGAAAGAGACAAATAGAGAGAGAGACAAAGAGACAGAGAGGAAGAGAGAAAGAGAGAGAGATAGAGAGAGAGAGAGAGACAGAGAGAGAGGAAGGGAAAGAGAGATGAAGAAGTACAAGTGTGTCCTCCCAAGACATGGTGGGATATAAGATACTATACTGTAGTTCTCCTCCATTGCATCTGCAATCTATCTCTATTCCTCTATCTATCTATCTCTCTCTCTATTCCTCTATTCCTCTATCTATCTATATCGCTCTCTCTATTCCTCTCTCTCTCTATCTATTCCTCTCTCTCTCTCTCTCTCTCTCTCAATTTTCAATTCAATTCAATTCAAATGGGCTTTATTGACATGGGAAACATACGTTTACATTGCCAAAGCCAAACAAAACAAAACAATCAAACAGAGAAAACAAAAGAAATCAGTACATTACAGACGGAATTTCTTGCACAGTCTTTATGGTGGTTGCATTCCGCTGGATGTCCTTTTCTTGTTACAGCAGCTCACAAATCTTGCTGCTGTGTTTGCACATTCTTGTATTTCTCCCAGTAGGTATGGGAGTTTTGAGTTATTGTCCATGTTTTCAAAGTCTCTTTGGGTGTTTGCAATTTGTGGGAAGTATATGTCTCTGATGTCTTGGTATAGGGGGCAGGTTGTTAAGAAGTGGAGCTTGGTTTCCACCTCATCTTGTGTGCAGTGGGTGCATAGTCTGTCTTCGCTTGGGAGCCAGGTCTGCCTATGGTGGCCTTTCTCAATGGCTAGGCTGTGCTCGCTGAGTCTGTACCTAGTCAAGGATCTTCTTAGTTTTGGGTCAGTCACAGTGCTCAGGTATTCTGCCACTGTGTACTCTCTGTTTAGGGCCAAATTGCATTTCAATTTGCTCTGGTTTTGGGTTGTTTCTTTCCAATGTGTCAGATAGTTTCTTTTTGTTTTCTTATAATTTGGTTTAGTACAGTGTGGTTTCTGACTGTCTGGTGGCTCTGCTTGTGTTTGTGAGCAGAGTCCCAGAACCATCTGGCTGAGTGGGCATCTATCGAGGGTCTCTCTGTGGGTGAGGGCTATGTTGTGGAGTGTGTCTGGGTCGCTTTCTTTTAGGTGATTGTGGAATTTGAATGCTATTTTTTGAATTTTTATGATTAGTGGGTATCTTCCTAGTTCTGCTCTGCATGCAATATTTGGCGTTTTCCGTTGGGTGCGGAGAATGGATTGGGTGTTTATCCCATTTGGTGAAGTCTTGGTTTGCAAGTGGGCCCCAGACTTCACAACCATATAGGGAAATCGGTTCTATGACGGAGTCTAATATTTTGAGCCAGATTTTGACTGGAATGTCTAACTTGATGTTCCTTTTTATGGCATAAAAAGCCCTTCTTGCTTTGTCTCTCAGGTCGGTCACAGCTTGATTGAAGTTCCCTGTAGCACTGATGTTTATGCCGAGATATGTGTATTTTTTTGTGTGTTCTAGGGAAATTGTGTCTAGGAGGAATTTGTGTTTTTGTTGTTGTAGGCTGGGCCTTTTTTGGAATATCATAATTTTAGTTTTGTTAAGGTTTACTGTCAGTACCCATGTCTGGGAGAATTTGTGCAGAAGGTCAAGGTGCTGTTGTAGCCCTTCTTTTGTTGGGGACAGCAGCACCAGGTCATCTGCAAACAGTAGGCATTTGACTTCTGTGTTTACTAGGGGGATGCCAGGTGCTGCAGTTTGTTCCAATGTTTTTGCCAGCTCATTTATGTATATGTTGAAGAGGGTTGGACTCAAACTGCACCCCTGTCTAACCCCACGGCATTCCCTCAATCCTCACAGCACATGTGTTGTTGGTGTACATTGACTTTATGAGGTCATAGGTTTTCCCTCCAATGCCACTATCTAACAGTTTGTACAGCAGACCCTCGTGCCAAATTGAATCAAATGCTTTTTGGAAGTCAACGAAACAGGAGTATACTTTGCTTTTATTTTTATTTATTTGGTTGTCGATTAGGGTGCTGAGGGTGAGAATGTGGTCTGTTGTACGGTGATTTGGTAGGAAGCCAATCTGTGATTTGCTCAAGGTATTGTTGTTTGTGAGGAAATGTATGAGTCTGTGGTTAATGATCATACAGAGGATTTTTCCAAGGTTGCTGTTGACACAGATCCCACGATAATTGTTTGGGTCATATTTGTCTCCCTTTTTGTGGAGCGGTGTTATGAGTCCTTGGTTCCAGATATTGGGGAAGATCCCGGAGCTAAGGACAATGTTAAGGAGTTTTAGTATAGCCAATTGGAAATTGGAGTCTGTGAATATGATCATTTCATTTAGGATACCATCCGCTCCGCAGGCCTTCTTGGTTTTAAGTGATTTTATTTTGTCCTGTAGTTCTTGTAGTGTAATTGGGGAGTCTAGCGGGTTCTGGTAGTCTTTTATGGTTGACTCCAGGCTTTGTAGTTTATCTTGTATGTGTTTTTGCTGTTCATTTTTTTGTATTGGGCTAAAGAGATTGGAGAAGTGGTTTACCCATACATCTCCATTTCGGATGGGTAGCTCCTCGTGGTGTACTTTGTTTAGTTTGTTCCAGTTTTCCCAGAAGTTGTTTGTTTTTATGGATTCCTCTATATCTTGTAGTTGGTTTCTAACATGTTGATCCCTTTTTTTCTGACTGTGTTTTTGTAATGTTTCAGTGTTTCACTGTATTGGAGACGTGTGTTCTGGTTGTCTGGGTCTCTGTGTTTTTTTACAATCATTATCATACCATTTGTCATGCATATTTTTATTTTTATTTTTCCTCGCTTTCCTATTTGAGGCCTTTAGGTTGGATAAGGGAGCTGTAAGGTCAAATATGTTATTGAGGTTTTCTACCGCCCCGTTTACACTTTTGCTGTTGTGTTGGAAGTTTTTTTCTAGGAATTGGTCTAATTTGGATTGGACTTTTTGTAGCTTGATAGCGGATTGGAATGCTTCCATACTACTTTCTTTCCATTTGTAGTGTTTTTTAATAGTGTGTAGTTTGTTTGATTTTGGTATTTCCTGGTTGGGTGTTGATCTATTCAGGTAGATAGTGGTTTTGCTGTGGTCTGACAGGGGTGTTTGCTGGCTGACTGTGAACACTCTGAGAGACTCTAGGCTGAGGTCCGTGATAAGATCTCTCTCTCTCTCTCTCTCTCTCTCTCTCTCTCTCTCTCTCTCTCTCTCTCTCTCTCTCTCTCTCTCTCTCTCTCTCTCTCTCTCTCTCGCTCTGTTTGTTTGTCTGTCTTTTGCCTCCCTTCAGTCTCTCTAGGGGGACAATGCTGTCACAAGTGTTGTACATGTTACCCTCTGGGATGTACTAATGTCTGTACTTTTACCCAATAAAATCCATCAATCAATATGATAACGATGCTATTTGTGATCTACCTCAATCAATCCCCACTCAGTGCAATTCCATATTGTTGCTGGTAAAATGAACTCAATAAATAAATACATGCTCAGACTGTGTATTTCAAAAAGGCATTCAGCATTGCTCTCAAACTAGGGTTTGTTTGCTGGTATCTTGGCCTCATGATGGAAAATGAGCTTTGGATGTGTGTGTGTGTGTGTGTGTGTGTGTGTGTGTGTGTGTGTGTGTGTGTGTGTGTGTGTGTGTGTGTGTGTGTGTGTGTGTGTGTGTGTGTGTGTGTGTGTGTGTGTGTGTGTGTGTGTGTGTGTGTGTGTGTGTGTGTGTGTGTGTGTGTGCGTGTGTGCGTGCGTGCGTGTGTGTGTGTGTGTGTGTGTGTGTGCGTGCGTGCGTGTGTGCGCGCGCACGTGTGTGTGTATGCGCACACAGCGGGCCTGTGTACACAGATAACACATGTGAATACATTTACCACAATTACATTGGCGGGGAGGCACATCAAACATGTACTGAGAATGACACCACATACCAGCACAGCGTTTAGTTCCTTTTTTATTAGTCAAACTTCAATGTCAAAACTTTGATCTTTGTATCTATTAGTGGCAACTCTTTTGTACACAAACACATTAAACATGAAGTTCCTGACCACTCCTGACCACTCGACTTACTAAATCTTAGCATATTTCCATGAAATTAAACACATATACATACATACCATGGTAGCAATAGTAACTAAGGTATTTTTAAGAACATTTAAAAAATTAAAATAAATAGAGCTAAAAACAGCATCGGAAACGAGCACTGGTATGGAAATAAGATAAAGGCTAAAAAGTCAAGAGCTCAAAGTATCAGTGTCATATTCCCCAGGAGGCAGGAGAACTGCTCGGATCCAGTTGAAGCATCACTCGATACATGTACTCAGAGAGACAGAGACGGGCGTTAGATCATCTCAAATCAAATAAACAGACATCAATAAAATAAACAGACATTCCTAACTGAACTAACCAGATTAAACTAAGGGTATATCCCGACCAGTTGAGATCATGGCAGTCTGAAAGAGAGAGAGAAAAGATGGGTCTTAAGCGAAGATTTTAGAACTTCGACACAGCAGGCGCCCTGAGGGCAGCCGGTAATTTATTCCACAGGTAGGGAGCGTTGTAGGCAAAGGCTCTGTAGCCAGTGGATTTCTATTTTAACCTAAGAATCGATAGGGAGCCCCGCATTTTGTGAACGAAGAGCACGAGCTGGCGAATATCGTATAATGAGATGTTACAGCCCTTGGATCAAAATGACAGAGTCTCGACTGATGCACAAGACGTTCTTTATTAAATTCCAATCCGTGACGTCATCTTTAGCACTGTGAAAACTGCATTGGAAACGTACATAAATACAATACTACAAGGATTACATTACTACACATCCATAAAATCATTCTTTCACGAATGTCACTTTACAAAGTTACAACCTTTATCAATAAACAACAACGTATACCTTGCTGCGCTCTCCAAGGAATGCAAAACATAATCCGAAAGGTCCTTTCTTCTGTATAAAACCACGGTCAACACATGGGGATACAAAAGGATAAAAAGTCGCACAGAAATACGAATCGAAACAAAAAGATGCATCAAACTTTCCTGCTGCCAGCTACATTAACAGGCGCTTCCAGCTGTATTGATCTACAGTGCGCCCATAGGGACAGATTTATGTAGGCCTACGGGTACATTGAATTTCCGGTCAAATCCCACACGTCATTTCAAGGCATACATGTCTGAATATTATTTAGTAAATTACAATGGATATTGTGTATACATTTTAATACATATTCCCGACATTTATCCCTAACCCATAGAAGAATGAAGAAGAATGATCTTTATTGTCATTGTTACAGTGTTACAACGAAATTTAAAATGCAGCCCTAGGTGCTAGCCGTCACACAGTCCTAGATCATAAAAACACAGTCCTAAACACAGTATTAAATATAAAAACAAGAGTAAGGCATAATAGACATAACATAAACATAAACAGGGGGGTATAAAAGATAATAGCACAGGTACGAATCTCAAGTGGTCCTTTACAAGATAGAGCGGTGCAAGCCCATTTTTTATATTGTAAGTGAGGAGCAGCACTTTAAAGTCAGATCTGGCCTGGATGGGAAGCCAGTGTAGGAAGGACAGAATGGGTGTGATATGATCGAATCTTCTAGTTTTAGTTAGTATCCGTGCAACCACATTTTGCATGAGCTCTGAAAGACATGGCAAGTATCAAGTTTGAGGGAGATGTCCTCAAACAGGCCTCTCTGATTTGGGTGGCCAATGACTAGCATCTCAGTCTTATCTGCGTTAACACATTCAGGGCCAGACCCGAGATATCCCGGGTTAACTTGCCATGCGTTGGGCGCCAAACCCGAGAAAAGTCGTGTTTTCTATCGGTATTTCTTTTATTCGATATTCCCATTCATAATCCATCGAGGGAGCCTGTGTTATCATTGGGAATTAGTCTGAGATCACATTCCACATCGTTGGAAACTCTCTGGCTTGGGCTGTACGTCGATCTAAAAAGTCCGGTCCGGGTTTTCCTAGTCGGGCAGCGTGTATCCTTTCCGCAACGGAATTCGGTTTCCGGGTTCCTCTGATTGGCCGCGACCCCCACGTGACCCGCCCCCCTATCCACCGCTCTGCCGCTGCAGAGCGAGCGGCCGCGGACTCGCTCGCTTCCTCAATTTATACGCATGGAAGTATTGACTGAATGAATGAATGAGTGAATGAATGAATGAATGAATGAATGAATGAATGAATGAATGAATGAATGAATGAATGAATGAATGAATGAATGAATGAATGAATGAATGAATGAATGAATGAAAACTTTATTTAACAGATTGCAGAATGGGTACAATACAGTACGGCTCAATACACACAATTGTTAAGGGGATGCAGACCTGAGAAAGACGTTTGTCTTGTTTACATCAGGGTCCCCCATTTTCAATTCATATAGAACGACTACGCCGTAACAAATCATTAAAAAAATATACCGTTAACTGGAATATGTTGTGCCTTTACACATATGTTGGATTATGTAATTGGTTTGTCATGACATGTAGCCGCTGGCTACAACAACACTCAGTGACTGCATGTAGTCAGAGCCAGAGCTCAGCGATGCCGCTCGCGGCAGCACATTCTCGCCGCGGGATGAGCTCTGGTGTCCGCTGGAGCAAGCCAGAGACAGCCGGCGATATTTTATTTGTTTGTCATGACAAACCAATTACATAATCCAACATATGTGTAAAGGCACAACATATTCCAGTTAACGGTATCTTTTTTTAATGATTTGTTACGGCGCAATCAATACTTCCATGCATGCAGGACCTCCATGTTTTGGGGGTATTCATCAGACAAATCGGATCCGGGGATTCGGCTCCATCAGTCGGGCAAGAACTGCGGGTTTTCAGCCTCTCCCCTCTCTCCTGGAGCTTAAGGGGGAGCTTAGTCTTCCTGCCTCTCAGGAGGTGGCTACAACATCAACACACAGTGACTACATGCAGTCACTGTGTGTTGTTGTAGCCAGCGGGTAAATCGCGATTTTTTTATTTGTTTGTCATGACAAACCAATTACATAATCCAATATATGTGTAAAGGCACAACATATTCCAGTTAACGGTAAAAAATTTTAATGATTTGTTACGGCGTAGTCGTTCTATATGAATTGAAAATGGGCGACCCTGATCTGGTCTGCATCCCCTTAACAATTGTGTGTATTGAGCCGTACTGTATTGTACCCATTCTGCAATCTGTTAAATAAAGTTTTCATTCATTCATTCATTCATTCATTCATTCATTCATTCATTCATTCATTCATTCATTCATTCATTCATTCATTCATTCATTCATTCAGTCATTCATTCATTCATTCATTCATTCATTCATTCATTCATTCAGTCAATACTTCCATGCGTATAAATTGAGGAAGCGAGCGAGTCCGCGGCCGCTCGTTCTGCCGTGCGTGGCAGCGGCAGAGCAGAGTGGTGGATAGGGGGGCGGGTCACGTGGGGGTCACGGCCAATCAGAGGAACCCGGAAACCGAATTCCGTTGCGGAAAGGATACACGCAGTCGGGCATGGCGAGCGGTCATAAGTTAACACATGGATTGAGGATAATCAAGCACTCCCGGTTTATGTTCTTTGGTGGATTATGTTTGCAACACGATCAACATCAATACTTGGAATGGCGATCAGATAATTGGAATATTCTTTTGGCAGTACATGCTAGTCAAGGTAAGGGCTATATGGTATCAATCTTGTATTGATCGAAGAATCCCTTCCCCGCGATCCGAACGTATGTGTGTAATGTGTGTGTGTAAGGTATTCCGTTGGTGACGATCGAAGCATAGAAAAACAACCCCCTGCACCCTTTCATGCATGCATGATGAAACATAATACCGATAATATAGCGTTGATTTCAGATTGATCGTTGATACAGGCGAGGAATGCCACGGTTTCTAGTGAAATGCACTAAACGCTGCATAGCGGCGGGATTAGACAGAATTACTCTAAAACTTTACTCATATTCACCATGGTATAAAACAGGAATGTATGGATGAAAATATTTAATTGAACGATAGATACTCAATGTCAAATGGGCAATAGTTTTATATCCATAGCTATGATATTTAATATAGTTTTAGCCCTGCAAACACCGCCATGTATCCCTATTCTTTAAAGCGCTGGCATTCTTACCACATGAAAGTGTTAACACTTTCAGTGCCACGAGGTGGCGCCAGAGTTAGCTCTTGAATGCCACCATCGGCGCCAATGTTACGCTTAATATTGCCTAATCTATGTTTTAAATTATGGCTATGTGTCTAATCTGCCCGTCGCTTATCAAAGAATCCTTTTCCAGTTAGTGCTGTCAAGGCAGATTGGTTTTTTATCGCTTCATTTCCGTTTGAGAGCATTTTGAAAAGCACCCGTTTTGAGGTAAAAAACTGTCCATTCTGGACCATTCTATGATAATCGTCTTTTACTGGAATATTCCAGAACGTTGATATTTGTCTACCTATTTATGAATCGTTTTCAAATAAACGCTAGATGATCAATATTATACGTGAACGCACGCACAGTCGAGCCGCGCACGGATAATCGCCGTGTTTATTTCCTCTTGGATTTTTACAGTGAAACCGATAGAGCCCATTTCACAAAACAGCTTATATCTTCATCAAAATGAGCTTGATTATCCTAACACTGATAACATAGATTCCTTACCTGACATCAGATGGTATCCAACTGGTATATTCCAATTCCTGATCACCATTCAAAAAAATCGATAAGTGTATAGATGCAACGTGATACAGTAGTACACATGATTCCGCGGGGCTCAGAGGATCCAGAATGAACTCTGGTAACCCCGGCTGCATCAGTGGACTGGAAAATGTGGAGTACAGGATCTTTCCCCCCATCCATTTTCATTCCGAGTCCATTCCAAAATCCCTTATGTCATCTGGGAGACGATAGGGGGTGCTTTTTTCCACATCTGATTGCCGGCGGCGCTCGGGTAGACTAGGGTAGGCTCGCGTGATGCAATATGATTTCAGATCGCAAAAAAATAAAATAAAATATAGAAATCTCGTGAGTGGCTTTCAACGAGATATTAATAATTCCGAGAAAACTCGTGAGTGGCATAGAAAGTGTTAAGGAGCAGAACATTTTGCTACATCCAATTTTTTATGGCAAGCAGGTAAGGCTTGAGATTTTGTAATTTGGCTTAATAGGTAGTTATAATTGTGTCTCATCCGCGTAGCAATTAAATTTGCATATGATATTGCCAAGGGATAGCATATAAATTGAAAATAGCACAGGGCCAAAGACAGAGCCTTGCGGGACACCGCATTTCACTGTGAAGGTCTCAGATCATTATAGACCACACAGTGTGTTCTATCTGTTAAAGATACAGATACAGATACAGATACAAATACCTTTAAACCAGGCAAGTGAGTGACCCTGAATGCCAACATGATTCTCGAGCCGACTCAGAAGAATGGAGTGATCAACAGTGTCAAAGGCTGCACTGAGATCAAGTAAGAGGTTAGGTTAGAATTAGGGATGTCCCGATCCGATCACGTGATCGGGATCGGCGCTGATCACGTGCTTTTCAGAGGATCGGGATCGGGAATTTTTTTTAATAAAAATCGGCAGTCAAAAAAAGATTTTTTTTTTATTTATTTTTTTTCAACAAACATGACCATGTTCACGTCTTAAACTCATACGGAGGCCTTAGTTTTGGTTTTAAATTACATATAATATATCATTAATGTATTTATTGTCACACAGAGCAGAATAATTGTCCACAACAAACACATCCCCTTTCATTTACACCGTTGCAACAAACACTTTCCCTTTAATTTTAGACGCTCACATCACAACAACACGTTGCTCCCCGAAACGTTATCCACTGACTTGAGCAGCTGCTAGAGGTTTGTAACTAAGCATTTTAAAATAGAAAGTCAAGCCAGTCCAACAGCAATTGCAATGTTTGCAAGGAGGACATTTCGCGTGGAGGAAAAACTCATGAAGCAGCAGGAGGCGGAGTTTTCAGACTAACTTTTCAGATAACGGCAATTATTTGCTGTGTGACTGAGGATTATCGTCGGCGTTTCAGACCAGAATGGAGCTAATCATTACGTAAGTCGAACACTGAATGTATACTAATGTGCAAACATATATTGAAACTTTTAATATTTCTCATATGAAGCACATATGAATGTAATAACAAGAGCCGCCGCGCTCGCGCCCCGGACTATAGGCAACAGAGGGGCTTCTTGCTCCGCCAGTTTCTGACACAAATGCGTCAAAATTGATTACTAATGTGAAAGATCGGATCGGGAACGATCGGAATCGGTAGATATTTAAAATCACATGATCGGGATCGGATCGGGGGCAAAAAAAGGCGATCGGGACCTACCCTAGTTAGAATCAAGAGAAAGCAGTAAGTCGTTTGTGACTTTGGTAAGCGCTGTTTAGGTGGAGTGGAAAGTTCTAAAGCCAGATTGAAAATATTCGTGAAGGTTGTTACTTGATAGATGGTCAGTAAGTTGTGTTGCAACCATCCGTTCTAATATTTTGGATAAGAAGGGAAGATTGGAGATAGGGCTGTAATTTTCCAAAATTTAGGGGGTCGAGGTCCGGTTTTTTAAGTAGCAGTTTAATAATGGCCAAGGGCACCACGCTAGTGGACAGTGAAGTGTTAAACATTTTAAATAGGGTGGGACCAAAAGTTGGGAGAAGTTCTTTAACCCCTTAACCTCTTAACACTTTCAGCGCCAATCACGAGTATACTCGTTATTGGCTGACACGCGTTGAACGCCAATAACGAGTAAACTCGTTTTTCGATCCTTTGATCTTTTTCCTCTGATCCCCGTTCTAAATCATCATCCGGATCATTCTAGCCATCCCTGGCTCGTTTGTATATGTAGACACATCAATGTGTCTGATGAAGACTCTCAGATATTTAATATAGACATTGGAATGTGTTCGATAAGACTTTCAGATATGTTCCCTTAGGAGGACGAACACTAGGGGGAGCTGCGGGACAGTCAGGCTGGTGGTCAGAAGAATGGCGACAGATGCGCTGCATGACACGAAGAAGAGAGCTACACAGCCCTTCCAGCTACAACAATGAACGTCAACGGTCAACCGACCAACGTGAGAAGATAACGGATAATTTGCGTGTTAGCAGTTAGGTCGAGAGCTAGCATAGCCACACCGGCTATTAGGTAAATCAAGTGTTTTGAGTTAGCTACTTAGCTTAGCTCGTCGTGCCAAGCCTGCTACAAGAGGAAGAAGGACTCTTCGCCCAAGACCTCTGCTGGACATCTCGTGTATTGGCCCAGACCACCAACTGTCTGCCCGCACTATCCCGGCCGGGGAGTATCAGGTGACGGTCTACAGAGACCACGTTATCGTCAAATAAGCACAGACATTATGGAATATGCATGCTAAAGCCAGCCACGGCTAGACTGTTTAACGTGACTCAGACATTTGTGTATGCGAGCATCCAGCGCCGTGGCTGTAGACTTTGTTATCCGAGCGTGGTCGCTGCAGGTGCACCCTGTGCTACAGCTGGATTAAGCCCTCTTTTATTTGTTCCTGCTCTCCAAGAGAGTGAATGGGCCAAGTGTGTGAGGCCACTACGTCCCCAAGCTACGACTCGGCGCTACAACGGGGGGTTTCATTAATTGTTTTTGTTGTGGTTATGTTAAGGTGCCAGCTTAGCATAGGTAAAGTGCATTGCACATGTGTGGGCCAATGCAGGTTGGAGATATATGCTCCAGGTTACTCACAGGGTTGAACCGTGTATGAACGGATACTAATGGTGTTTAGCATTTCATTGCTATAGTATTGCCGCTTTAGGCAAAGGTCACTATCCTGTTGTTGCTACTAATTGCCGCCTTGAGAGTGAAGGGTACTAGTAAGATGTTTTGCAATATCCCCTGTTGTGATCTGACAGCTTTTCAGTAAAGGGAGATACTGCTAATTTGATCCACTGTGTTGTGTATGTGTTTCAGTGAATTATCAGTGTATAACCTGTCCTCTAACATTAACACTTTGATTGCCCAACCCGAGTTTTCTGCGGGTTGAATGCCCATCACGAGAATATTCGCTTTTTTTAAATTTATTAGCGATCTGAATTCATATTTCATCAACCGAGTCTACCGTTGGAAATTCAGCCACCCCAGGCGCTCAGATGTGAAAAAAGCGGCCCCTATCATCTCCCAGATGCTAATTCACCCTTTTGGATTTAACTCAATGAAAATTAATGAGAAAAAAAAACCCGGACTCCACATTTTACTTCTCACTCATGCAACCGCCGTCGATCAGCTTCACTCTGGAGCCTCAGAGCAGCGGGGATTATGTGTTTTTACAGTATATGCAGTGGATCAATAAAAGGATCGATTTTTTTCGAATGGCGATCAGGAATTGGAATAATCCATTTGGATACCATCTGATCTCAGGTAAGGAATCTACGTTACCAGTCTTAGGATAATCAGACCCTTTTTCACGGAGATATAAGCTTTTATGTGATTATGTGATACGGCTGTTTGACTGCGAGCGGTCAGGAACTAGGAGTGTAGATTTTCAGCTCGCGGCACGAGCGTGCATGCGTACTATCGATAATCTAGCGTTTATTTGAAAACGATTTATAAATAGGCCGAAAAATGACAACGTTCTAGAATATTCCAGTAAAGGGCGATTATCATGGAATGTCTTCTTTTTTCCGTGAAAACAAGTGCTTTTCAAAATGCTAGAAAACGGAAATGAACCGATAAAAAAACAATCTGCTGGAATCAATGTTGACTGGAAAATGAGTCTTTGATAAGCGACGGGCAGATTAGACACATAGTCATAATTTAAAACATAGATTAGGCGATATTAACGTTAACATTGAAGTGGTGCTGGGCATTCAAGGGGGTAAAAAGGAATTAAGCTTGGGCTCAGAAAGTGTTAACAGGGTGGTACACTGATTTCGGGTCTTCAACAGCAAAAAGGTATGGTACTGCTAGGGAAAACTGGCGGAAAATCATATTAACCATTACTTCCACCGGGTGTGAGGGGGTGCGTAGCGTGCTAGGGGAAGTGCAAGTGTGTAGGGAATTAAGGAGTATTGTCCTACAGAGCAGGGGAGGATTATTACATGAGTCCTAGGTTGGTAAATCCTAAGGCCCTATCCACCGCTTCATATACTCTAGTTTAGACCTAACAGCTAGGGGCCCCACTGGACTTCGTGTTAGTAGAATCTCACCCTCATTAAGTAGGGATAATCCACCCTTCTACTACATATACATTGGAATTGCAATGCCGATCGAATATCACCAGGTGGCAATATCGTCTGTGTCTGAACTGGAATTGCATTGGCGTGGATACACGTCTTCCTTTTATTTTTTTATTGGTAAGGCTCCTCCTGCTTGAACAGAGATTCACATTGATCGCCTCGAAATTCCGTTGCCTAAGCCTATTTTACCATTGAAATGTGTATAGACATATACACTTGTAATCGCGATGGCGATGCGATCACTTGGAATTATTATTTTTGGAATACCTCCTGGCTAAGGTAAGGTATATTCTATGTATATTTTACCGAACCTGAAACGTGTTTTTCTAACAATCACAGTTCTGTGTTTTATCAGACGTAAAACATGCTCGGCAAACACGATCACAGTTTTGAGTTAAAACGACCCCCCCCCCCCCCCCCCCCCCCCCTCTTGATAATTTTGTGAAGGTACATATGTACATGTTATATACCTTTGATTTGGGAGTATTTGGAATTTCAGGGAATCAACCAGAACCATTCAGGTTTATTGCACATAACGCATTTTATCTCGCAATCTATGGAAAAATACTGGATTATCTTGGAAATGCGCGATGTTTAGCGTGTAATAAACTACAAGCTACAGTGTGTAGAAACAAACTCTTTATTCCATGTTGAACTACAAGTAGGGTCTGTCAAATGAGCCACACCATTGTCTCCACAGCTATAATACAGAACACACACACAGCTCTGCAAACATTGTGAAACACAGCGGAAATTACTATTTTAAATTGGCCTTCAAGCGGCAGAGATGGGGATTAAGCGTGGCGCTGAATGTGTTAAGCCCGACGGGTGCAGTACCGGACACAAGCCATAAATCCATTTTAGTACAGACTGTATGAATAAAAGTTATTTTCTTTTCAAATGTAGCCAAGAGTAAAGACCCTAACGATGTCACAACAGCAGGCATAGTGTATATTTTCAGCACTACGTTTGTTTACCAATAGGTTAAAGTGTTATTAGTGAACTATTCGTTTTTTAAATGCATTTATTTACAAGCGAGTATCCGCCACATTTAATCTGCAGCGGTTTGTAGTCATATGAGGAGACGAGACCTTGACCTTTGAATGAGTGTTGAAGTTTCGAAAAACGACATTACCACATCACTCCGGTCCTCCACTCTCTCCACTGGCTCCCGATCAAGGAACGCATACACTTCAAAATACTACTCCTCACCTTCAAAGCCCTCCATAGCCTGGCCCCCTCTACCTGACTGACCTCCTTCTCCCTTACCGCCCCACCCGTTCCCTCTGGTCCTCTTCCACTGCTTCTCACATGCTGCACCCAGACTCTTGAACACCCTCCCTCAGACCATCAGAGACTCTCCCTCACTCTCCACCTTCAAATCCTGTCTCAAAACGTTAGGTTATGACTATAACCAAGTTCTGTTAGTATAGCGACGCTCGGCATCGCTCTCTGCACTATCTCGCATACGTGCACGCGCACTGAATAAAGACCACAATGTACCTTTAATCCCAATATTCGTCTGACCACACCCCTATCAGCTTACCCATATAAGCAGGGGTGGGGCCACCCACTCTCCTCCTTCCCAAGCTTTCGCCACAAGGCGAGGTCAAAGGCTGCAGCGGCGTCGGATGCCGAGCGTCGCTATACTAACAGAACTTGGTTATAGTCATAACCTAACGTTCTGTATCGTATCGCTCGGCATCGCTCTCTGCACAAGGGAGGCCGAGCGAGAGCCAACGGCCGACAAATACACCCCGCTGACAGCCCCCCACAAACCATCAGAACAGGGAGGGCCGAGCCCCCCCGACCCACCCTAATGGCGGGCACCCCCCCTATTAGGGGCTTCACGGGAGGGCGACGGACCCGACCGTGCGAAGAGGCACTCAAGCAACTCAACGCACAGGGTGAGCAGACCGTGGCTTGACCCCACGACTACACACACGCACAACCCGCATGCCACCCGGGAACGAACGGAGGAACAACCTCGTTACTGCCCCCAGAATCACGGGGTCAAGGGCAAACCCAACCCCGTGGCAAGGCCGTAGCAGCGGAGCACGAAGGAAGACCCAGACCCACCAAAAGGACTGGACTCCCTAGAATGGGGGCCCGGAGAAGTCCATGATGCCAGCATCAAGACCCCACCAGGTGGGCACGTAGTGCCCCGCCCCCCACATCGCCAGCGTATTCGGACAAAGGCCCCTCAGTTACTGCACCTGGTATTCCCAGGCGGAATCCCATCCAAGTACTAACCAGGCCAGAACCTGCTTAGCTTCCGAGATCGGACGAGATCGGGCGTGTTCAGGTTGGTATGGCCGTAAGCCGAGCGGGCCCTGTCCCCCCAATAGTACACCGCCTGGCACACTGACCCTGCAGAACAGGCAGTCAGCATGGCCGTAAGCACACAAAAAAGGTTAACCAACGGAAGCAGGCAGCGCACCGGGGAAAAACCAGGCAACAGGCTGTTAACCCTAGCCTGGAGACTGCGGACGAGACAGGCGCCAGAGGGGACAGCTGAACACAGCCGCCCCGGCGGAAGGAGCGTAAGCTGGCGGTGTTGCATGACCAAGCCTCCATTTAAAAACCCCCACCCAGAGGGGTCGAGGCAGAGAAGGCTGACACGATTGGCAGACGTCATGAACGTGCAGGGGCACCCTCAAACGGTGAACCCGGGAGTTGACACTGCTCCAACACACCAGGGAATCAACCACCTCGGTGTTACCCAATGCGGTGGTTGTTCCTATAACCCCTCAAGAAAAAACTCCAAAACACACCTGCGGGTATACACCGGCTATACCGCAGTACAAGTGTTTCAGTTTCCAAAAAGGGTTAACCCAGGCCTACGGGTCGCAAACATCACTTCGGACCGGGCCTGGCGGTACGGGAAGCACAGGGTCACCAGAGGAGGTCAAAAAACCACCCCCACAGGCCCCTCTTCGCCATGCGTGAGAGAGGAGCGAAAAATAATGGAGAACCAGCCCCTAAGCACACCGTACCTGGTATTCCCCGGCGGTCTCCCAACCAAGTACTAACCAGGACCAACCTGTGTAGCGGCCGAGATCCGACGAGATCGAGCGCGTACAGAATGGCATGGCTGTAAGCCATGACGACAGTGCTGAGTAAAAACATACCCAACCAGGGTCTCCATAGCGCTTAACCCTGTGACACCCAGACCGACCTGGCATTTTTCCCCCTGAAAAAAGCCCAAGTCCCTCAGGGTACCAGAACAGCAGATCTGCATCCCCGGCGGACAACGGGTTCAACTGATCTGGACCAGCGTGACCAGAACCAGTCCCGTGCCCTAACCACGCCGACATGCCTACTCCAGGAGAAGGGCAGATATGCGTGTTGATCTTAACATGAAAAGAAGGCGCCACCCAGACGTTCGGACGAACCGCGCCTGGTGGCCCACCCCAAGGGCGTGAGACCCCACCACATATGTTCAGATCCATCCCGTCATCATCCCCCAGACATGAACGAGAATCCGTCGACAACCCACCCAGGTCATGGGATGTGGTCGTCGGAAGAGGAAAAACCCCCATCTCAGTTGCTTTATAAAAACGCTGTTTCAACCACAAGCAACCAAGGCGTGCCAGTCAATCGCCTGTTTACAGCGAGCTAGCACTATACGTGCGTCGGGACACACCCCCATCAATGAACAGGCTATTTAGACCTGTCATTGAATCCCCAAGGCGCCCAGGGGAACGACAAGAGGGGTGTGACACTCCCTAACTCCAACACTTCTGGAATAGAAAGAAGGAAGCATCAACAGTATGTATCCCAGTCTACACAGCCGGGGTAAAAAAATTTCACATTTTTACATCCCACCACCCTCCCATAGGAAAGAGACGGGGATCCCCAGAGAGACTTCCCACGCGAGCTGTACAGATTGAAAAGAATATATTGCACCTTGAGCCATGTAAAAAACTGGTTTTAGGGCCTCCGGGGAAGAGGCACTGAACCCATACACACTCAATAAACGAATTGAATCGAATATACATACAATAGAAAAGGACCCTTCTAGAGGGTCCACTCACTTTGACAATCTGAGGAGGAAGGCTCTGTACTCTGATGGAGGCTTCCTCACATGGAAGAAGGAGTCCGAACTCACAGAAGGCCTGAATAGGCGCTTGGTGAGGAGGAGCCCTGACCACCCCCCCTGAAAACAGATCCATCACATGGACCTGAACAGCACACGGAAGTCCTACCAACAGAGACGCGCACGGTGACGTACTCTATGGCGGGGGAATTCCTGCGGTACGCCCAATATACCAGGCCGTGGGACCAGGAACTCCCTCCCCCCCCCCCCCCCCCCCCCCGTAACGTGCCGAACCGCCACGTGACGGGAACCTTGAAGGACAGGGGGTGTACCCCTGACCGACAGAACAATGGGGAGAGGAAAGGTTACCAGTTCACCCCTTTACGACCCCACACCCATGATACGATGTAACGACAAAAAGAGAATATGACACAGTCATAGTCAGCTCTATGAAGCGTTTCACAGCTCCACACAGCGCATGAGCTAACCTGCTATCTGATTTTTACTAAGGAAAAACACAGAATAGAGAGGGCTCTAAGAACCCCGGTCCAACATACACATGTGCTTCCGTGGCCAGTACAACCCAGTTGTAGGTCACATGACACACACAACCCATCATCACCTACAAAAAATGGCAAAAACACTCAACAGAGGAACGCCGTTTTTTTCACAATGAGAGAATACATCATTCTTGATTAGTATCGACCACAGGCCTTGCTAAGCACACATGACAGCAACCAAACCAATTTCCCTTTAGGAAATAAGTTTCTCCAGCAGATTTAGCACAACCTCAGCAATCAAGCTAAGAGTTACATCGTATCCCTACCACACAAAAGACACAATTAATGTCTGATAGGAGGATGAAAAAGTCCCCAGGGAACCGGGGGGGAAACACAATCCTCCTATTTTACCCTCAATACGGCCAGTTAAAACAGGAAAACCTGTTAATGTGTGAACACACTGTTCATTGTCATTACAGTCTGAGAAAGAACATTCTTTTACTCACTTGTCACCAAGCATAGCTTCATAGGTTAGTTACCTTAGTTGTGAGTACACGGCCGTGTTTCTCACACAACAACCAGATCATTACATCCCGTTTGCACGGAGAAGCTAACTGCCAGTGACAAAAACAGCTCACACATAACCCGCAACGTATCCTAAATGCATTGTAGCAACACACGTTTTGGGAAAAACACCGTTATTCACAATACATTTAGCAAAGTAAAACCAGAAGACGTGTTATGAGGTCTGGTCAACCCCGTTCCTACCCGGAACGCAGATCAGCGAAGTGCAGTCACAGACACCGTAGGAACACAGCCGCTCCTGTGTTGTCCGAACTGGGCAGCGTCACCGCCCCAACCCGCACTACAGTCCCCTGTTGATGCAACCTTGCCGTCCTGGCTCAGGGCAGGGTCGACGAAAACATCCCCTGTCAAGGATGACGTCGTGGTCAAGAGTGTAAAACATGTTAAAATCAAAGCACGTTCAACAGAATAGCATCAAGCTAACGGCCGCTCCAACCGTTCGGGTGCTACTGCTTCTGCTCGCGAGACGCCGATCTAACGACGCACGCGATCAGAAGCGAGCTCACGGCGGCGTGCGAGAAGCTAAGCTACCCCGCGCCAGGCCATGGCCATAGCAGCAAGCTAACGTTACCTAGCGACCACGACATGCTAGCCCCGCAGCTAACAGCTGACTGGCTAATAGTAGGCCCTAAGCAGGCCATGCAGCGATCCAGCAGGCTAACGCAGCAGTTAACAGCTGACTGGCTAACCGTAAGCTATGAACATGTAAACAATGACATAACACTCACCCAGACAGGCCGCCGTTCTGAACCTCTCCTCACTTTTTAAGAGAAAAGAGAAAACAAGATGTCAACACCGCTTCACAACGGTGACTTTACCACATCCGACGGAATCAGCACAGTACCAACTGGCCTGTGTAGCTGACTTTGAACATGAATCTGCCGCTATCGCACATTACATGCACATATCCCCTCGTGAAGGAATACTCTCATTTGGATATGAAAGATGGGGCCTTAACACGTGACAGAGAGAATCCACTCGTCCAGAACACACAGGGATCACCAGTGTCAATGGTCGCGGCCCACTAGTTAAAACTATAATGGTCTTCAGACCAAGGCCTTCTGTCGCCTAGGTGGCTGAACAAAGGACCCTAGCCTGGGGCCGGTTTCCATAAACTTTGTCAAGTAGCCCCCATAGCACTAACAGACAAGTGGAGCCCGCCAGCAAACACTACTCACCCAACCTGGAACGCACCGCTTCTCACAACAGCGGCATGTCCGACAGTTCAGCTGTGGCCTGACAGGTTTCACCCCAACAAACACAGCAAGGAACTGCAGTTGAGAAGCATGCAGCGGCGTGCTCCCAATACGAAAACCGGTGGAGGGTTTTTAGAATGATCATCATCTTCCAGACACTCCAGTACGAAGACAATATCGCCGTATTTTCTCGAAAATAGTGAGAGAGAAAATAAAGATATGATGTCAACGTATCCTTGTTTCCCAAAGCTGCTCCTAAACCTTTCTTCCATCATGGTGTCAAGTGTGGGGATCTACCGAGGCACTTCTTCCTTGTGGTGAAAGCGAGAAGGAGGAGAGTGGGTGGCCCCACCCCTGCTTATATGGGTAAGCTGATAGGGGTGTGGTCAGACGAATATTGGGATTAAAGGTACATTGTGGTCTTTATTCAGTGCGCGTGCACGTATGCGAGATAGTGCAGAGAGCGATGCCGAGCGAGAGCGATACGATACAGAACCCACCTTTTCTCCCTAGCATTTAACCTTCCCTACCCATAACCACCCTCCTACATCCTGTTGTTATTGTTTGTTATTGCGGCTCTATGTTCCTGTGTATTTCATATTGTTCCCTATTTCCCCTGTGGTTCTATGTTTCTTTGTTTTTCTTTTCTTTCTGCCTACTGTCAGCGGCTTCGGGTTACTGAGAAACGCTCTATAAATTAAATTAATTATTATTATTATTACCCAGCTCATGCCAGCTTCCTGCAACCAAATTACTTGTCGATGAAATTTGTTTATTTCTCTTATTTTTTGGGATTATCTACCACAAAACTGAACGTTATTGGCATAAATTAGAACACATTTAGTTTTTCTACCTTTCTCTGAACGTTTAGCAAAAATCCGCATTGCAAACCGATTCAAAATGGCGGAGCAGTTTCCATTATAAAGAAATAATTGTACTTACAGTAGATTTCATTCACAGTTCTTGCTGCACGCCTGGTGATACTAAATCCAAATTGAACTGTACCATTGGAAAGAGTAGATTTGGCCCGATCCATAGATGTGCAGCTTGGCTATAATAAGGTCATTTATAGGCCTGATATTCTATAATAATATTTCAAATTGCATGTCCGGATGGCAGAATTCAGTACTGTACCTAAAAAACCTTCTGTTTAATCATCTTCCCTTTATTTATTTGCTTCGATTTTTTGTACACGTGATCTCAAGAAGGTGCTGAACGAGCTCAGTGGCAGTTTTTCATGTCTGGTAATTTTTTGCATGGTGTGATTCACCATCAAATATGCAATGAAAAATCTGAATTTATATTCTCCTTTGTTTCATCACTATTTACTCGAGCCTAGTAACAATGAATGAATGAATAGTTTTATTTTCGGTCTTTGTTTACAGATAAATCAAAAACACACGTGTGGACTTTCAAAAGGAAAAGAAAAAAAGAAAAAATCACAAATGTACATATTCAAAGTAAGCTCACACACAAAATCTAAACTCAATGACCGAAAAAAGGAATAGGCTGATGCTTATTTTTGCCTATCCTTTACAATTCTTAAAAACGAAATAAACTTTAATATAAGAAAGAAAAATTTTAAATATGCTGCAAGATATAATTTTTTTTCTTTTTCTTTAAAAATAAATGTTTGATGTTTTACTCAAAACTCTACTCCTGAATTATTTTATCCTTCAGGGCCTTTTTAAATCTCCCCTGAGAGGTACACAACTTCAACCCGTCACTAAGACTATTCCACAATTTAACTCCCAAAATTGAAACACATCTAGCTTTTACATTAGTTCTTAACTTTTTATATGTTTTAAGAATACACAACCCTCTTAAATTATACTTTCCTTCTCTTGGTTGAAAGAGACATTGAATACAAGCTGGTAGGTTCTTACTCTTAGCACGAAAAATGATCTCCAAGGTTTTTATGTAAATCATATCTACAAATTGTAATGTGCAAGACTTTATGAATAATGGATTTGTCGATTCAAGATAACTAGCTTTATTTATTATTCTAATAGCTCTTTTCTGTACAGACTTTTCTGTACAGACTACCAAACATTTAGCTTTTTTGGCATTGTTTATTTTGTATATGGGTAGGCCTACTGGTAGAACCCAGGCACAGAAGACAAACCTTCTGTTAAATCATAACTTGTTATGTGTATATAAATTGTTTGTAAATACCATTTGTCTGTGCTCCCACTTGGTTCCTTGTAGGTTCTCTGGCCATAGCTGTCAACCCTACCGTTTTTCCTGAGATTCTCCTGTTTTTTCAAGCCTCTTCACGCCCTGTTCACGGTTCACGTATTGGCACGTATTTTGTACTTATTCATTTTTACAAAATGGCTGCAATTCCCCTCCGTGACGACAGGTGGCAGCAGTGTAGATTAGAACGTTGTCACAGGAAGTCAGACCGGGAGACGGTTGCGACCCGAAGAAGAATAAGAAGAGCGAGCGGATTTGCTCAGAGCTCAGGGGAGAGACTGATGCGCGTCTCTGCACCGAGGGTGTCAAATCAACTTAGCCAGTGTCTCTTTATTGCCCACTCTGTGGCTTTTGTCTCTGGAACAAAGGGGTTGCAAATCTTCTGTGGATAAAACAATACAAAGTTACTGTATGTGATGCAGGAATGTGTAAATGTCTTGGTGAACAGCCGTTTGCTCTGCGCCTCCCCTGTCGCTGTCGTCCCCTAAGGTTCACGCGTCCCCTCCTCATTCCTCCACGGAGAGCATGCCTTCACTCTGACGCCCAATTTCCTGAATGCGATTTATAAATATAAATTGATCTGTTTTAAAAGTTGTCGTGAATTGTCATGGTATGACAAATACAGTTACTGGTAACTCGCAGGCATTGCAGAGATATTGAGGAAAAACACAAAATCACATTGGCTTTTTTTCTATCTCACATTTCTCTGTAGACACACACACTGTTCCAAACATTATATGCCCACTGCTAAATTAATGACCATAGGTATTTTTTATAGCTTTAAGGAGTTGTAGTATTAATATGTAGCCTACAGTGATGAAGGTATAAAGGCACTATGGTAATACATTGATTGATTGCTAAATTTAACAGATTGCAGAATGGGTACAATACAGTATTGTGCAATACACAATTGTTATGGGGATGCACCCCGTTCCCCGTACCTGGATAACTGAGTTAGCCGGATAACTTTCGGTGAAGTCTGACTTAAGCCGGACATTCCGGCTCCCCGTACCTGGATTGTCCAGATCACCATGACAACAGATCCAAAAGTTTGAGCCTGGTCGAAAGCAGGGTTTAAGTTCAAGTTAGCCGGATCAACCATCGACACGCCCCCGCAAAGAAGTGACAGCCCGTTTCCTGAAATTATTCCCACAGTCTACGATCTGCATTATACCATTCTGAATTACGTTTTTGTGCTCCATTCTTCCAGAGGGGGCTTTTGAAATGTAAAATAGACCCAAAATGCTGATACTAAATTCACTTTGTCCTAAATAATGCATGTTATATATACCGTGGCGCTCGCTCGGTGCGATGTACACATTTATGTGGTTATTTTAATTGTAACTGGGATTAAGATGTCTGATGAGATGCGCTGTTTGACGGATTTGAGAAATTGAATGAGCCGTTGACGTCACATTAATGAATGAGGATAAAGAAATAAAACTTCATTCAAAATAAAGAATATTCTAAACACGGGTCTCTCGTTCATTAATGTATAAACAATGAATTTTTCCCGTCTGGCACAGTGGCTCAGCGGTAGTGCTCAAGCCTGCGAACCCAGCGACCGGTGTTCGAAACCCCGTGTTTCCAATATAATTTTTTTGAATATAATATTAATGATTATACGCCAAAGTAGCCTGGTTTTAAGTTAAAATATTATAAATCTACATGCATTGAGGATGTCATTCTTTATATAGCTCTCAACGTGCACCAAATTGAATTATTCCTATATTGCAAAAAGAAGGAAAAGACTAGGGTTTCGAACCCCGGTCGTCTGCGTGAAAGTCAAAAGAACAACCCGTTAGACCACAGTGGAGATAAGTAAAAGATCGACCACACATCAATCAATGGGTAAGAGAGCCGTATCGTAATTCTGTATAACAGTTTAACTAATTATTTTCGCTAGCAAGATCTCATTTGATTATTCAATCCAGCAGGCAAGTTTAAAGAAATATAATCTGATTGATTGAGGTAATGAGGGACTTAAAATTTGCCTATAGATAACGCATTTAACTTGTCGGCGAGGCGATTGAGCCGTATTGCAATCTGTCAATAAAGTTTTAAATCAATTAATCAATCAATGCCGTTAGAGAATCAGGATCTCTGCCATCGATACGTGCTGGCTTTTCAACTGAAGCGGCCGCACGCATTTAGCCTGGGTCTCAAGTCTGAATCGAGTTAACGAGACTGAATCCACCTTCGAGGAACAGGAAAATCCCGGCTTCAAACATCGGGTTAACTGAATCTGGATAATGACATCTTGATCGACTTAGTTGAACCAGGTACGGGGAACGGGGCCGAGGACTTCCCCCATTTTCAATTCATAACATTTACAGTCAAATCAAATACATTTACAGATTACAACCTTTATTTAATGGTTAATATTTTGATAAAATGTAATTTACTGTATTTTTATAGCATTTACACTTTATAATATTTTATTTTCAGCTTTTATAGTTTCACAAACACACACCAAGACAAATCACAAACACAAAGAAAAAATAAAGAAAAAGAACACAAACAGTATGTTGCCAGACACTGTCACATCAATGAACAAACATACACCATGTCATATGCTATACACTAAGGACGCAAGTGGCTGATTCTCTGACATATATACACACATTACATATATACACATACACATATACATATATATATATATATATATAATATACACCAGCGCCGCCAATAGATAAAAAAAAATTAACTAATCAATCTCACAATTTTCTGTAATCAATCTAGATTAATCTAGATTAAAAACAGCATTTTTCTACATAAAACCGAAGCTTGTAACAGATATTTACTTGAGTAAAATCATGGAATTAATGTAAAATCAACACAAAGAAAGTATATTTAGATTCAAAGACTATTTTAATAGCTTTCTTTGAATACAGTTTCTCTCCTGTGAAATACAAATGTTCAACAAAACCATAATTTACATAGCATTTACACGAAAAGTTTACCCTACAACGAATGGCTGGGTACATACAGGTTTTGACCAGCAGATGGCAGCGACGTGGCAGCTCCATTGGGAGGGGGTGGGGCCGAGTGGGAGGGGGGCGGGGCCGGGGAAAGGGGCGAGGCTAAATGTGCACGTTTTTTCAAATCCCAATGTTGACAGCTATGTCTCTGGCTGCCCAACCAGAGCTGGGAGAGGCCAAAGCCTTTTCTGGAGGGGAGATTGGGGAGGAACCAAGTGTGGTAGAATACAGGGGGGGGGGGTTCATGATAAGAAGGGAATAGTCTTTAACCCTTTTTTTCCCGAAGGCACCACCCATGGTACCGGAAATCCCATGTTAGGCGATTGAACACAGCGCTGGGGGTTTTCCGCGGATCGAGACCATTTTCTTTTCTTTTTTTAAAGGGCTTTCATGAGGTGATTCGACAGGAGTATCAGTCCGCATAACGCTACATGGTCTATATAAGAGCTGTTGGAGTGACACACTAACCTTTTGCCAATTTGATCCAGAGCGCCCGGTCTAAGAACAAAAATTCGCCAGCAAATAAGTTATTTCACGCAGTTTCAAACAACGACGTAAGTACAGTGTCTACGTAATTGTTTGGTAAAATTATAAAATATTTACATTTGTATGACAGTCTATAGTGCTTCTGTCATGTATTCTACCACACTTGGTTCCCCCCCAAAAGCAAAACACAACTCAATCTACATGTTCGAAAAGGAGTAGGAAGAAGTATACACTTACACGGTAAGACTTTATTTACATATTAAGTACACACACATAGTCTGCTACATCACACTTACTTCGGGTTTTAACACACACCTCATAACCCAGGTCCCGACCTGCTGACACTACATTTCCACCGTTCATTGTTTGTGTATGCCTTGTACATTTTTTCGTATTGTTGAATTTGTCTCTGTTTGTAAAAATAAATACACGCTTGTTTTAGCGTTTAAACTGTTGGACTGTTTCACTCTCTTATTTGGGTCCTGTTCCTCTGTTCCCATAACCCTGCCTCTGACTACAGTTTTTCCACTGCTTGGCCACATCCTCACACGGACCGACAATAATTTCACGCCATAAAGAGATCATTACAGTCCGTATTAATTAAGGTAGCGTTTTCTTTTCAAATGTACCCAAGCGTAAAGACCCCAACCCTATCAAAACAGCAGTCAAAGTGTATATTTTCAGCACTACATGTTTACCAATCTTAATACATGAGTTTATAGAAATCTCAGCGCATTGAGTCGGAAAATGGCGGATATTGACGCAAGGAAATGGCACAGTTAAACGTGAGTGTAGTCCTATGAAAGAAGAGACCCAGTGCTTTCAATTGGCTTTCGAATTTCATAAAACTACACTACCCAGCTCAATAATTCTTCAACATTATTTTTCATGATTATGTCTCACGGGTCAAACAAACCTCAATGTTCTTGCCATAAAATAGAATGTAGTGGGTTTCTTTACCTTTCTATGAACATCTAGAAAAAAAGATCTCAATCTAATGAAAAATGACGGAGCTATTTACATTATATAAAAAAAAAACTGTACTTACACTAGATTTCATCCACGGTTTTTGCTGCCCTGTTAGGAGCGACTGGTGGTACTAAATCCAGATTGAACTCTGCGATTGGAAAGAGGATATTTGGCCCATTCCATAGATGTATGACTTGGCCATAATACAGTAATTTATAGGCCTGATATTCTATATTCTATATTCATATTTCAAATTGCATGTGTCCGGATGGCAAAATTCTGTACTGTATCTACAAAACCCCCTTTAAATCATCTGTCCTTTATTCATTTGCTTAGATTTTCTTGTACACTTGATCTCAAGAAGGTGCTGAATGAGCTCGGTATTTATTGGGTTTATGAAATAGGCGGTGCTAACGCACATGCTTTAGGTTTAGTCAAAAATGAAATAAATGATGGAATAACAACAGACACTTATGACTCAACGAGACCTTCAGATAGCAGGTGGTCTTAAGAAGTTTTGAAAATGTGAGAAATACTGTTAGACAATAGTTATTGCAACTTTAACCTTAACTCATTCAGCGCCGGGGATTAGCCATGGTCGCATTGCCACGCTTTAAAATATAGGACTGAGTCACCTTGTTTGTAGAGCTATAACTATATTCTATATTATAGCTATGGTTACAATACTATGGCCCATTTGACATCACCTATCTATCGTTCAATATGTGAGAAATAATTCATTTTTCCTTCCATACGTTCCCATGTTATACCGTGGTGAATATAAATATGTAAGCATTGCAGGATCATGCTAAAATTTACGTCAAATCGTCCTTACCTGTGACCGGGAGTATTCCAAAAATAATATTCCAATTGTTTGATCGCCATCTGGTATATCCAATGTCCATTTGGTCAACGGCATAATTCACCACAACATATGGATCGGAGATATTTGACACGCTTCGATGGAACCGGCAGAGCGGCTGCCGACAAGGAAAAGTCAGAACGGCTGTCGACAAGGAAACATGAAACCGGAGACCTGTGGCCATCCCACAAAGAAAGATACAAGGGTATGAAGGGTGCTCGATACCGCCGTCTAGCGTGATGCGGCCGGTATTGCACTTTTACATTCTCATGATGATTCCCCATGTTAACCCTGAGTCTGTGTGCCTGTAATGAATAGAAATATCGAATAAAAGAAATAACAATCAAATAACGTATATATACGTGGTTGCCGTTCAACGGTTGTCGGACAAACACGTATACTACTGCAAAGCATCTAATATCCATGTTTGCTGTTAGCTAGCATATAGCGCTATCGTTAGCTATCAAACATTAACAGCAACAGTACTGTAATGTCAGCTACCGAATATAACATTCAAGCTACAATATTGTTAGGGCCTGGCTAAGGTTTGGGTTAGGATTTGGGTGAGGCTATCAGACAAGTGTGTCTTGCTAGTCTTAAGGTAAAGACACTTGCCTCCCATTCAAGCGTCCTAGGTTTGTTCCCCAGTAGGGGAACTCAAACATTTTCTGAAAGCATTAAAGGTTAACATTTTCTGAATAATAATAATGTAATATATGTCCTTATTCGATTATGTCCTTATATGTACACAGTGTACATTTTCGTAAATACGTCAATATATTACTTATGGCTATAACATAACGTGCAATATGTACCCTTTTCCTGTGGTCAATAAGTACTTTATTTACATATTTCAAGCGAGATTGGACTGTGCCAGGCCATGAACTGCCTCTTCTGCTCTCCCCTGCTCTGCCACTCCCAGGCCATGAAGTGCCTCTTCTGCTCTCCCCTGCTCTGCCACTCCCAGGCCATGAAGTGCCTCTTCTGCTCTCCCCTGCTCTGCCACTCCCAGGCCATGAAGTGCCTCTTCTGCTCTCCCCTGCTCTGCCACTCCCAGGCCATGAACTGCCTCTTCTGCTCTCCCCTGCTCTGCCACTCCCAGGCCATGAACGGCCTCTTCTGCTCTCCCCTGCTCTGCCACTCCCAGGCCATGAACTGCCTCTTCTGCTCTCCCCTGCTCTGCCACTCCCAGGCCATGAACAGCCTCTTCTGCTCTCCCCTGCTCTGCCACTCCCAGGCCATGAACTGCCTTTTCTGCTCTCCCCTGCTCTGCCACTCCCAGGCCATGAACTGCCTCTTCATGGACATTTGCCCCCTGCTCTCTGCCTGCTGTGTTATTCAAGTTCAAGTTTCAAGTTTCTTTATTAGTTGTCATACAGAAATACAGAATACTTTTGTATGAAATGCTTCTTTCTGTTTTGATCCTGAGAGTGTGCTAGATGAAATAGATAATTATAAAATAAAATAAGTATAGTAAGTATAAAATAGAAAGTCAAATACGTAAACAAGTGTAAACAAAACAAAAAAATTCAATATACATATATACACTACAATATACACTATACAATGCAGAGTAGAGTTACAATACAATATAAATGGGGTGATGTAGCTTGTGGTGCCACCTTGTGGTGGTAAAGTGCAAGGCTTGGCTGTGTGCAATGATGTATGAGTAGTGCAATCTTTTGCTAATAAATATAAAGTGTGTTAAAGTGTCTAAAGTGTGTAAAGTGGGCACTGTGCACTGTCTGTGGGTGCTAAAATGAGTTGTTTATTTAGAGTGAGTGTGTACATGTGGATGTGTGTGCTGTGAGTATGTTATGATGGTTTGTTACATAGTGTTATTGTCATTGTCATTGAGCATCCTGATGGCCTGGGGATAGAAGCTCCTTCTGAGTCTCTCTGTACTTGCCATGAGACTCCGGTATCGCTTGCCTGACCGCAGCAGTTCAAAGAGGCAGTTGTTTGGGTGTCTAGAGTATTTTATTATTCTCTTAGCCTTACTCTTACAACGCTTGTTGTAAATGTCTTGGAGAGTGGGAAGCCCACCTCCAATTGTGAGTTCAGCTGAACGGGCCACTCTTTGTAGTCTGCTATGGTCTTGTGCGGTGCTATTCCCAAACCAGGAGGTGATATTGCCAGTCAGGATGCTCTCTATTGTGCATGAGTAGATGTTCTTAAGGATCTTCTGACTCATGTTGAACTTCCTTAGGCGCCTAAGGAAGTAGAGGCGTTGTCGTGCTTTCTTGACTACACTGTCAATGTGTGTGGTCCATGTCAAGTCCTCGGATATGTGGACTCCGAGAGACTTAAAACTGTTCACTCTCTCGACCGGTGCCCCGTCGATGCTGAGGGGGCTGTAGTCCCTGACCCCCGACCTCCTAAAGTCCACAATCATCTCTTTTGTTTTGCTGACGTTCAGGGAGATGCTGTTCTCTTGACACCATCCCGCCAGAACCTCTACCTCTTCCAGGTAGGCCCTCTCGTTGTTTGCAGAGATCAAGCCCACCACTACTGTGCCGTCAGCAAATTTGATGATTGTGTTGTTGTTCCGCTGTGCCACACAGTCGTGTGTGTACAGCGAGTAGAGGAGGGGACTCAGAACACAGCCCTGTTGAGGGTGATGGATGAGGAGGTGCAGTTGCCTGCTCTCACCACCTGGGGTCTGCCCGTCAGGAAGTCCAAGACCCACTGGCAGAGGTCATAGTTCAAGCCCAGGTCCCTGAGCTTGGCTATGAGTTTGGAGGGGACTATGGTATTGAATTCTCACATAGTTCCCCTGCCTCTTGTCCAGGTGTGATGCTGCTGTGTGCAGCACATGGGCTATGGCGTCCTCCGTGGACCTGTTGGGGCGGTATGCAAATTGCAGGGGGTCCAGGTTGTTGGGGAGGGAGGAACAGATGTAGCCCTTCACTAGCTTCTCAAAGCACTTCATGGAGGTTAGAGCTACAGGGCGGTAGTCGTTGAGGAAAGCGGGCATGGATTTTTTGGGTACCGGGATAATGGTGGACTTCTTCAGACAGGTGGGGATGACAGCCTTTTCTAAGGTCAGGTTAAAGATGTCAGTGAATACCGGGGCCAGTTGATCGGCACAGACTTTTAGGACGCGGCCGGGGATACCGTCCGGTCCTGCTGTCTTCCTGATATTCACTTTCTTAACACTTTGAGTGCCAATGTCGAGATTTCTCGTTAGTTCATGCCAACCGTTGAGTGCCAGAGAGACGAGAGATCTCGTTTTTGATCGTTATTTCTTTTATTATCGATTTACATAAATTTTTCATCAATCTAGCGGAGCCTCACGTTACCAGTGGGGATCTGTCTGAACTCGAACAGGGAAAATACCGCCCCCTATCGTCTCTTCGGATGGTACTGCACCCCTTTGGATTGGATTGAATGAAACGCATGGAGAAAAAAAAGTCCTGCTTCCACATTTTACTTGTCAGACATGTAATCCGAGCCTACTGGAGTCATCACCGACCTTCAGAACAGCGGAAAATGTGTGTTTCCAGTACCCAGCGTTGGATCAATAAACGCGATCGATATTTGGAATGGCGATCAGGAATTGGAATAATCTTTTTGGAGAATATCTGATCTGAGGTAAGGAATCTATTTTACCAGTCTTGGAATAATCAGAGCTATTTTCACCTATATATCAGCATGTGCCATATGTGTGTATGTGTGTGTCTGTGTGTGTGTGCGATCAGGAAATAAGATAATCGTTTTTTCAGCCTGCTTCTATAGCGTGCATAAGTACACATATACTATCGATAATCTAGCATTTATTTGAAAACGATTCATAAATAGGCTGAAAAATCACAACGTGTTTTGTGTATTCCAGTGTATTCCAGTAAACGGCGATTATCACAGAATCTTCTGAACATTTCTGGAAGTTTCAAGAAAGAAGCGTTTTTCAATATGGTATAAAACGGAAATGAACCGATTAAAAAACTAACCGTTTTGAAGATGTTGACTGCAAACAAGTCATTGATAAACAACGGCGATATTATACACATAGCCATAATTTAAGATATACCGTAAATCTTCAAATATAGGACGGGTCTTCTATTTGCCTCAGCTGCAAATAGCACCAGGCCTTTATTAGAGAGAGGCTTATATAAGAGGCAGGCCTTAATTTAAAAAAATTACACTCATGGACATAATCCCTTAATTTTCAGACTTTTATTGCATTATTATTATTATTATTATTATTATTATTATTATTATTATTATTATTATTATTATTATTATTATTATTATTATTATTATTATTATTATTATTATTATTATTATTATTATTATTATTATTATTATTATTATTATTATTATTATTATTATTATTATTATTATTATTATTATTATTATTATTATTATTATTATTATTATTATTATTATTATTATTATTATTATTATTATTATTATTATTATTATTATTATTATTATTATTATTATTATTATTATTATTATTATTATTAATTATTTTATACGTACACTGTCTACATTTATTTAGACTAGCATTGGTATTTAAATATTGAGTGCAGTTGAGTAATTGTGGGATTAACGTAATTCACACACTGAAGTTGGAACTGTCTATACTAGATTGTGGGGTCCGGGGACCTGTTTAGCGTGTGGTACCTTCTCGACTTCCTCCGTCGAATCAAGTTGTTGACATGCAGTAGCTTTAGCTACTAATGCTGTCATAGCATCATGATCTCTAATGTGTCAACTGGAAAACGCCAGCCTCTCCTGCCAACGCCATATAGATAGCGAACGTTAACGTTTGCAAACGAAGTCAACGTCATCCAGCTGACACCACATATCTAGATATTATGACAACGTTAGCTAGCGGCTAGCGCTAAAGCTAACCAGAGGGAAACGTTAATGTACGGTAGTCAGTGTAGCGGGAGGCAGCACTTGATTTCCATTGGCAAGAGTTTATCTCATTCTATATCACGGCACGTAAAATTTTAAAAATACTTTTTTTTGCGACCTTATAATAGAGACCGGCCTGTGTTTGTCTAAATGCATCAAACCCCCCGGCCATTATGAGAGGCTCCTCCTTTATCGGACGTCCCTCTTCTATTTGAGGATTTACGGTAGTTTATGCGTTCGCAAATATGAGAGCTCTATCATTGAAGTGGGTGGTGGCACGCAACAGGGTTCCGGGGCACCGGACCCGTGGCACTCAACTGGTCCTCCTCACCTCATGTTCTGTTATCCTGAACACTGAGTCTCCATTGGCAGTGGCCCCCCCTCCATTGCAGTGGTTTGTAGGCTGGTGTTGTTATTCACAGCCTCAAACCTCGCATAGAAGTTGTTGAGATCATTTGCCAATGAGATGTCACTGTCACTAAAGAACTTGAACTTGAACTTCAGCTTGAGGGAGGTGCCTTTGTAGTCTATCATCGTTCTGAGGCCCTGAGAGTACAAATAAAGTCCAGCACTGTTTCAGTGTAATTATAATTTTAATTATGTCTCTTGCTCTCTTTCTTCCATTCTCTCTCCCCTCCTGCTCTCTCTCTCCCCTATCTCTCTCTCTCTCTCTCTCTCTCTCTCTCTCTCTCTCTCTCTCTCTCTCTCTCTCTCTCTCTCTCTCTCTCTCTCTTTCGTTTGTTACGTTCCCAGTTGTTTTCTTGTTTCTCTGTCTTAGTCCTTGTTGTATTGTGTTCCTCTTGGTTCAGTTCCTATGTGTTGCGTCCTCCATCTTGTTCCATTGCTGCATATTTGAGTTCCGGTAGTCCTTGTAGTCTGTCTTGTATAGTCTGTTCCCCCTCCCTGGTGTCAGTGTTAGTAGTGGTCTGTCTCTAGTCTGTTCCCCCTCCCTGGTGTCAGTGATAGTAGTGTTCTAACTGTAGTCTGTTCCCCCTCCCTGGTGTCAGTGTTAGTAGTGTTCTGTCTGTAGTATTTTCCCCCTCCCTGGTGTCAGTGTTAGTAGTGTTCTGTCTGTAGTATGTTCCCCCTCCCTGGTGTCAGTGTTAGTAGTGGTCTGTCTGTAGTATGTTCCCCCTCCCTGGTGTCAGTGTTAGTAGTGTTCTGTCTGTAGTATGTTCCCCCTCCCTGGTGTCAGTGTTAGTAGTGTTCTGTCTGTAGTATGTTCCCCCTCCCTGGTGTCAGTGTTAGTAGTGTTCTGTCTGTAGTATGTGCCCCCTCCCTGGTGTCGGTGTTAGTAGTGTTCTTTCTGTAGTATGTTCCCCCTCCCTGGTGTCGGTGTTAGTAGTGTTCTGTCTGTAGTATGTTCCCCCTCCCTGGTGTCAGTGTTAGTAGTGTTCTGTCTGTAGTATGTTCCCCCTCCCTGGTGTCGGTGTTAGTAGTGGTCTGTCTGTAGTATGTTCCCCCTCCCTGGTGACAGTGTTAGTAGTGTTCTAACTGTGTCAACTGCGAACGCTTCGTCAGAGAACGTCTGTTTTATTCTCTAGTCCAGTGTTTCCCAAACTCTGGGTCGCAACCCAAAATGGGTTGCGGACCAGTTTTTATTGGGTCGTCAATAAAAAGTACAAAAAATAATAATAATAAAAAAAAATCTAATTTTTTTTTTTTTTTTTTTAAATAAAAAAGTTGTAGATGTGTTGATTCAGTTTGGCACCACATACTTTTGTGAATCTGGGTTTTCTACTCTAGCATACCTGAAAAACAAATACAGAAACAGACTAAATGCTCAGCTTGACCTCAGAAAAGCACTTTCAAAAACCAAGCCCAGAATAGATCTGCTGGTTGAAAACTTCAACCAGCCACATACATACCTCTCATTAGATTTAATTGTGCCATAGATGAAATATTATACCCCTTCTATCATGATGTCAGGTCAGTAGAATTTTAAAATAAGTCAGTACAAATTAATCAGAATGTTGCTCAATGTTGGGGTTTAAGGTTGAGGGACTGAGGGAGGGGGTAAGAAATGGAGAGTTGAAAAAGGGGTGAGAAATAGAAAGGAGAGTAGAACATGTTTGTTCATTTAAAAGTGTTACAAAATTGTATGTTATGAGGTGATGAGCAACTTAACATTACACTCTGATTATTGCTGTGATGTACTTTTATAATTAAATAAATACATTTCATATACATTTGAAATTCATGGTTCTATATCATACTAGCTTCCACTCAGCGTCATCTGCACACATCAAGTCAAGTCAAGTCAAGTCAAGAGTTTTATTTGTCACGGCATACAAGTATACAATGAAATGCGGGTGGTCTTGCCCGCAACGATGTGCAATACAGTAGTACAACATATAATGGAATCCAATAAACAACATTGTGCAATAAACAGGTAACATAGTGGGACATCACGGTATTTGTACATAGTTATTTACAGAGCATGAAGGACATGCTAGGTCCCTTGGTAGTGCAATACACTGTTACTATACTATTTTTAAAGTGACCTTTCCTTTGTGGCCATAAGTGGGCGTGTGCAGCATGAGTGAGTGCTTATGGACCACAATGGAAACAAGCCTTGGCTTTATTGTGTTTTATCCATTTTTGACCTGCGTTATTGACACTGTTATTGTCTTGTCTTTTAAAATGTTTTTTTTTGTCATACGATTTGTGTCAAAATAAAGTATTCAATCAATTTCTCATGTTAAAGTGGCTGCTAGTGTGCGAGCGTGCACAGCGTGACGTGCACTGAATAAAAACTTCACAATGTACCTTTACATACCAACATCCGTCTGACCACACCCCCATCCGCTACCTACATAAGCAGGGGTGGGGCCACACACTCATCTCCTTCTCAAATGTCACCCCAATAGAGTGCCTGTATACCAATCACTTGAAATGGGAAAGAAAGTATTTATCTGAAGAAAGGAAGAACAAGGAGATACGTTGACGTTATATCTTTATTTTCTCTCTCACTATTTCGAGAAAATACGGCAATAATGTCTTCGTCACTGGAGTGTCTGGAAGATGATGATCATTCTGACCTCCACCTGCTTTTTTGTATTAGGGGCTCGCGTCGCTGATATACTCCCCACCTGCAGTCCTCCTTGCTGCGGCTGGATTGGTATTGAACCTCCGGTCATACAGCTGGACTGTGGGAGGCACCGGCTGTTGTGAGAAACTGGTTGCTTCCGAGCTGGGTGAGTAATGTTTTGCTTGCGAGCACTAGTTGTCTGCTAGTGCTATGGGGGTTAGCTGACAATTTTACGAAGGCCGGCCCCAGATTGGGGTCCTCTGCTCGGCTTCTTAGGCGGCGGACGGAGGATCTTGGTCTGACGCCCATGATGGTCAAACTAGTGGGCCGCGACCGAGACCTGGTTGAACCCGGGATTCTCTGGACAAGCGGATGCTTCTCTGTCCCGTGCAGGCCCCATCTTTCACATGAATGTGGAAGTACACCCTAAAGCACGAGGAAATGTGGGCATGGATCTTCTTTATCGGTAGTTCCATGCTCAAGTCGGCTGCAGCCCGTATGGGAATTGAGCCGACTCCGCTGCATGTCTGGTAAATCACTGTTGAAAACTGTGTTGACATTTCTTTTTCTCTTCTCTCTTAGGATGAGGAGGGACTCAGGCGGCGGCCTGTCTGAAGTGTGGCTTGTTATGTCGTTGTGTACAGTTCAGGTGATAGCTGCTTAGCTGGCGTGCTAGTTTGTGGCCTACTGTTGTTGGCCAGTCAGCTGTTAGCTGCGGCGCTAGCTCGTTGTGTTCACTAGGCTAGGAAACGTTAGCTTGTTGCTATCAGTCGGGCGGCTGTTAGCTTAATGCTACACTGTTGAACGTTACTGTGACTATAACATGCCTTAAACACTCTGACTCTGTTTACAATATATTGTGTCACTGTGTTTGTGGGGATACGATGTAACCCTCAGCTTAAGCTGCTGGGGTTGTGCTTCCGCTTGAGAAACAATTCTTTTCCTAGGGAAAAGGTTGTTTGGTCACTTATCATGTGTCCTTAGCAAGGCCTGTGGCCAATACGTAATCAAGGACTTATGTCTCTCTCGTTATGAAAAACGGCGTTCCTCTGTAGTAACAGTGTACTTTTGCCATTTTTTGTTGTGATGAAGGGTTGTGTGTGTCGTTGAGATCTACAACTGGGTTAGGTTTTGGCCCACAGAAGCACATGTGTAAGTCTGGTACCGGGGCTCTTAAAGGGGCCCTCTCTGTTCTATGTTTTTTCCTTAGTAAAAATCAGATAGCAGGTTAGCACATGAGCTATGTGAAGCTGTTAGATGCTTCATGTAGCATGCTATGACTGGGTCATGCTCTACTTTGTCATTACATCGTATCAGGGGTGAGGGGTCGTAAAGGGGTGAACTGGTAAACCTTTCCTCCCCTTTTCTGATTGGTCAGGGGTTGAAACACCCTGTCCTTCAGGGTTCCTGTCACGTTGCTGTTCGGCACGTTACAGGGTAGGGGGGAGTTTCCTGGTCCCACGCCCTGAAAGATTGGGCGTGTGCACCGCGGAAATTCCCCCGCCATAGAGTACGTCACTGAGCGCGTTTCTATTGGTAAGACTTCCGTGAGTTGTTCAGGTTCCATGTTATGGATCTGTTTCAGGGAGTTGTCAGAGCTCCTCCTCACGAAGCTCCTCCTCAGGCAGAAGTGCCTTCTGTGAGTTCGGACCCTCCTTCCCAGTGAGGGAGCCTCCTCAGAGTTTCAGAGCCTCCTCCTCAGATTGTCAAGGTGAGTAGAACTTCAAAAAGGAGTTCTGCTCTATTGTATGTGTATTCGATTCAATTCGATTATTGAGTGTGTATTGGTTCAGAGCCTCCTCCTCGGAGAGTCCTAACCCAAGTGTTACATAGCTCAATGTTGCAATATTTATTTTCAATCTATACAGCTCACGTGGGAAGTCTCTCTGGGGGTTCCCCGTCCTCTCTTTTTTGGAGTAGGTGGACTGGGTATTGTTTAGGGTTTCCCTGACTCCTCGCCTTATAGGTCTGTTGAGTCATGGGTTTCCGTCGCTCACCACCCCCTCTTATGAAGTGTGATTGACGGGGTGGTGTTTCCCTCAGCCGCGTCGCATGGGACCTGTAACTGAGGGGTACAATTCCCTGACTGTATTGTTAGATATGATACTTACTACCACTACCTTTGTACTTAATATTCGGCCACCCAGTACTCGGCATAAATATATTATGATGAACACTGTCACGTAGATGAAACGGATCCAACACAAATGTACGAATTAGAAATAGGTCTTTATTTCTACACAGCGATGGTGTGTAGAGCAAGCACTTAATCAAATCAATCACATTTATGAATGGGAATTAGTATGCACTTTTATGGCAAGAGTATTCGTCGGTATATCAATAGAGAATGTCCAATCTCTAAAGGCGCAGGTGGTACATATACGACCTGGAATAGTTAAGGAATAATAGCAATGATACTTTAATGATTATAGAACTGGATACACTAGGGGGGGATTCCGGTCGCTTGTAAGACAACTGGAGAAGGGGGGGGGGGGGGTAGAGTCTGGCTGTATCCGTCTGGCCGAGGGTATCCTGGGAGAACCCACGGTTGTGCGGCTCGGTGCCTCAGCGATCCTCGATCCACAGATGAAAGCAGTTGGACTCTCTGTGGGCCGGCTTCCTCCGGTCCACGATGGAGAGACGTGAAGCGACCTCGTCGTGTAGAGCGTCTCCTCACCTGTCGTCCTCTCCGGGGGGGGGTTTCCAACACACGGCAGTGTTGGTCTTTATCCATAGAATAATCACTGTATACAAAGCATAATCCGTGCCTGGGAAGGCGGGCTGTCGTCGGTAGAATAATCCGGTATGCAGGTCCACTCGCTCGTCGGCTCTGGGGCTCCTCGGGTGCAGCCTCACATGGGGTCGGCCACCCTGGATAAGCAGCCAGTTCTCTGCCCGAAACGATGGGGTACTGACTACGATAGTATTCTCACCGCACGAAGCACTACATATGAATAGACTATTATTAGCTTAATAGACTACGTCCAACTCGACGATATAGTGCCAAATATGACTATTCAAATATTAATATACACGATGTCTCAATACCGATGGTAGGCCGAACTTGGCCTTACTCCCACACGGGGAGGCTTTACGTCTGTCACTCTATTGGAGGGTAAGAAACTGGACTAAAAAAGGAAGTCCTACTTTAGTAGCGCAGTATATATACGCACTATGAACAAATAGTACCGTTAGTGGTGCGGTAGCCAGATTCCTACGCGGAACTAGGACTTGTTCGTACATGTTGAGCGGTACGTTTGAACTGGGTCTGGGGGGTATGGCAGCCTGGCACCAAGGTCTCGACCAATAGTAGAATGGAGACTATTATGGGATGTTCAGTAGGCTAGAATGGATATTCAATGCATATTGTACAAGGAATATACAAGGGATATCAGGGAATATTAGAGAATATACAAATACAATTAAATATATATATATAATAAATATATATATTCGGTTTAATCTGGCCCTTCACAACAGCCACCCCCTGATTGGTCCCAGACCTAATCAGTTAAGCAGAGACAGATTAATCGCGTTGTCTATTTACACATAAGGGTTTGCTGTAGGGGTCAGTCAACTTCACAAAGTCATAGGGTTATAGGGTCATGGTCATCATCGATTGTGTCTGGGAGTCGGGGCAGTTCTATGAGCCTCGCCACGGGACGGGTGTAAGTGCGACCCTGGACAAGCACTTCAGCTGCTCGGACCTTGCCGTCGGCACCGGTGATCACTTTGCTTACGCGGCCGGCCGGCCACATAGCTCTGGGCAGTGATTGATCAATAATCATGACGACTGTTCCTTCTGTCAAATTGTCTCTCTCCTTTACCCACTTCTGGCGGGTCTGTAGAGACGGTAGGTAGTGCAGTAGGAAACTGCTCCAAAACTTGTCGGCTAATACTTGGCTGTACCTCCACATTCGTCGGCCGTTCGCTTCTTCAGGCCGGTACATTGTCTGGGGTAACGCGGGATCTAGCCGCCCCATCAGGAGTGTGTTGGGGGTAACTGGGTCGATATCCGCCACATCGCTGGAGACGTAGCCGAGGGGCTTAGAGTTCAATACTCCCTCAATCTCCGTAAGGACTGTCATTAGGACTTCTTCCGCCACAGTCTGGGCCCCAAGTACTGCGTACAGGGCTGTCTTTATGGAACGCACTTCCCGTTCCCAAGTACCACCGAAGTGGGGTGCGTTTGGGGGGTTGAATTGGAAGTCAATCTGTGCTGGAGCGAGGTGGGTCTTAAGTTCTGGGCCCATAGCTTGGAAGCTCTCTCTCAGCTCTCTTTCGCCGCCTTTGAAGTTTGTCCTTTGTTGTGCACTCTCTATGGTAGTGCAATCATCTATGTTGGGGTCTGCGGAGATAACAGTGCTCAATCCACAGAACACAGGCTTCTTATTCTCAGCCTCCTCCTGACTGGCTTCCCTCGGGATAGGCGTGGGCCACTCTCCTTCCGGGAGCTTTAGGAATGCTGGGCCGTCACTGTAGACATTGCGACGGGTGAGGTCATCTAGGGGCATTCCCCGGGTGATGACGTCAGCTGGGTTCTGTTTTGTATCAACGTAGCGCCACTCTGTTTCTCCGGTTAACTCTTCGGTTAAGTCTTGAATCTCGGTGACTCTGACTCCCACGAAGACTTTGTACTTGCATGAGTCCGATTTGATCCAGGCGAGTACTGTCGTGGAATCTGACCACAGGATTGTTCTAGACACCGGTATGGTGAGCTCACGTTGGATGAGCGTGGCTAGGTGCGCTCCGGCTAGGGCTGCGCAGAGCTCTAGGCGTGGGATAGATTGTTGCTTGCGTGGGGCTATTCTCGAGCGGGCGAGGACAAATGCTGTGTAGATCTCTCCCCCCTCTTCTTGGGCCCGCAAGTAGGCTACTGATCCGTATGCGACCTCTGAGGCGTCACTGAAGACGTGTAAGTCCATTTTACATGTCTCTGGCCTCACCGTGGGTGGGAAGTAGCTTCGGCGCATATTAACGCCTGGGAGTGAGTGGAGCTCCATCTCCCACTCTCTCCAGGTGGATGCAAGGTGTGCGGGAATGGGGTCGTCCCAGCCCTGGTCCTTGTCCCACAATGCTCGTACAATCATTTTTGCCCTGGTGGTGTACGGTAGAATACATCCTAGCGGGTCATATTGTCGGGCGAGTGTTGTGTACACACTCCGTCTGGTGGTCGGCGCCGCCGCCGGCCTTCCCTGCTCCGTAGTCAGGGGCTTGTGTCTGTAGTGAAGCGAATCTGTTTTGAATCGCCACACCAATCCCAGGGTCATCTCCTGGGCTTCTCCCGGGATTGTAGCCATCCAGGTCTCGCTGCTGGCTGCCTTGTCCTCGGAGGAGAGGCTGCGCAGTACTTGCGGATCGCTGCTGGCCCACTGCCTGAGATCAAAGCCGCCTTTGATCAATGAGGCGCGGAGTTTAATCAGGAGAGCCTCGGCTTCTTCCTGGGTTGAAAGGCTTTGTAGACAGTTGTCTACGTAGAAGCTGTTCTTTACGCTGTGTCGGACCTCTTCGTCCGCTGCTGGGTCCTCTGCTACATGTTTCTGTACTGCAAATGTAGCACAGCAGGGGCTGCACGTCGTTCCGAAGGGGAGGACTTCCCATTGGTAGATGGCTGGGTGCTCATCTCCTGGCTTCTCTCTCCATAGGAACCGTAACAGGGGCTTGTCCTCCTCTACTAATCTCACCTGCAGGAACATTCCTTTAATGTCCCCGCTGATGGCCACCTTTTCCTGGCGGAAGCGGAGTAGAACGCCGAGTAGGGAGGGGCCGAGTGTGGGACCGGGCAGTAACTCTTTATTCAGATTTTGGGATCCGATCTGGTAGCTGCAGTTAAATACTATGCGGTCTTTACCGTTGTGATGGACCTTGTGGTGAGGCACGTACCACGATTCAGTGGTCTGGTCAGCCTCTTTAATGTCCATCTTTGTGACGTGTCCCGCTGTGATGAGCTTCTCAATCTCAGCGCGGTATACACTCTCTTGGGCGGGGTTCTTGGCTAAGCGCCGCTCCGTGTTCAGCAGGTACCGTTCTGTGGCGTCTGTCTTGGCGTGGAAAGTAGGCATTCCTTCTCGCCGAAGGAGTGGCGTGGCGTATCTCAACACGCCGTTGACCGGGACTCTCTTGGTCCCTGTCTCGAGGAGGTGAATGGCGTAAATGTCATCTTTAGAGCGAATGTCTTTCTTTCCGTTCTTAAAGGGCATTTGTTCCAAGGTCCATAACCGCTCTACGTGTTGCAGGAGTGCGGTTTCTCCCTCTGTGACTCGGGAGTGGAGACATCTAGTGGCTGTACTTCGGTTGAGAGATTTGGCGAGCGGGCCTTGGAGAGTCCATCCCAAACGGGTCTCGACTGCTGCAGGACAGCCTCGGGGTCCGGTATGAACCCGGTCTATCGGGACAATGAGGTCTGCATGGTCGGAGCCTATCAACAGGGTCGGCATAGCATTGTCTATGAGCGGGATCGGTAACTTGCGCAGATGTGCATATTTCTCCATCAGCTTGGCGACGGGGTATGTGTACCGCGACAGTCCTATTTCTTGGCTGGTGAAAGCGTCTGTAATCTGGTACCGTCGCTCAGGCTGGCCGCTTGCTGCGATAGAGAATGAGACATTCTCGCCCTTTATCGTCTTCAAATCTCGTCTTATTGTCCGAATTGTCATTTGGGTTTCGCTTCCCCGCAGCCCTAGCTGGGCCGCAGCGGAGGCGAGCAGGAGGGTCTTCTCTGACCCGTCATCGAGGACGGCGTAAGTGTCCAGGACTTTATTCTGGTAGCTTAGTGTCACACGCACTACTTTTAGGAGTACTCGGGCTCCACTGCTGCTGGCGGGATCGATGTACATGACGCTCGCTTTGCTGCTGGATGGTGCGGGTGAAGGGCGCCGTCTGTTACTGTCGTGAAGTATGTCCAGATGGGCTCCATCGCACTTGGTGCACCTTTTCTTTAAGCGGCATTCGGCTGCCATGTGTGAGCGCGCACAGCGAAAACAGCGCTTGTTGGACTTTATCCATTGACTTGCTTCCTCCGCGTTCAGCTTGGGGAAGGAGTCACATTGCGCTAGCCAGTGTTCTTTCTCACAGTAGGGGCACACTATCTTCCACTTCTCCGTTCTGGAGGGGGTACTGTGGCTCCTGCTGCTCGGTACTGACTCCGATTGGTGCATCACAGTCACCAATCTTCTTCCATCATTTAGTCGTCTGGTTCCTTCTCTGGAGCCAGGGGTGCTCCGTCCGAATGTATCTAGCCGTAGGCTGCTGACTTCTCTCGCCAGGAAGTCTGCTAGATCGAGGAGGTTCGGTTCGGGGCCATTCGGGTCTCGGTGGTCTCTCTGCCGCCTAAAACGCTCCTGTCGAGCGGGCGGCAGCTTCTCCAAGATCCTTTCCACATTTGAGTTGGCGTAAAGTTCATGCCTCCCCTTCTCTCTCTGCGCTCCCAACATCCCTACCAGGGACTGCACTCTGATGGACAGGTCGTCCAGTGCTCGATTGTCTATTGCTGGGGGTAAGCGGTCGATGTGTCGGATCTCCTGGATCACGTAATCCCATATGCGCCCATACCTCTGGTCCAATGCTACCAGCACTGCTGTGTATGGGGTGGTGGAAGTCGCGTAGGCGAGCGTTATATTATGTGCGCGGGGTACCTTTAAGTGCTTCAGTAGGATGGCGTATTTATGGCGTTCATCCAATACATCCACCAACATGGTCTCCAGACACATGCGGAGTTCTGTATACTGGGCCCGGTTCTCTTGGGTGAAGTCGGGTACCATAGGCGTGCCAATGTATGACGCTGACTGTGGATACATCGGCGAGCGTTGGGGGAGAGGCCTCCTAGGCGAGTCTCCTCCCGCTCCTTGGTATGGGCTGGTACCGGCAGTGTACCATGGCCCGCTTGTCCAGGTGCTGTTCCTCGGTGCGGGTCGTGCGTCGTGCTCACCCGTGTATAGAGTCGGGGGTCTGTAGCGCAGCTCCGCGGGAGTATAGCCTGGGCTGTACCGGACCTCCTGGTCCGGTAGAGTACTGTGCTGTCGTCGGGCGTGGTTCTCCTCCTCTTCCTCTTCGTCTTCAGTTAGGTCATCCAGTGCTTGTAGTCTCTGGTTTGGCCTCTCCACAGGATATGCTGCTCCTTCCCGGTTGCTAGGTCTCGCTTGGACCGGTGGGGGGAGGTGGTCTGTGGGGGGTATAGACCTCGTCTGTTGGTCAAGTTCAGGGTTGTTTACTCGGCTAGGGGATGCCGCCCTGGAGGTGTGTCTAGACGAGTTCCTGGAGCCTCTGGCGGAGGGAGAGGGTGTTGTCCGTCTGATCAGCTGTTCTATTAGTTGCGCTTGCTGTCTGTCGCGCTCTGCGTCCCGTAGAGCACCAGCAGCTGCTCGCTGGCTGTCTGCTCGGTCTCGGGCCACATTCTCTTCCCTCTGAATGCGTCTTATTTCTAGACGTATATGCTCTTCTTCGCTCCGCTGCTGGATCTGCAGTCGGTCGCGTTCAGCAGCGGCGTTCAGGCTGATGAGGAAGGCCTGCTGTAGGGTCCTCTCTGCCTCGCTGGGAGAAGGCGGTTGTATAGGGGAGCCTTCCCTCGGGGTACTCCTTGCGGAGCCTTGGGGCTCTATCTCCACGGTGCTCTCCCCGTCTTCTTCCGTGCCGAGTTCTCTCTCGGTAGCGTTGTATTCCTCCCGGGACTCATCGGGGACTACTTCTTCAGTACTGGCGGGGTGTGAAGTCATGTCTGGTTCCCACTGGTCCCCACCGTGAACTTGGTCAGTTACATTAGAACCCGTAGGGGCCTCTATGGTCGGGGTAGTCTGGGCGTTGGGGTTAGACATACTTTTACTTTCTAGTTTTACCGCGTTTACTGTTAGTAGAAGACTAGGTTGTTGACTGACAGCGTAAGCCTCTAAGTACTGAGGGAGCCGTCGTTCGCGCTGCGGGCGTTGGTTAGGAGGATCGTTTCGTGGAGTGTTCATCATAGGCCATTTCAATATTAATAACACTATATTAATATTACACTAATTACCCTCCGGCTCGAAGGACCAATTGTAACTGAGGGGTACAATTCCCTGACTGTATTGTTAGATATGATACTTACTACCACTACCTTTGTACTTAATATTCGGCCACCCAGTACTCGGCATAAATATATTATGATGAACACTGTCACGTAGATGAAACGGATCCAACACAAATGTACGAATTAGAAATAGGTCTTTATTTCTACACAGCGATGGTGTGTAGAGCAAGCACTTAATCAAATCAATCACATTTATGAATGGGAATTAGTATGCACTTTTATGGCAAGAGTATTCGTCGGTATATCAATAGAGAATGTCCAATCCCTAAAGGCGCAGGTGGTACATATACGACCTGGAATAGTTAAGGAATAATAGCAATGATACTTTAATGATTATAGAACTGGATACACTAGGGGGGGATTCCGGTCGCTTGTAAGACAACTGGAGAAGGGGGGGGGGGGGTAGAGTCTGGCTGTATCCGTCTGGCCGAGGGTATCCTGGGAGAACCCACGGTTGTGCGGCTCGGTGCCTCAGCGATCCTCGATCCACAGATGAAAGCAGTTGGACTCTCTGTGGGCCGGCTTCCTCCGGTCCACGATGGAGAGACGTGAAGCGACCTCGTCGTGTAGAGCGTCTCCTCACCTGTCGTCCTCTCCGGGGGGGGGTTTCCAACACACGGCAGTGTTGGTCTTTATCCATAGAATAATCACTGTATACAAAGCATAATCCGTGCCTGGGAAGGCGGGCTGTCGTCGGTAGAATAATCCGGTATGCAGGTCCACTCGCTCGTCGGCTCTGGGGCTCCTCGGGTGCAGCCTCACATGGGGTCGGCCACCCTGGATAAGCAGCCAGTTCTCTGCCCGAAACGATGGGGTACTGACTACGATAGTATTCTCACCGCACGAAGCACTACATATGAATAGACTATTATTAGCTTAATAGACTACGTCCAACTCGACGATATAGTGCCAAATATGACTATTCAAATATTAATATACACGATGTCTCAATACCGATGGTAGGCCGAACTTGGCCTTACTCCCACACGTGGCGTCGCGGGGAGGCTTTACGTCTGTCACTCTATTGGAGGGTAAGAAACTGGACTAAAAAAGGAAGTCCTACTTTAGTAGCGCAGTATATATACGCACTATGAACAAATAGTACCGTTAGTGGTGCGGTAGCCAGATTCCTACGCGGAACTAGGACTTGTTCGTACATGTTGAGCGGTACGTTTGAACTGGGTCTGGGGGGTATGGCAGCCTGGCACCAAGGTCTCGACCAATAGTAGAATGGAGACTATTATGGGATGTTCAGTAGGCTAGAATGGATATTCAATGCATATTGTACAAGGAATATACAAGGGATATCAGGGAATATTAGAGAATATACAAATACAATTAAATATATATATATAATAAATATATATATATTCGGTTTAATCTGGCCCTTCACAACAGGACCCATGTCCGTATTATTTTTTCTTTTTCTGGAAAATGTAAAATAAAAAAGCGGCTTCTTGTCGTTCCCCAAGCGGCTTGGAGGAACGGTATCTGGTGTCTTGTTAGACTATCCATTGATGTGTTTTGGGTCTCGACGCGTACATAGTGCTGGCTCTGCGTGTTTCTGATAGGAATCACGCATGAGGCTGGTGCGCCTTGGTTGCTCGTTATTAAAACGGCGTTTTTATAGGGCAACTGGGATGGAGTTTGTCTCTTCCGAGCACCAGTTTACTAGGTTTGTCTCTACGAATTCTCGTTCATCGAGACACTTGTACTGCGGTATAGCCAGTGTATACCCGCAGGTGTGTTTTGGAGTTGGAGGTTTGTCTCGACGAATTCTCGTTCATATCTGGGGGATGTTAACGGAATAGATCAAAACATAGGTAGAGGGGTCTCACGCCCTTGGGGTGGGCCACTGAGCGTGGTACAAATGGGACCGTCTGGGTGGCGCCCTCTATAATGTTTAGATCGACACGCGTACCTACCCCCTCTCCTGGAGGCGTCTACCTTAATGATAAGCAAGCAGTGCAAAAATGCGGAAGCATTCGTCACCGCACGCCACTACGGTAAAGCGCCTTTCTTTTCAGGCCCGCTTTGGGAGCTGTCGCGCGGAAATAGGCTGTCTATTGCCATTCTCTTTGACAAACTCTAACCTTAACCAGCTCCTTAACAGCGCCTAAACTTAACCGTTCTAACCTTAACCAACTCCGAAACAATGCCTAACCTTAACCTTAACCTTAACCATGCCTAACCTTAACCATAGAAAGAATATTGCCATTCTCTTTGACAAACTCTAACCTTAACCAGCTCCTTAACAGCGCCTAAACTTAACCGTTCTAACCTTAACCAACTCCGAAACAATGCCTAACCTTAACCTTAACCTTAACCATGCCTAACCTTAACCGGCGAAAGAATACACGTTAAAAAAAAAATCACGTTAAAAAAAATATATTTTATGGGATTCGAACTCGCCAGCAAACGAGCTGTAGGATCCACAGCCATGCAGTGTTGCCAATTGAGCTATTTCTCGATACTGAATAAGGGGCGGTGACTTATATATATTGAGCTCCGCTCGTGTCGAACCAAGGCGGGATCTCATGCGCATGCGCGGGCACCTCGCGCGAGCACGCCGGCGCACGCACGCACCTGAGCGACCTCGCGCGAGCACGCCGGCGCACGCACGCACCTGAGCGAGCACGCCGCCGCCGGTGCACGCACCTGGGCGCTGGGCGGCGGAAAATGAAAGGCGCATTACCGCACGCCACTACGGTAGAATGCTTCCGCATTCTTGCACTGCTTGCTTATCATTAAGGAACAGGCCTCCTGGAGTGGGGATGTCGGCGTGATTAGGGCATGGGACTGAGTCTGGTCACGCTGATCCAGGTCAGTTAACCCGTTGTCTGCCGGGGACGCAGATCTTCTGTTCTGGTACCCTGAGGGACTTGTGCTTTTTTCAGGGGGAAAAATGCCGGGTCGGCCCGGGTGTCACAGGGTTGGGCGTTATGGAGACCCTGTTTGGATTGGGTACATGTTGTACCCTGTGCTGCCATGAGGGGTTGGTTCTCCTTTTCCTTTCGCCCCTCTCTTCTCCCGCTTACGCATGGCTGAGAGGGGGCTGTTGAGGTGGTTTTTTATAGTACTCCTCTGGCATCCCTGTGTACGTCCCGGTCCGCCGGGCCCGGTCCGAAGTCGTTTTCGTCGACCCGTAGGCCTGGGATAACCCCTTTTTGTAAACTGAAACACTTGTACTGCGGTATAGCCAGTGTATACCCGCAGGTGTGTTTTGGAGGTTTTTCCTGAGGGGTTATAGGAACAACCACCGCATGAAGGGGGTGGTTGATTCCCTGGTGTGTTGGAGCGGAGTCAACTCCCGGGTTACCCGGTTGAGTGTGCCCCTGCACGTTCATGACGTCTGCCAATCGTGTCAGCCTTCTCTGCCTCGGCCCCTCTGGAGAGTCTGTTTTTTTTGGTGGAGGCTTTGTCATGGTGCGCAACAATGCCAGCATACGCCCCTTCCGCCGGGGTGCGGTTTTCAGTTGACCCCTTTGGCGCCTGTCTCGTCCGCAGTGCTCCAGGCTCGGGTCAAGTCCTGCTGCCTGGATTGAGGGATCGACCTCTTCTGGAGGTCGTCTCCCCGGTGCGCTGCCTGCTCCCGCTGTAGTGTAGCCTCTTGAGTGCTTCGAGTTACAGCCGTGCTGACTGCCTGAGTATGCCAGGGTCAGTGTGCCAGGCGGCGTGCTAGTGGGGGGAAGGGCCCGCTCTTGGATGGGCCCTGTCCGAATACGCTGGCGATGTGGGGGGCGGTGTCACTAGTGACCGCCTGGTGAGGTCTTGATGCTGTGGCGTCGTTGACCTCTCCGGGCCCCCTTTTTTCCGGGGGGCTCCAGCTCCGCTGCTACGGCCTTGCCACGGGGTTGAGTTTGCTCTTGACCCCTTGATTTTGGGGGCGGTAACGAGGTTTGTTCCTTCCGTTCGTTCCCTGGTGGCATGCGGGTTGTGCGTGTGCGTAGTCGTGGGGTCAAGCCACGATCTGCTCACCCTGTGCGTTGAGTTGCTCGAGTTCCTCTTCGCACGGTCGGATCCGTCTCCCTCCCGTCCTCCAATAGGGAGGGTATCCTCCATTAGGGAGGGTCGGGGGGCTCGGTCCTCCCCGGTCTGATGGTTGTGGGGGGCCTCAGCGGGGTACATTTGTCGAGCTTCAAGCTCTCGCTCAGTTCCCGTTGTGCAGATGACGCTGAGCGGAAGCTAGTATGATATAGAACAATAGGTTATGAATATAACCGTAGTTCTATGAATACTAGTGACGCTCAGCGTCTAGACGCCACTGCGGCCCTTGATCTTTCCTTGTGGTGAAATGTTTGGGAAGGAGATGAGTGTGTGGCCCCACCCCTGCTTATGTAGGTAGCGGATGGGGGTGTGGTCAGACGGATGTTGGTATGTAAAGGTACATTGTGAAGTTTTTATTCAGTGCACGTCACTGGAGTGAGATGTGTGCAGATGATGCTGAGCGTCACTAGTATTCATAGAACTACGGTTATATTCATAACCTATCGTTTGTTGTGTTCTTTATCAGTAGTTTATAAATGTATGTTATGGCAATTCATGATGTAATTTTGTAAGTTTGGGTCCCGGGGAAACACCAAATTTCTCTTTTGGGTCTCGAGCTGAAAAAGTTTGGGAACCCCTGCTCTAGTCTCATGGTTGTAGTTTGTGTTCAGTCATTTCCCCTGTAATCCTCTGTTCACTGACTTTTGGTTCGTCAGTTCGGCTGTCAACCGTCCTCTTCTCTTTTGTCCGTGGCTGGTTTTAAACCCCCTTGGAAAACGTCCACCTTTTTCGTCCTGCATTTTGGGTCCTACCACGTCCCCACATCCTGACGAAGACGGAGATGAAACTGATGGAGGGTATTTTGTACAGAGACAAACAAACCTGCCGGATATGGACACAATATAAGCCCTGTCCAACAAACGGAAAGTCCTCATGATTAAAAATGATTAAAAACAGACGTAGATAGACAGACGTAGCTGGGCCCTTTAGCCTAATATAAGCATCTCTTATACAAACTGCTAAAAGTGTCCTTTTATATTACATATTTATTTTGTACTGTGGACTTTTTGGTCCTCACTAAATTAGAAGTATGATAACATACTACACACACACACGCGCACACACACACACACACACATTGCTTTTGGAAGTTAAGATTGATGAATGAACACTTGCATTTCCCCAAGGGGATTAATAATGGAACACTTGACTTGACACTTTCTGATGTCATCAAAGCAATGCAGTTGTGCGCATTCATAATGTCTAAATGTTTAGAAACTTGGTTGTTTGTATTAATCTAACTTAATTTAATAATTAAATTAATCCAGTTTTGTGTTTGCAGTAAATTCAGTTAAGTGGGCCTTTGGTCAATTAGGCTACACTTATAATAGTCAATATGCTGCATATTTATGAATGCTAAGATGAAATCAAGTTTCACTCTTGATTAAACCTGGATAATTTTGTCATCAAACTTCCCTCTTGATGGGTGCTTGTCAAACCCAATAACCTGGCACATTCCACTCTTGATTAATCATACGAGTCACTTATGTTCCTCCTGAGAGATAGTTGGTGTGTGACGACGATGAATTATTCCAACGTGCCTGATGAACCTGCTTAGTGAAAAGCTTGCAATCCTACCGAGGAGTTTGCACCTGTGTCTCTCCCAGCTCCCAGCAGGGGAGGTCCCCCGTGGATCAGGTTTACCTGACATGGCTCCCGGACCAGCCGTGAGGTGGAGACATGGTGTGTTGCACACACAGCAAGACCACATGGCCGACACATGATGGCATGATAAGCCCTGTCTACCTGCTGATCCACCTCACCACGTTTGGTATGGTGATGCAGCCTGTACACTGTGAAGATACAAATACAACACATTTACATGATATTTCCACACCCAAATAGGAATTTACTCTTGATTTTACTCACATATATATAAAAAAATGTAAGTAAAATGCATGGTTTATGTTTGGGTGCCGGATAAAAACAAAACCCGCTTCGTGAGTTAACGTTCAGTTTTTGACATAACTTCAAAAACGGTGTTTGTCAACCCACACTGTGTGCCCCTCGCACCACAATTAAAACACTCGCAATGCACTGTAATTAAAATATTGACATAGCTGATTACAGCCGTTTAGCTCAGCGTGAGGGCCTGCACTGAAGTCCCTGCAGAAGGTGTCCTTGTAAATGATGGCCCTTCTAATCACAGACAAGATGTTTCGCGAGCGGACGTGTAGGAGGGAGGGATCAGAGGGCTGGCAAAATTATAGCCAATGATTTGGGCATTAAAAAAAGAGAACTCAGGAAAAACAGGCCAGCTGGCTATGGTATGGTGTAATTATGGCTGACGGAGTTGGACGGAACATGTGTTTACTTTCAAAACAACTACTCTTTGGCAGATATGGAAGAGCACTGAGTACCGAGCAAATATTTTGATGAGTCAATATGAGTCCAATGGTTTGGGGGATTGTCCATGTAAATGTGATTGGTTATTTTTCACCTCTGTGGTTGGGTTAGGAAAGGTTCTTATTACCATACGAGTCTACATTGTGGTTTATTAAAAATAGATATTGGATATTGGTCCATCCTTACTGTACATATATTTTTTGTTCTTTTAGATTTTGACCTGTGGAGGGAGAATAGAATAGAACATACTTAGCTCAACTCTGTTTTACACAGGTGTGTCTATACATATTACCAACGTAAACAAACTTTTTACAGCCACAACAGTCACATAAAATATATGTTTAGCACTCACATCGGCTCCTGTTAGTCCTTATAGCAAAGGCAAGAGTCATGTAAAAGTCATGTTTAGCACTCATATTGGCTCCTGTTAATCCTAATATGCAGGGGTGTAAAGTACTTGAGTAATTGTACTTTGTTACAATACTTAAGTACTGTTTTTGGGGATTTGTACTTTACTCAAGTATTATTAGGTTTGTATACATGTACTTTTACTCAATTACATTTCAGAGGAAAAAAACATACTTTTTACTCCTTACATTTAAAATGCAGACCTACAAAGTACAAAGTACAAATCTTGCAGGTTAGTCCTTATATCAAAGGCAAAAGTAATGTAAAAGTCATGTTTAGCACTCACACAGGCGATATTAGTCCTTATATCAAAGGAAAAAGTAGCTTAAGTTAAAAGTGATGTGTAACACTCACACGGGCGCCTGTTAGTCCTTATATCAAAGGAAAAAGTATCTTAAAAGTCATGTGTAGCACTCACACGGGCGCCTGTTAGTCATTATACCAAAGGCAAAAGTAATCTAAAAGTCATGTTTAGCACTCACACAGTCACCTGTTAGTCCTTATATCAAAGGAAAAAGTTATTTAAAAGTCATCTTTAGCACTCACACGGGTGCCTCTTAGTCCTTATATCAAAGGAAAAAGTAATGTAAAAGTCTTGTTTAGCACTCACACAGGCTACATTTAGTCCTTGTATTAAAGGCAAAAGTCATGTAAAATCATGTTTAGCACTCACATGGGCTACAGTTAGTCCATATATGAAAGGCTCAGACAATAAATCTCAGTTGTGAAAAATATCATCGGTCTACTAAATCAGCAATGTAAACAAAGGCAACCATAGGCCGTACTGTACACACACGTTTGGCAGAACCTTTTGACCTACATATGTTCCTTACCCCGTTATATGCAAGTCCACATACTGTACAGTATGTGCTAGTCACCTCTCCAGTAGCTTCTGTGGATTTCGTTTTTTCCCCCCGCTCTTGTGGCGTGGACTGCTGTTACCTCTTAACTGGTGCCCCCAAAAGTGGCAATTTTTTACTTGAACTTGAGGACTGCATACTTCTTTTGCAAACAAAAATACTATACTTTATACTTATAGCACATGCATGAGCCTGGTCTTCTTTGAAAGATAACATTCTGAAATGTCTGATACAATAAAGGAAATTCACTTTTAGTGCTAATGAAATAGAGTAACATAGGTCTTGAGTTGTAGAAAAACTTGTTACTCACATTTTCTGTAGTAGTTGCAATATCCAAAAGTATATTTCCAAAAAGATTGGTATGGATGGGTCCATAGCCTGAAGTCTTGTGTAGTAGATGTCCAAATTTCATAAAAGTCTGTTCAGAAATTTGATAGAGCAATATTGGTAAAATGTGAGGGAAAAAAAGGTCTGCCGGTTTCCATTTTCTCATAGACTCCAATGGCGTTATTTTTAAACCTAGCCGCATTTTTCGGAGACGCTCTCTGATTGGCCACTGACTGACGCTCTCTGATTGGCCACTGACATGTTTGCCCAATCGCGTGACGAGCTGTGTCTTTGCCCATTTCCGGGTCTAACAGCCTGCAAACTACCTGGCGTTCTATCGCCATGCTCTAAGACAAACTCTAACCTTAACCAACTTCGAAAGAGTGCCTAAGCCAGTCGAAAGAACTTGCCATCACGCTCTAAGACAAACTCTAACCTTAAACTTCGAAAGAGTGCCTAAGCTTAACCAGTGTAGAAACAGGCGTCGGCCAATCAGAGAGCGTCTCCGAAAAATGCGTCTAGGTTTAAAAATAACGCACTCCAATGCATTCGGCACATATTTTACTTCCTGTTTTCGCTTGTGACTTTTCACCTAGATCCCTGATTCGCTCATCACCAAGCGGGGTATCATTGGAAAGCCACACTCATTGGTTACAAACCTGTCCGATAACCTTCGAGATCGCCAAATGATTGAAGGAGCTAGAGTGTCGGGAGTCGGGAGGGGTATTCGAACTAATTTAAAGTCGCCTAGATTGTGTCGCCTGAAATGGCAATCGACAAATAGGGATTTAATTCGATATATATATTGTATTAAAAAATATTCACACCGAGCCGCTAGATGTCACCAAAGTATACATTCATTGCGTGTTCTTCCCGTGTTCCTTTTTCAGCATTCATCATATTTTAGTTAGAAGTATGTTTGTATGTTTGGTTCACACGTGGTAGTGAACGGGGACGTTGAGCGAGATCTTCACTCTTCGCACGGCGACCAACGAGGTAACTGGTGAAAGTGAGAGGCAGTATATGGACTTACAGTATATCAGGCAGTGTTGTAGTAGACCTGACTTGGACTTGAGCACTGATGACTCGGACTTGGACTTGGACTCGAGCATTGACTGCATTCGGACTCGGAAGGTTCAGACGAGGACTGGGACTTGTTAATTGATAAATACAGTTATCAATCTATAATTATTTTTGTAATATGGACTGCAATATTTATAAAATGGATGGCATTTATATAGCACTTTTATCCAGAGCGCTTTACAACTTATTCACTCACACATTCACACACCTATGGTGGAGGCGACCATGCAAGGTAGAATCATCCCACTTCTGACACCAATGTAATGAATTCAGGTGGCAGCCGTGAGTCAAACCTGTCAACTAACCAGTCAACTAAAGGGTCCAACCCCTTAGCCAAGGGCTAGCAACTCTAGGCATCCATGGTTGTTACGCTAATATAAATATACTATATAATATACAGTATAATATATAATATACAGTTGTATAAAACCTCCATATCACTTTAAAGTCAACCAAGCCATCCACAAAAAAGAAGTTTTTAATTCCCATCTCCTGTCTAAAAAAAACATTTCTAGTCCACACTGCCCTAAAATGTCACCCAAGTACCATGGTCTTTGTCTCCAGGCATGCTCTCACTGGCACCACCAGAAGGATGGTTGTCGGCCAGGCCCTCCACCAGGGTCTCTGGGAGAATGTCACAGTTGTGGCTTCGACCTCTGACGTGTAGATAAGCAGGACAAACAGAGTCTGTCAGCACACCTTTACGCCTCATTACCCTCCTCCCACCAGTGGAGGCGCCACCTGCTGCCTCCTCAAGGTCATTGTGTCCTTCACTTCAGCCAGGCTGTCACCAAACCGACTAGCTCTCTCTCTGTGTCTAGCTCTTGTTCTCTGTCTGTCTGTCTGTCTGTCTGTCTGTCTGTCTGTCTGTCTGTCTGTCTGTCTGTCTGTCTGTCTGTCTGTCTGTCTGTCTGTCTGTCTGTCTGTCTGTCTGTCTGTCTGTCTGTCTGTGTCTGTCTGTCTTTCTTTCTTTCTTTCTTTCTTTCTTTCTTTCTTTCTTTCTTTCTTTCTTTCTTTCTTTCTTTCTTTCTTTCTTTCTTTCTTTCTTTCTTTCTTTTCTTTCTTTCTTTCTTTCTTTCTTTCTTTCTTTCTTTCTTTCTTTCTTTCTTTCTTTCTTTCTTTCTTTCTTTCTTTCTTTCTTTCTTTCTTTCTTTCTTTCTTTCTTTCTTTCTTTCTTTCTCTCTCTCTCTCTCTCTCTCTCTCTCTCTCTCTCTCTCTCTCTCTCTCTCTCTCTCTCTCTCTCTCTCTCTCTCTCTCTCTCTCTCTCTCTCTCTCTCTCTCTCTCTCTCTCTCTCTCTCTCTCTCTATCTATCTATCTATCTATCTATCTATCTATCTATCTATCTATCTATCTATCTATCTATCTATCTATCTACATTATCTACGTATCTATACCCCCCCCCCTCCCTCTCTATCCCTTCCCCCTCTCCCTCTCTCTCCTCTCTGTCACTGACAGACGCTGGCCACCCCTGCCAGCAGTACCATGGAGGGCCCAGGGTAGGTGTCAGCTTTAGCCACAGTTGGACGCGGTGGGCAGATGAGTGGATGGAAGGGGGCTACAGATAGAGGGATTATTTGATGGCCAATAACCTGGTGCCTTGGCGTCAACAAGCAGACCGTCATGTGCGGCGAAAAAAAACACAGAGGTTGGCCTATATACAGTTACCATCCCACACCCTGACTCCTACAGATTACGACAGATCAGGAGGCGGGTTAATTAACTTGCAATTCAACCTACCGTGTGCAAAACCACCACGTCTGCCATTACATATCAACCCTGTCAGCCTTCGTCTCAACAATGGAACAATACTAAAGGAAGGACCAATATCCTTAGAATATATATATATTTATACAACAGGTAGGTCCGACCACGCATTGTGATTGGTCGAGAGCGTTCTAAGCCATGAGTATATATTCATGATACACTCACGGTTAAATCACCATGAATATACCACTGCGCTGGCTTTAGAATGTTGTAGAAAGTTTCAACTGCCATTCATCAAATGGAAACTGTCAACATGACCTACTCCGCGGACAACGTTACATTTGATTTAACGTACCTGTTAACTAGGGGTGGGAATCACCAGTTTCATCATGATATGATACGATATCGATTCTTTGGACAACGATACGATATTTGCCGATATCACAAAGTCTCTCACGATACAATACGATTAGATTAGATTCAGGTGCCTGCAATCGATATGAGATGATATCATATGCCCATTTAACACAATCAGTAACATTTAGATCAACTAAAAAAAGGTAACGAAAATATCATTTGACATTTGTATTTTTGAGCTCTTCCAGACATTTAAAGGAAAATCAATCTATTGTTTTTAATACAAATAGACCTCCTGTTCACTGTAAAGTGCCACGTTTTGATATATTGAGCTTTAAACTTTAAGCTCCATTTTTTGGAACTCAAAACTCAACCTAAAACCCCTCCCTACCTCCCTCTCCCAAACCGTTCCTACAACAATTTGTTGATGTTGCATGATCATGTATAGGCCTACATTTATTATGTATTATATTGTTTATGTTTAAATAACATTTAAACATCAAACTCCTCTGACCTCATCTGCTCTTTCCAAAGACGCGCGCACACACACACACAGAAAGGGAGAATGCTATGCTGTAACGTCTACACACACGGAGCTACTGCTGTTGTTCTTGGGCGGATATGAGACTCGCCACAGGATTTTCAAATAAGAGTATCGATATGAATCGATCTTATTACATTGCATCGATCCGATTCGATCATTGATAATTACATCGATGTATCGATCTGGATCGATGTATCGTCCCACCCCTACTGTTAACTATAAACTAGTGGATAGATATAGAGGAGTCTAATGCAAGCGAAAGTCATAAAAAATCATCAGCACCTCGGACAGTTCCAGTTCAATGCCCAGGCCATCTTTCGTTGGATTGGCATGTCAATGCTGTTTTTATGAATACTGTTCGATGTAGGCCCGTCCTCTATATCTATCTACTCGTTTATAGTTAACGGTACGTTAAATTAGACTAATATGTCATTAGTTTGCGTTGCCAAGCTGGTTGATAGCCTACTCCATTTGAAATTCCATAGCAATAATAAATCTTTAGGAACTACTTTTCAACGCCAAGTTCACTGAAATCGATATAAAATACCCTAGAATTGTCTGTATTCATCCTATATTTTTCCTGATGGTGCAACTTGCTGTATAAAAGCAATAATACACTCGAACCAGTGGGATATCATGAATGTTGCCACTCTGTGATGCCTACACCACTTGAGCTTTGCTCTTGTGGCTGGGGGCGCATCACAGCCGTGGCAATATTCATGATATCCCACTGGTTCGCTCTCAAAGATCACCTACGGGAGGCTGCCATTCGAAACTGGCCCCCGTAAATGTCCGAACTCCCCCTCCCACCCACCCACCCCCTCCTAATGTACAGTTCCCTCCCTCTCGTATGTATATATTTCCTGTTAGGATCTCTGTTTAACAGTACTGTATATTTGCATATCGTGTACGTCACAAATGTAACAGTACTGTATATCTGTATGTCATGTATGTCATAAATGTCATGATTAGATTAGATTTGATGATTAGATTCGATTTTTATATCTGTATATCTGTATGTTGTGTATGTCATAAATGTCATTATGAATTGAAAATGGGGGACCCTGATGTAAACAAGACAAACGTCTTTCTCTGGTCTGCATCCCCTTAACAATTGTGTGTATTGAGCTGTACTGTACTGTACCCATTCTGCAATATGTTAATAAACTTTTCAATCAATCAATCAATCAATCAATCAATCAATCAATATTCCACTGGTTCTTGTGTGTTATTGCTTAAATATATCCCACGACACACACGTGTGTTCCAACAATGGGGAACATTTACTCAGTGTTGTTTCAAGTTTCAAGTTTCTTTAATAGTTGTCATACAGAAGTACAGAATACTTTTGTACAAAATGCTTCTTACTGTTGCGCTCCAGAGACTGTGCATGACAAGATAAGTATGAAAGAAAAACATAGTAAAAATTAGAAGAAAAAAAAAGAGGTCACAGTGTTCAGTTTAGACATATGTACAATGTTCGTAGACGTAGTTACCATACAATATACAATACTGTGCAGTGTACTAATATACAATACTATATAGTGCAAGGCATAAATGGACGAGGTGCAGTTTAGGTACAATTCACAGTAGGTGTACGAGTTGTAGTGCAAATCCTTTATCAATAAATATAAAGTGTAAGTGTGTTTGTGTGATCTAAAGTGTGGAGAGTGGGTGCTGCAGTGTGTTGTTTGTTTGAGTGAGTGTGTGTGTGCGTGTGGGTGTGTGTGCTGTGTGCATTTGATGGTTGTTGCATAGTGATTATTGTTCGTTTAGCGATTATTGTTCGTTTAGCAGCCTGATGGCCTGGGGATAGAAGCTCCTTCTGAGTCTTTCTGTGCTCGCCATAAGACTCCGGTATCGCTTGCCTGACGGCAGCAGTTCAAAGAGGCAGTTGTTCGGGTGGCTCGAGTCCTTAATAATTCTCTTAGCCTTCCCCTTGCACCGCTTGTTGTAAATGTTCTGGAGGGTGGGAAGCCCCCCTCTAATTGTGCGTTCGGCTGAACGTGTCACTCTTTGTAGTCTGCTACGGTCTTGTGCAGTGCTATTCCCAAACCAGGAGGTGATGTTGCCGGTCAGGATGCTCTCTATTGTACATGAGTAGAAGTTCCTAAGGATCTTCTGACTGACTTGGAACTTCCTTAGGCGCCTGAGGAAGTAGAGGCGTTGTCGTGCCTTCTTCACAACACTGTCAATGTGTGTGGTCCATGTCAAGTCCTCGGATATGTGGGCTCCGAGGTACTTGAAACTGTTCACTCTCTCAACTGGTGCCCCGTCGATGCTGAGGGGGCTGTAGTCCTTGACCCCCGACCTCCTGAAGTCCACAATCATCTCTTTTGTTTTGCTGACGTTCAGGGAGAGGCAGTTCTCCTGACACCACTGTGACAGGTTCTCTACCTCTTCCAGGTAGGCCCTTTCGTCGTTGGCAGAGATCAGGCCCACCACTACTGTGTCATCAGCAAATTTGATGATGGTGTTGTTGTTCCGCTGTGCTACGCAGTCATGTGTGTACAGGGAGTAGAGGAGGGGGCTCAGAACACAGCCCTGGGGGGCCCCTATGTTGAGCGTGATGGATGAGGAGGTGCAGTTGCCGGCTCTTACCACCTGGGGTCTGCCCGTCAGGAAGTCCAGGACCCACTGGCACAGGTCATAGTTCAAGCCCAGGTCCCTGAGCTTGGCTATGAGTTTGGAGGGGACTATGGTATTGAATGCTGAGCTGTAGTCGATGAACAGCATTCTCACATAGTTCCCCTTCCTCTTGTCCAGATGTGATGCTGCTGTGTGCAGCACATGGGCTATGGCGTCCTCCGTGGACCTGTTGGGGCGATATGCAAATTGCAGAGGGTCCAGGTTGATGGGGAGGGAGGAACAGATGTAGCCCTTCACTAGCTTCTCAAAGCACTTCATGGCTATGGAGGTGAGGGCTACAGGGCGGTAGTCGTTGAGGCAAGCGGGCGTAGATTTTTTGGGTACAGGGATGATGGTGGACTTCTTCAGACAGGTGGGGATGACGGCCTGTTCCAAGGACAGGTTGAAGATGTCAGTGAATACCGGGGCCAGTTGGTCGGCACAGACTTTTAGGACGCGGCCGGGGATGCCGTCCGGTCCTGCTGCCTTCCTGATATCCACTTTTTTAAAGATCCGTCTCACCTCATGCTCTGTTACCCTGAACACTGAGTCTCCATCAGCAGACCCCCCCCCCCCCCCATTGCCGTGGTTTGTAGGCTGGTGTTGTTATTCACAGCCTCAAACCTCGCATAGAAGGAGTTGAGATCATTTGCTAAGGAGATGTCACTGTTCAGTTTGAGGGGGGTTCCTTTGTAGTCTGTCATTGTTCTGAGGCCCTGCCACATGCCTCTAGAGTCAGCCTGTTCAAACTGAAGTTCAACTTTATCCCTGTAACGCCGTTTTGCCTCTATTACTGCTCTCCTGACGTTGTATCTTGCCATCTTGTGTTCTTCCATGTTGCCTGTCACCAGCCCGGTGTTGTATGCTGATGTGCGCACTTTCAGAGCCTCACGGACGGATTTGTCTACCCAGGGCTTTTGATTTGGGTAGATATTAATTTTGGTGGTGGGGATTATTACTTCTACCTGAGTACAGACATAGTCAATCACCGTTTCGGTGTATTCTAGTGTAGTCACTAGATCTCGAGTCCGAGTCGAGTCTCAAGTCCCCAGTGTTCGAGTCCGAATCCAAGTATGAGTCACCAAAGAAGAGCCCGAGTCGAGTCAGAGTCAGAGTCCCCATTACCCTAGTCCCAGTCCGAGTCCAAGTAATCAAGGTTGAGTCCACTCCACTCTGGCAGTCAAAGAGCTGATGTTCAAATAAAAAAGGTCTACATAAAGGTCTAAACATAAATGACACAGCGGTCACCGTTTCAAAGGGAGTTTATTTACTTTGTGACACAATAGCCAAACAAATGCACTAGCCATCAATATCTTATGCCAAATGACTAAGGCATATTAAAAAATAAAACTGTATTATTTATCAATTAACAAGACAGCGTCCTCGTCTGCACCTTCCGAGTCCGAATGCAGTCAATGCTCAAGTCCAAGTCGAGTCACGAGTCCTGAAAATAAGTCCAGGACTCGAGTACTACAACACTGCATTCACTATTGTAGACCACCCCAATAACAATTAATAACAACAACAACAACAACAACAACAACAACAACAACAACAACAACAACAACAACAACAACAACAACAACAACAACAACAACAACAATAATGGTAATAAAAACTGAAATATTGATACATAATAAGGGTATGACATTTGTTATTGACATTGACAATTTTCTTTTCACCTTTATTTAAAATTGTTAGGGATGCTCGATATTGGCTTTTTTACCGATACCGATATTCCGATATTGTCCAACTCTTAATTTCCGATACCGATATCAACCGATACCGATATATTCAGGGTTTCCCCCCCCCCCCCCCCCCCCCCAAAAAACTGAATAATTTCAGGTAACTAATAATTTCACTGGATATATATATAACAAATATTGTTATTGTTTTTTTTTCTTTTTTTACCGATACCGATATTTTCCGATATCACATTTTACTGCCAATATCGGCCGATAATATCGGTCGGCCGATAGTATCGGACATCCCTAAAAATTGTATTTCTTTTAAAGGTGATTGATCTAATCCCTGAATTGATTTACTTGTTGAAGTGATTTGACCTCCAACCTCGTAAGACAACCAGCCGTCGCCTTGACCTGGTTGGTCATCTTCAATCCAATTATCTGAGCTTGAAGGCCCATCCCTTCAGAGGAGCACAAGCAGACAACTACTACCTCTAACTGTTACCTCTGCAGGCTCATTGACTTTGACTTGACAGAACAGCCAGTGGTAACCATAGAGACTGTATAATATATTTCTATTCCTACATCTGCTGTAGGAGGAATATGATATCCATGGCAGTGCCGCAGAGTGTCAACACAGATTTAACATCGGCTGATGTTTACATTTTACATAATGAAATGTAACCAAGTGTAGGTTAAAGGAATAGGAGGCTTTGGCACATTATTATACGGACGTTTCGACTGCGCACAGTCCTGGTGTGCGTGCGTGTGTGTGTTTGTGTGCACGTTTGTGCATGCATGCGCGTGTGTGTGATTGTTTTCCAATCCCATGAAGAGACACAAGCCACATTGATATAGAGTTTATTGAACAAACTTTGCTGTGCTCATTTCACATTACGCCTCGCTTTGCCTCCTATTGGCTTTCATGGCCGGCCGCTGGCTGCTGTCCATGGTGTTGACGTTCTCCGGCACCAACCTTTTGGCTGTGGTTCATGGTAGTTCAGCAGAGGCGGTAGGAACATACAGTTTTCTTAACCAACAACTTTATCTAACAACTATAAAAGGCGTTGGTTACCATAGAAACTGTGATCGAATGTGAGTCTTGCACTGTGTGTGAGGAATCATCTGTGTGCATGTGTAGTTATATGTATACACACGCATTCTGTGTGTGTGTGTGTGTGTGTGTGCGTGTGTGTGTGTGGGCGGGTATGTGTGTTTGGGTATGGAGGGTCGAATATCACACTATGCAGCAAAGACATGTACACATGTACATATTTATAGAGTTTATCTACAAGATAAATATATGTCTGTGTGTGCATGCATGTGTGTGTGTGTGTGTGTGTGTGTGGGCGGGTACGTGTGGCCGGGTACGTGTGGGCGGGTATGGAGGATCGAATATCACACTATGCAGCAAAGACATGTACACATGTACTTATTTATAGAGTTTATCTACAAGATAAATATATGTCTGTGTGTGTGTGTGTGTGTTTGTGTGTGTGTGTGTGTGTGTGTGTGTGTGTGTTTGTGTGTATGTGTGTTTGTGTGTATGTGTGTGTGTGTGTGTGTGTGTGTGTGTGTGTGTGTGTGTGTGTGTGTGTGTGTGTGTGTGTGTGTGTGTGTGTGTGTGTGTGTGTGTGTGTGTGTGTGTGTGTGTGTGTGTGTGTGTGTGTGTGTGTGTGTGTGTGTGTGTGTGTGTGTGTGTGTGTGTGTGTGTGTGTGTGTGTGTGTGTGTGTGTGTGTGTGTGTGTGTGTGTGTGTGTGTGTGTGTGTGTGTGTGTGTGTGTGTGTGTGTGTGTGTGTGTGTGAGAGTCAAATGTGTACATAATTTGTGTTATTTAGAATACAGGTTGATATATTCACTGCACATTTCAAGTGGTACAATATAGAATTATGGAGATGGGATCAATAGGGGTTACTGGTCACATTGTTCTGTGCCAACTGTTCATAGCCTCTTGGCACCTCTGCTGTACAAGACAGAGAGAGAGAGAGAGAGATGAGGGGATGAAGAGAAAGAGGGAGAGAGTTTGTGTGTGAGTGTGTGTACGTGTGTGTATATGTGCATATAACCCCTCTATGTACTTTTGCTGGCCAGTATAACTACTCTCTCTAGGTCGTCCTCGGACGGGCCCTCCATCGGTGCTTCCAGTCATCCCGATCCTCCATGCATCCGACTAGCTCGCCAGTACTTTCTTCTCCCGCATCTCTCCTGGGTACTACCATACCGTCTTTATATCTGTATCACTACACTCAGTAGTACTAATCTGTATGTTGTATGTGTTTGTTGCTCATAATGAATTTGTATAGTGGGTTGATGGTTGTATCCATCACGTTTAAATTTCAAGAAGCAAAAAGAGGCTTAACGTTCTAGAATTCCCTGTCTTGCAGTCTTTGTTATTCCTCCTGCTTCCCATTCCAGCCGCGGGCAGCCGCCCACAGCATTCCCGCTCACAGTCAACCCTCACACTGCAGGTGGGCAATAGGTAATTTGAGGCATTGAGGGAAGATCCTTTTCCTACATCAAACATTACGTTTATCTCAGTTACCATAGAAACAATATAATACCCCATCCACACACACACACACACACATACAGTACATACATTTTCATGAAGTACATGTTGTGAAGGACACATGTATGTTTTTGTGAATTTGTACAGTATGAGAGAGAGAGGGGGAGAGCGAGAGAGATAGAGATAGAGAGATAGAGAGATAGATAGAGAGAGAGAGAGAGAGAGAGAGAGAGAGAGAGAGAGAGAGAGAGAGAGAGAGAGAGAGAGAGAGAAGAGGAAGAGGAAGAGAGAAAGAGAGAAAGACAGAGAGAGAGTGTGAGAGGAAGAAAGAGAGATAGAGAGTGAGAGATAAAGAGTGAGAGAGATAAAGAGCGTGTCCTGGTGTTTTTTAAAGGAGTGCAAATGGAGAAAGTTTACACTCTCTCTAAAGACACAAACAAGATAGTTCTCCTCCGTTGTATTTCTCTCTATATACATTTTTTCTCCTCCTCTCTCTCTCTCTTTCTCTCACTCTCTCTCTTTCTCTCTCACACACACAAGTTGCTTTTACTGTAACAGTAGGTGGTTACCATAGATACCACATGGCGAGGAGCATGAAGTAGTGCTGGTCAATCTCGTGTGGGAGGCATCGTTATATTTATAGAAGCACTGGAGAATGGCCACACTGTTTAACGCAATGTGTTTTTAATGAACTGCGGGTAAGTAAACCTTCATGGATGGCCTGTTACTTAGATAGCACACTGGGTAATTAAATCGGGGTAGCTGTGATTTGATGCACATTGGATTGTGACTATTCACTTTGTACTCTAGTGTACTTTGCTATACAGTATGCAGTATACAAACAGGGATGTGGCGCTGTCCGTGATTCTGTAGCACACATGATTGTAAAAAGTTCACACACTTACATTTACTCCAGGTTCTCAGAGCAACACAATACAAGTTTACCCAGGGAAGGAATACTGGAGTCTTTATGTGAAGCGACAGTGGCTCAGGAGGTAGAGTAGTTGTCTGGTAATCTGAAAGTTCCCGATTCGATTTTTGCCTCCTCCCGACAGTGTGTCCTCAAAGACACTTAACCCCTACCTGCTTCTGATGAACAGGTCATCACCTTGCATGGTTGCCTTCACCATTGGTGTCGGTGAATGTGAGGCATACATTGTAAAGCGATTGGGATAAAAACACTATATAAATGCAGTCCATTACCATTTATGTGGGGAAAATATCAGCGTTTCAGTCAACATACCTTCTTTTGGACATTTTACAAACAACAACGGTTCTATAAAATGCTCTAAAGAAGCTCCGTTGACAGATATGTTGGTATATTTCCACTTTTAGGTGAGGAAGCAAGAATACCAGTGTGCTTGAGTATATACCTGTAATGTAACAAACCTGTCTGCATGTAACAAGCCTGTGGAGTGATGTAAATGTGCTTTGATGTACAATGATTGTGACTATCCACATTATACTGCAGTGCACTTTTCAAAACAGTATCTGCTATAAACAGTGAATACTACTACTACTACTACTACTACTACTACTACTACTACTACATGAATGACCACAAGGTGGCGAGACACAACGTAAAGAGGACAGTAATAGAAGCAAAACGGCGCTACAGGAATAAAATGTAACTTCAGTTTGAACAGGCTGACTCCAGAGCTATGTGGCAGGGCCTCAAAACGATGACAGATTACAAAGGCACCTCCCTCAAACTGAACAGTGACATCTCCCTAGCAAATGATCTCAATACCTTCTATGCAAGGTTTGATGCCGGGAATAACAACACCAGCCTACAAGCCACGGCAATGGGGGGGGGGGGGTCTGCTGATGGAGACTCAGTGTTCAGGGTAACAGAGCATGAGGTGAGGAGGACCTTTAAAAAAGTGAATATCAGGAAGGCAGCAGGACCGGACGGCATCCCCGGCCGCGTCCTAAAAGTCTGTGCTGACCAACTGGCCCCGGTATTCACTGACATATTTAACCTGTCCTTAGAACATGCTGTCATCCCCACCTGCCTGAAGAAGTCCACTATCCTCCCTGTACCTAAAAAAATCCAAGCCTGCTTGCCTCAACGACTACTGCCCTGTAGCTCTCACCTCCATAGCCATGAAGTGCTTTGAGAAGCTAGTAAAGGGCTACATCTGCTCCTCCCTCCCCATCAACCTGGACCCCCTGCAATTTGCATACCGCCCCAACAGGTCCACAGAGGACGCCATAGCCCATGTGCTGCACACAGCAGCATCACACCTGGACAAGAGGCAGGGGAACTATGTGAGAATGCTATTCATCGACTACAGCTCAGCATTCAATACCATAGTCCCCTCCAAACTCATAGCCAAGCTCAGGGACCTGGGCTTGAACTATGACCTCTGCCAGTGGGTCTTAGACTTCCTGACGGGCAGACCCCAGGTGGTGATAGCAGGCAACTGCACCTCCTCATCCATCACCCTCAACATAGGGGCCCCCCAGGGCTGTGTTCTGAGTCCCCTCCTCTACTCCCTGTACACACATGACTGTGTGGCTCAACGGAACAACAACACAATCATAACATTTGCTGACGACACAGTAGTGGTGGGCCTGATCTCTGCAAACGACGAGAGGGCCTACCTGGAAGAGGTCAAGGTCCTGGCGGGATGTAGTGTAGTGTACGTTTTGAGCCCAAAAACGAATCCAACGAACAACACAAGCGACTCAGTCAACATGAGACCGCGGGTCCATGAGCGTTTTGTGTTCACTCTTTGCAGCGCAGGGCACTGAGTGGCTCTACTGCAGTGCCGACAGCCTTAACAACAGTGCTGCACTTCCTGGTTTAATAGCACAGGCTTCAGGTGCTCAGAGGTATGTCATGCATGTCTTAAATGTCATGATTAGATTAGTTTAGATGATTCGATTAGATTCTTATATCTGTATGTTGTGTATGTCATTGATTGATTGATTGAAAGGTTTATTAACAGATTGCAGAATGGGTACAGTACAGTACAGCTCAATACATACAATTGTTAAGGGGATGCAGACCAGAGAAAGACTTTCGTCATAAATGTCATGAATTTAAAATGGGGGACCCTGATGTAAACAAGACGAAACTCTTTCTCTGGTCTGCATCCCCTTAACAATTGTGTGTATTGAGCCGTACTGTATTGTACCCATTATGCAATCTGTTAATTAAAATGTTCAATCAATCAGTATATATTTGTTATTTATTTTTGGTATAGTGCTTAACAAGCATAATTTAATGTTGCCCAGTTGTGGCCTGTTGAGGGGCAATACATATCAAAAGTTCCAAAACATCTATTCTGTTTGTATTTGTATGATCCACTATATAAACATAGTAATTATAATATCTACATACATGGCATTTGATTGGAGGCTAGTCTCACTTTGTCCCATAGCAACATTAAAATAGTTTAGATTTGTGTATGTTGTTTATGTAAAAAAATATCTTGAACGTAACGCAATAGTTACTTTCTGAAGTAACTAGTTACTTTTATAATTTGTAACTGAGTTTTTTAGTTATTTAGTTACTTTTTGGAAGAAGTAACTAGTAACTGTAACTAGTTACTTTTTTAAAGTAACTTGCCCAACACTGATAGTATTGTATATTAGTATATTGCTTAGTATATTGTATATTGTATGGTAAGTAAGTAAGTAAGTAAGTAAAGTTTATTTATATAGCACCTTTCACAGACTAGGGTCACAAAGTGCTTCACATAGTAAAAACATCAATAAAATGCAAAAGATAGCAGCATGGTAAAAGAAAATAATTAAAAACGTGAAAGATCAGGAAAAGCCAAAACAGATAAAAAGACATAAAAGATTTACATAGAGCATAATTCGCCAAACGCCTGTTTAAACAGCACAGTCTTTAGCTGCTTTTTAAAAATGTTTACAGAGACCACAGATCTAAGGTCCAAGGGCAGAGCATTCCACAACCTGGGGGCCACGGTTTCGAATGCTCGGCCCCCTTTTTTCTTCAATCTAGACAGGGGGACAGCCAGCAAGCCCTGATCAGACGACCTGAGCGATCTGTTCGTGGTGTATGGACGCAGTAGGTCGCAGATGTAGGCAGGTGCCTGACCAAGGAGTGCTCTATAGGTGATGACCAGAACCTTAAAGTGAATTCTGAATTTGATGGGGAGCCAGTGAAGGGAAACTAAGATGGGAGTGATGTGGCAATATTTTCTGGACCTAGTCAGCAGCCTAGCGGCTGCGTTTTGGACCATTTGTAGCCGGCCCAAAGTGGATGCATCGAGGCAAGTGAAAAGGGAGTTACAATAGTCCAGGTGGGATGAAACAAAAGCATGAATAATCATTTCCAGCTCTACCTGGGACACAACAGATCGGAGTTTGGCAATATTTCGTAGATGGAAGAAACAGGTACGTGTCAGAGATCTAATGTGGTGATAAAAGCGCATCTGCTGGTCAAAGATCACACCAAGGTTTCTGAGCTTGGGCCTCAGATTTGTTGAGAGGGTCCCCATGCATGTGGCAACTTCTGAGGTGACTTTTTCTGAGCCTATAATAAGAACCTCAGTTTTTTCTGCGTTTAACTGAAGGAAGTTGTTTGCCATCCAATCTTTGACAGCAGTCAGGCAGTCAAAGAGGGCAGATAATTTGTCAGGTTGTTCAGGCTTGAAAGAAAACTCAGTTACTTCTATTCTGCATCGAACATTGTACATATGTATATACTGAACACTGTGTCTACGTACGTGACTTCTATTTTTACTTCTATTTTTACATGCTATACTATTTTATTTTATTTCATACTTATCTTTTGTCTAGCACAGTTTCTGGAGCGTAAACAGAAAGAAGCATTTTGTATAAAAGTATTCTGTACTTCTGTATGACAACTATTAAAGAAACTTGAAACTACTACTACTACTACTACTACTACTACTACTACTACTACTACTACTACTACTACTACTACTACTACCCCCTGCAATTTGCATACCGCCCCAACAGGTCCACGGAGGACGCCATAGCCCATGTGCTGCACACAGCAGCATCACACCTGGACAAGAGGCAGGGGAACTATGTGAGAATGCTATTCATCGACTACAGCTCGGCATTCAATACCATAGTCCCCTCCATACTCATAGCCAAGCTCAGGGACCTGGGCTTGAACTATGACCTCTGCCAGTGGGTCTTGGACTTCCTGACTGGCAGACCCCAGGTGGTGAGAGCAGGCAACTGCACCTCCTCATCCATCACCCTCAACATAGGGGCCCCCCAGGGCTGTGTTCTGAGTCCCCTCCTCTACTCCCTGTACACACACGACTGTGTGGCTCAGCGGAGTAGCAATACAATCATCAAATTTGCTGACGACACAGTGGTGGTGGGCCTGATCTCTGCCAACGACGAGAGGGCCTACCTGGAAGAGGTCAAGGTCCTGGCGGGATGGTGCCAGGAAAACAGCCTCTCCCTGAACGTCAGCTAAACAAAGGAGATGATTGTGGACTTCAGGAGGTCGGGGGTCAAGGACTACAGCCCCCTCAGCATCGACGGGGCACCGGTTGAGAGAATCAACAGCTTTAAGTACCTCGGAGCCTACATATCCGAGGACTTGACATGGACCACACACATTGACAGTGTTGTGAAGAAGGCACGACAACGCCTCTACTTCCTCAGGCGCCTAAGGAAGTTCCAAGTCAGTCAGAAGATCCTTAAGAACTTCTACTCATGTACAATAGAGAGCATCTTGACCGGCAACATCACCTCCTGGTTTGGGAATAGCACTGCACAAGACCGAAGCAGACTACAAAGAGTGACACGTTCAGCCGAACGCACAATTGGAGGGGGGCTCCCCACCCTCCAGAACATTTACAACAAGCGTTGCAAGGGCAAGGCTAAGAGAATCATTAAAGACTCCAGTCACCCGAACAACTGCCTCTTTGAACTGCTGCGGTCAGGCAAGCGATACCGGAGTCTCAAGGCGAGCACAGAAAGACTCAGAAGAAGCTTCTATCCCCAGGCCATCAGGCTGCTAAACGAACAATGAACACTACACAACAACAACCACCAAACGCACATAGCACACACATCCACACGCACACACTCACTTTAAACAAACACACTGTAGCACCCACTCCACACACTTTATAGCACACACCCACTTTAAACAAACACACTGTAGCACCCACTCCCCACACTTTATATTTATTGATGAAGGATTGCACTACAACTCGTACACCTTACTGTAAATTGTACCTAAATTGTACCTCATCCCATTTCTGCTTTGCACTATATAGTACTGTACATTAGTACACTGCATAGTATTGTATATTATATGGTAACTCAGAACATTGTACATATGTCTATACCGAACACTGTGACCTCATTTTCTTCTTCTAAATTACATGCTATACTATGTTATTTGATACTATCTTGTCTAGCACAGTCTCTGGAGCGTAACAGTAAGAAGCATTTTGTATGAAAGTATTCTGTACTTCTGTATGACAACTATTAAAGAAACTTGAAACTTGAAACTTGAAACTACTACTACTAATCAAATCAAATCAAATCAAATCAAATCAAATCAAATCAAATTAAATCAAATCAAATCAAATCAAATGTATTTGTAAGGCCCGACAACACATTTTAATGTCCCCATGGGCCGGACACGTCTTCTTTAAACAAGTCAAGAAGAAACATCACAATAAATCAAGAACAATAACAAAAACAGCATAAAGTCCAAACAATTTAAAATAAATGCAACACTCCCAGACATACCCCACGCGAAGGTAAGGAAAAACTCACTAAAACCTAGCAATAGGAAAGAATTTACCACAGGCAATGTGGAGGAGAGGAACCTTAGAAGGGCCGTTCAAGGAGGGATCTCCCTGCTTAGATGTCGGTGATAGTAATGTTGCAATAAAACAGGCGAAACAGTTGGTAAGCATGCACTCAAGTGTGTAATGAAACACAGATAAGTGCATGCAATAGCAACTGAACATTTTGAAAGATAAAAAATAGAGCTGATGGCCGATCTATTTGAGGCATGGGGGGCGGCACAGAGAGGGTGGCATCCTCCCGCGCATCATCACAGGACGTCCAACACTCTAGTCATCACTACGAGACAGCCACTCACAGGGAGACAGGGAGACAGGGAGACAGGGAGACAGGGACACAGGGAGACAGTGAGACAGGGACACAGGGACACAGGGAAACAGGGAGACAGGGAGACGGGACACTAGTAGTACTACTACTACTACTACTACTACTACTACTACTACTACTACTACTATTACTACTACTACTACTACTACTACTACTACTACTACTACTAATATAATCATAATAATTATTAATAATAATAAAATAATAATAATAATATAATAATAATAATAATAATAATATAATAATAATAATAATAATAATAATAATAATAATAATAATAATAATAATAATAATAATAATAATAATAATAATAATAATAATAAATAATAATAATAATAATAATAATAATAATAATAATAATAATAATAATAATAATAATAATAATAATAATAATAATAATAATAATAATAATAATAATAATATAATAATAATAATAATAATAATAATAATAATAATAATAATAATAATAATAATAATAAATATAAATATAATATAATACAATAACATAACAATAACAATAACAATAACAATACAATAACAATAATAATAATAATAATAATAATAATAATAATAATAATAATAATAAAATAATAATAATAATAATAATAATAATAATAATAATAATAATAATAATAATAATAATAATAATAATAATAATAATAATAATAATAATACAAATAATACTCCTACTACTACTAATAATATAGTAGTAGTAGTAATATAATATTTGAAAGGGTGCCAGAAGGAAAGATTCAGGGGTATGCAAGAGTGAACAGCTGAGTGAAGTGGAGCTGTCCATGGTGCTGTCTCACACATGGTAATGATATTCAAAAGGCTCCATGTAGCACTCTGTTAAGCAGGTAGTATATCATGGTCAACTTCAATTCATTCCCACAGTTTGCACACCTCCCTTTTCTCCAGGTTCTCAGAGTAGGAAATAGATGTTGAATTTGGAAGGACTACTTGAGCACATTGGTATTCTTGCTACTTCACTTTATGTAGGAATATATTAAACGTGCATTAAATATGTAACATTTTGCTCAACAGACCTTCTTCAGGGTAATTACAGCAAATGTGTTTGACACCTCACATAATAGCTTTCAGTCCAATGACTTCATACAGGTGTGAACCTTTGTGCAAATGGGGATGCTCCTCCCCTTTCACTTGTCAATCACAGTAAATGGTACACAGTACAGTTCAATACCCATTCCCACATATAAATATCACTGTACACACTATACAAATATCACATATCGAGTGTCATCTATAATAATGGTAAATGGCTGCATTTTAATATATATATAAAATAATATAATAATGAGTTAGTTATCAAAATAATTTGTCATTCAATCCATTAGGCGTCAAGGTCTTCAATGTGTAGATCCAGAATGCTTCACATTGTTTCAAGCGTGTTTCTATGTCAACCACCCCTTGGCGCCGGTTTTATTATCTCAATGCCACAAAACTTGAACATGGAAATGTGATGTTTTTTGTCGTTAAAGTGAACTGCAACAGGGTAGTCACGGATGTTCTTTTGAATAGTGCTTTTGTGTTAATTTATCCGAACCTCTTAAAGGAACACAGCAACTTTTTGGGAAATTTCATCACCTCAAAAGCCCAGTTTTTTCAAAAAGCAACAGGGCTTTTGAGGTGATGAAATCACTGCGCCCAGGCAGCGGTGGTTCGGCAAAATAGAAAATGGGTAGAAAACGAAAATGTCTAATTATTTAATTGTATTTATCCACGTGGTAAATACACAGGTCACAACATGTTTACGGGAACGTTTTGGAGTTGTATTTGGAGTATATTTCGTGACTGAACTAGGCTACACTGACACACCTTCTTACAGTGAATGACGCTAAGCTAGGCTAACAGAGCGGCTGTTCCCTAAGCCTAATGCATGCACAGAGAAGAAAAGGGTATGTATCTGCTTGTCTAACTCCAGGGTAAATGGCAAATAAGCAAATTTCCCAAAAAGTTGTCGTATTCCTTTAACAGTCTGTAGCAGATGCACAAGTCTGGCCTCTTTTGAAAGGAAACATTCAGAATTTTCTTCCACAACAGGAAGAATCACTCTGACTGCTACTGTAATAGAGTTACAGAGGTTTGAACACACTGAAATAAAAGCAGTTTTTACTTACGTCTGAATTATTTTGCAAACAGATGCCTGCAAAAGAGTTCCAGCTGAGAGGTATGCGCTGTAAAACACAATGGGTCCATAGACTGAAGTCTTATCTACTCCAGGTCCAAAGTTGATAACAATACCACAGAAAATGTGTGTTTTACATCATAATATCGTCATTTCCAGAATTTCATTGGCTACAAAAACGCTCAATCATTTTCACCATCAGAGGTGACTGCTCTTATCACCGGGAGGCGAAACCGGAGGTGGTCACTTTCTCGAGGCCTGTTTGGTCTTATAACCCAAAATTGGAAGCACACAATACGTCAAGTATGGTGTCAATCAAATGGTGTCAATCAAATGGTGGCCATTTTAGCTTTCAACCGATGTGTTGGTTCATAGACAATAACACAGTGTAACGCAACAGACGAAGCAAATGTGATGCGACGTGCATTCCGAAAGTTAAGTGCTCTAGGTGTTTTTCACACATAATGCAAGTCTGCATGGGTATGTTATCATATTAAAAAAAATTGGTAGAATTACATGTGAGTACCTCTTTTATTGGGGATTTCTGAGAAAATAACCTTGTTTTGATGATTGCATTGTGCACAATGACCACAACTATAATTGCCATTTGGAATGCGTGCAAGGATAGTTTGGATTCCAGTTGCTGTTTTCTTCTTCTTTTGGTTAGCATGGATCAGCATATCCTTGATATTCAGATGGTATGTCATGTAACACATGTAACTAGTTCCAGAGAGTGTGAAGTAGATTGGCTGGATTAAGGGCTGGACATCATCAGTAAGCACTGGAGGTCCTGATTGCATGTGGGAAACAATTTTATAGATTTGTCGATTAAATCAATTAGTCACAAATTATATTTCTTTAGTGGAGGAGCCCTATAGTTGATCGTAATTACCGGTATTCACGTTGCAATGCAGTGTACTTCACTATACAGAATAGTACATAATGTAATGAATAAGTGTGATGTAAGATTGTTCTCAAGCAACACACTCTCTCTCTCTCTCTCCTCTCTCTCTCTCTCTCTCTCTCTCTCTCTCTCTCTCTCTCTCTCTCTCTCTCTCTCTCTCTCTCTCTCTCTCTCTCTCTCTCTCTCTCTCTCTCTCTGTGTGTGTGTGTGTGTGTGTGTGTGTGTGTGTGTGTGTGTGTGTGTGTGTGTGTGTGTGTGTGTGTGTGTGTGTGTGTGTGTGTGCATTTGTGTGTGTGCATTTGTGTGTGTGCGCACACACATGTCTGTTGCTGTCCCTTTGTGTAAACTTGTATGCTCTAAAGTACCATTTGAAAGAGTTACAGGGAACATACAGCAGCACGCCGGAATGCCCTGTAGCATCGCTGTGTGAGAGGTCCTCTTTTCCTCAAAGGTCAGTGAGTCTTACTCTCTGTAATGAAGGAAACTACAAGCCATAGACCCAGCTGTTTCAAAAGGATGGGTTTTGGAAAAAATAAAATGTTGCTGGGTATGTTAAGGGCCTGGATAATTCAAACCTATTTCATTCTACTTCACATGTTTTTCTCCATCTGAGATTTTTCTGAAGTACATCTTCTTATATTTTGAACGACGAGACTTCCTGAATTGACATAATTGATTTGACCCAATCCAGGAACAGTGTTCACAAGGAAAAGAGGCACGCACAATTGCAGTCCACCATTATCTCATTTCCACCTCAATTCAAAACGTATAAAGCTTGTGAGTCTTCACTGAATGTTCAGTGATGTGATTATTACTGAAATACTGTCTATTAGAGATCATGATGAATTAATCCCTAACATTGTTCATCTTTCTTATTTAGCAGTTATGATGATTAGTGGTGCAATGGGTTAGAATTAGGCAGAGCGGACAGAGAATATAGATATCTAATATACAATATACAGATCATTCTTTGTACACGTTGTCTGGACAACCGATTGCCAAGTGTCCACTGACCCTTTCAGGTTCAAGTATTTTAAGAATGTTGTATCTTAGAATTTTACCACTCAATAGCTTTCAGTGGTCAGAATGTACTAAAGACTGTAAACCTGATAGAGCTAAACCTTACTCTCTCTCTCTCTCTCTCTCTCTCTCTCTCTCTCTCTCTCTCTCTCTCTCTCTCTCTCTCTCTCTCTCTCTCTCTCTCTCTCTCTCTCTCTCTCTCTCTCTCTCTACATACATACTGCATCACTGAGCACAGAGTGACAGAGTGACAGTACCATCTTCCTGGACTTTTACATTTAAAACAACATTGTCAATATTACACTTACTGTACACTTAATGTAGATCTCTGTATTTTTTACTGTATATTTTATATTAGATTGTAAATACATAACAGAGGAAATGTGAATGTGAAATGTGAATCCCGGACCGTAGTTTATTATTATTATGTTATTTCTAGGCTTATTTTATTCCTTATTCTTCAGCAATTTTTTTTTATTCTTATTCGTGATTTGTTTTGTCTACCTAAATGTTTACTGCGAGTGATTTGTAGGGCCAAATTTCCCTTGGGATGATTAAAGTATTTCTATTCTATTCTATTCTATTCTATTCTATTCTATTCTATTCTATTCTATTCTATATACAGTAGACATTCCTGTAAATGTTTTCTTTTTAATGGCCTTAAAGGAGTAAGTAAGTAGGTAAGTAAAAATGTATTTGTATAGCACCCTTCTGAGCACAGAGTGAGCACTGAGCACGTCACAGCATTTTTAAAACATCAGTAAAAAATACAAGAAACAAAACATGTGAAGAGAAGAAAGAAAAAAAACATAAAAGATTGTTTGTTGCTAAAAGACCAGAATAGACAACAAAAACTATGGGTGTTTAAAAAGCCTGCGTGTAGAAGTGGGGTTTTAGCTGCCTTTTAAAAATGAGCTCTGAGGGAGCGGTTTTCAGGGCTAAAGGGAGGGCGTTCCAGATCCTTGGGGCAGTCACCGCAAAGGCTCTGCCCCCTTTTGTCTTGAGTCTGGTCCTGGGCACCACCAGGAGCTCCTGATGGGATGACCGCAGTGACCGGCTGGAGGAGAGTGGGTGTATGAGCTCATTGATGTAGGGGGGGGGGGGCTTGCCCATGGAGGGCTCTGTAGGCGAACCTTGAGATTGATCCTGGTGTTTACCGGGAGCCAGTGCAGGGAAGCAAGGATGGCGGTGATGTGGAATGATTTTTTGGACCTCGCGAGTAGCCTGGCAGCAGTGTTTTGGGACCAACTGAAGTTGATCAATGGATTTTTTATTTAGACGGATGAAAAGTGAATTACAATAATTGAGTCTGGAAGAGATAAATGCGTGTACAGCCATTTCCACTTCGTTGTGCAATATGACGGACCGGAGTTTTGAAAAGTTGCAGCATAGCAACCTGTAATTGCATCACAATTAAACAATCTATTACTGCTACAGTGCACTCAATAGCACTCATAGACATTTGAGTGTGTGCCAGCCATGAGAGCAAACTAAGTGAGTAAGTCAAGTTGGCAGGCAATCCATCGGTCAGTGAGTGAGTGAGTGAGTGAGTGAGTGAGTGAGTGAGTGAGTGAGTGAGTGAGTGAGTGAGTGAGTGAGTGAGTGAGTGAGTGAGTGAGTGAGTGAGTGAGTGAGTGAGTGAGTGAGTGAGTGAGTGAGTGAGTGAGTGAGTGAGTGAGTGAGTGAGTGAGTGAGTGAGTGAGTGAGTGAGTGAGTGAGTGAGCGGGTCAGTCAGTCAGTCAGTCAGTCAGTCAGTCAGTCAGTCAGTCAGTCAGTCAGTCAGTCAGTCAGTCAGTCAGTCAGTCAGTCAGTCAGTCAGTCAGTCAGTCAGTCAGTCAGTCAGTTAGTTAGTTGTTAAGCCAGTCAGCCAGTCAGTCAGTCATATGTGGTCAGTTAGTGAGTATTTCAGTCTGACAGCAAGCTAGCCCATCCGTGTATAATCTCAATACAGGCAGACAGGCAGGCAGGCAAAGAGGTGGTCAGACAGGCAGGCGGGCATACAGGCAGACAGACAGGCAAACAGACAGGCAGACAGACAGGTAGGCTGAGAGGCAGACAGACAGCCGGGGAGGCTGAGAGGCAGACAGACAGTCAAGCACATGTAGGCTTAAAGGCAGACAGAAATCATGCTTCATCAGGTTCACCGGCGACGCAGATCCGGGCCATGGCTGCCCTCTCTGTAGCCTTAATGGTGTGTGGCTGAAGACCCCTTTCTGTACTGACTGTGTCTGAATAGACACCCACTGAATAGCCACTTCTAATGGATGATATGCCTCATAAAAACACAGATGAATAATGCCTCTGTCTCTCCCTCTCTCTGTTTATTTGTGTGTGTGTGTGTGTGTGTGTGTGTGTGTGCGTGCGTGCGTGCGTGCGTGCGTGCGTGCGTGCGTGCGTGCGTGCGTGCGTGCGTGCGTGCGTGCGTGCGTGTGTACATGGTACTTAAAACTGGCAGCAACAGAGGTGGATTAGAGAGTAATGGCCCTAGTCTGTGTTCCTCATGTGTGTGTGTGTGTGTGTGTGTGTGTGTGTGTGTGTGTGTGTGTGTGTGTGTGTGTGTGTGTGTGTGTGTGTGTGTGTGTGTGTGTGTGTCTGTTTGTGTGTGTGTGTGTGTGTGTGTGTGTGTGTGTGTGTGTGTGTATGTGTGTGTGTGTGTGTGCGTGTGTGTGTGTGTGTGTGTGTGTGTGTGCGTGCGTGCGTGCGTGCGTGCGTGTGTGTGTGTGTGTGTGTGTGTGTGTGTGTGTGTGTGTGTGTGTGTGTTGTGTCTGTGTGTGTGTGTGAGCCGACGTGCATATGTATTCATACAGTATGAGTAAATGTATGCCTACGCCTGTCCTTGTCCATCTGTGCATGGTTGCGCGCGTGCATGTGTGTCTGTATAATTATTGTAATTCATGTGCGTGTGTGTTTATGTCTGATGATAGAGGGCATTACGTATGAATGAATGAATAGCTTTTATTTATATAGCACCCTTCACAGCACGAATGCACAGGGTGCTTTACACTACATCTTAATATAAAAAACACAACAAAATAAAATCAGAAATAAATGACAACAACAAGGGACAGCAGTTAAAAAACAGTGAAACCAGATTAAAAAAATTAAAAAATAAAGTAGAATAAAATAATTTGGATAAAATGAGTCACTAATTAAAAAAACAAAACTATATGAACAGTGAGGACAAGAAAGAGTGCTTATGTATGACCATAGGCCTGTCTGAACAAATGTGTTTTTAGTTGTTTTTTAAAAGAGTTTTCAGAGGTGGCAGTTCGCAGGTCCAGGGGGAGAGCGTTCCAGAGCCTTGGTGCCGTCACCTCGAAGGCTCGATCACCCCTTGTTTTCAGCCTGGACCTGGGGACCACCAGGAGGTGCTGATCGGCAGATCTGAGTGAGCGGGTGTTGGTGTAGGGATGGATGAGTTCAGTGATGTAGATAGGGGCCTGACCGTGAAGTGCTCTGAAAGTGAAAGTGAGGACTTTGAAGTGAATTATATAGTGTACCGGGAGCCAGTGCAGGGATACCAGAATGGGAGTGATGTGACATGATTTTTTTGACCTTGTGAGTAGCCTGGCTGCAGCATTTTGGACCATTTGTGTCTGTGGATGATTTGGTGAGACAGGTGAAAAGTGAGTTGCAGTAGTCAAGCCTATAAGCATGCACGGACAGTTCTAGTTCAGAGTGAGATATGATGGTGCGTAGTTTTGCAATGTTTCTGAGGTGAAAGAAGCAGGTGCGTGTGAGTGTTTTGACATGTTTGTCTAGGTTCATGGCCCTGGTCGAAGACAACACCCAGGTTTCTCAGGTGGGGACGTATGTTGACTTTAAGGGACCCCAAGTGAGTGGCCACTCTAGCTGCAGTCTTTTCAGCTGCTACGATCAGCACCTCCGTTTTTTTGCATTTAACTGGAGGAAGTTACTCCCCATCCAGCTCTCAATGCCGAGCAGGCACTCCTGGAGAAGGCTGAGTTTCTCCAAATTGTCGGGCTTAAAAGAGCAGAGTAGTTGTATGTCGTCTGCGTAGCAGTGGTATTTAATGGCGGTGAATTTATTGATGAGGAGGCCTAGGGGAAGCATGTAAATGGCAAAAAGGAGTGGTCCTAGCACCGATCCTTGTGGTACCCCACATGAGAGGGGGGTGGGGTCAGATTTAAAAGGACCCACAGCCACCGAGAAAGTTCTCTCCCTTAAGTAAGAGGCAAACCAGCTTAGAGCGCTCCCAGAGATGCCCACCCACTCCCTGAGCCTGTCCAAAAGGATGCTGTGGTTGACCGTATCAAACGCTGCGCTCAGCGTCCCAAGCTGATTGACACCAATGAGATGTGGAAATAAAGCCCCTGACCTCTCTCCCCAAGAGGCCTCCTGGCTCAACCTCTGGTCTAATGCCGGCTAAATGAACCAGGTCAGGTTCATGAACATAGAATGAATGAATGAATGAATGACCTTTATTTATATAGCACCCTTCACAGCACGAATGCACAGGGTGCTTTACACTACAGCTTAATATAAAAACACAATAAAAACAAAATCAGAAATAAATGACAACAACAACAAACAGCAGTTAAAAACAGTGAAACCAGATAGAAAAAGTAGAATAAAAGAATTTGGATGACCAAAAGCCTGTCTGAACAAATGTGTTTTTAATTGTTTTTTAAAAGAGTTCTCAGAGGGGGCAATTCGCAGGTCCAGGGGGAGAGCATTCCAGAGCCTTGGTGCTGTCACCTGGAAGGCTCGATCACCCCTTGTGAGAGAAGAGGCAGCTCTATTATATATCAGGGTCATCAGCTGTGGTCTGCTGTAGTCGTGGGAACGAAGCTGTATAGGCCTAGTTCAGTAGATCAGCACATTGGGGGACACTCCTCCACCATATAACATCATGACCTTGAGTGAGTTATTGCTTTTATACAATATTGTTTACACATGATCAACCTCTTTCATGTCAAGTCTACTGTAATAATAATAACTTTATTTGTATAGCACCTTTCATGCAGGGGATTGCAGTGACATAGTGACATTAAATGATTCCCCATTTTTTCGGGGACCCCCTGGCACCCCTCTAAAGACCCTCTGGAACCCCCCTGCTGGACCCCACATTGAGAACCACTGGTTTATATAATAGTTTCAAACATGAAGTACAAAGACCATAGCATTATTTTGGTCCTTCAATTAGTTCCCTTGTTGCTAAGCGATGTAAGGCACCAGTTCCTATATGGCAGTTAGAAGCATCATGGAATGTCTCTTGTCCACTCATATCCAACTGTTATATCATTGTCAATATGTTGGATATGCCCATTTTATTTCAATATTTGCATTTTGAAGGTAATCCAACCAGGCCTATTAAACGGCTTGGAGTAAAAGGGCTCTGATCCCAGCCCGGATGTCACTGGTCATATGGATTGACTGCACTGCTGCTAACATCGAATCAGACCCTTATCACAGTGTTGGGGTCAGTTAACCTTATCCGTTCAATTCAACAGGCACATTATTATATTATAAATAATATTCTAACATTTTATTTACTTTTTGTTGACCTCATACATACAGGACACATACAGTACACACATACCATTCACTACACACATACAGTACACACATATAGTATATGCATACCTTACACACATACCATTCAGTACACACATAATAGTACATGCGTACAGTACATACATACAGTACACACATACTGTTCAGTACACATGTACAGTAATACACACAAACAGTACACACATACCATTAAGTACACACATAATAGTACATGCATACAGTACATACATACAGTACAGACATACTGTTCAGTACACATGTACAGTAATACACACAAACAGTACACACGTACCATTCAGTACACACACACACATACACACACACCCAATACATACATACAGTACACACATACAGTACATACATACAGTACACACATACAGTATACACATACAGTACAGTACATACATACGGTACACATATACAGTACATGCAGTGCACATACAGTACACATATTCAGTACATACATAACATACAGTACACACATATAGTACATACATTACACACATTGCATATTCATCTATTTATGTCTATATATATGCCTGTGTATGTATCTGTATGTATAAGCGTGCTGTGCACTGTGCACAATGTACATACATTTATCTGTGAACTTTACACGTGACATGTGTATGTACATCTGACACATTAGCAGTCTAATCTTCTTTCTCGTAAATCCTTTATGTGATACAAATACAATAGACATAACTGATCTATAAAACACAGTCTTTGTTTAGGTGTGTATGCTTTTAACCATATTCCAAGATCATTATATAACTAACATGTTTGAGTACAAAGAGACCAGAGTTGGTCGCTTAATCCTTCTCCACATTTGAATTCTGCCAGAGGAATGTACGATATTTCTCTCACCATCATATGAATAATAGATAGCATGGAAATTGCACCACTTGTAATGGGGAAAGTAAAGTTTGTTGAAAGTAAAGCTATTAATGCTACAACTTTGTACATACATCTGATTATCACTACACTCAGTAGGCTAGTACTCATTTATATTTACCCAGTTTAACACTTTGAGTGCCACGCCGGGTTTTCCTTTTTACCCCCTGAATGCCACCATCGGCGCCAATGTTAACGTTAATATCGCCTAATCTATGTTTTAAATTATGGCTATGTGTCTAATCTGCCCATCGCATTATCAAAGACTATTTTCCAGTCAGTGCTGTCAAGGTAGATTGGTTTTTTATCGCGTCATTTCCGTTTCAGAGCATTTAGAAAAGCACCCGTTTTCAGATAAAAAACAGCCCATTCTGGACCATTCTATGAAAATCGTCTTTTACTGGAATATTCCACAACGTTGATATTTGTCGGCCTTTTTATGAATCGTTTTCAAATAAACGCTAGATGATCAATATTATACGTGCACGCAAGCACATTCGGGCCGCGCACGGATAATCGCCACATTGATTTCCTCTCTGACTTTTACAGTGAAACCAAAAGAGCCCATTTCACAAAACAGCTTATAACTTCATCAAAATTAGTCTGATTATCCTAACACTGATACCATAGAGTCCTTACCTGACATCAGATGGTATCCAACTGGTATATTCCAATTCCTGATCACCATTCGAAAAAATCGATAAGTGTTTAGATCCAACGCGATACAGTAGAACTCCATGATCAGCGGGGCTCAGAGGATCCAGAATGAACTCTGGTAACCCCGGCTGGATCAGTGGACTGGAAAATGTGGAGTACCGGATTTTTTTCCCCATCCATTTTCATTGAGTCCATTCCAAAATACATTATGTCATCTGAAAGACGATAGGGGGCACTTTTTTCCACATATAATCTCCGGCGGTGCTCGTGTATACTCGGGTAGGCTCGCGTGATGCAATATGATTTCAGATCGCAAAAAAAAAAAAAAAAAAATCTTGTGAGTGGCTTTCAACCACATAAAAATAAACCAGAGATATCTCGTGTGTGGCAGTTAAAGTGTTAATCACCTGTACATTGTATGTTACTATTGCACTTTACTGTTACATTTGCACTCTGGTTGGATGCCAAACCTCTTTTCGTTGTACTGTACTTGTGCTGTATAATGACAATGCATTTGGATCTAATCAAATCTAATCTAATCTAATCTAATCTAATCTAATCTAATCTAATCTAATCTAATCTAATTAATCTAATCTAATCTAATCTAATCTAATCTAATCCAATTTTTCACCGGTAGGACCTCTACCAAAGAGAGAACAGCGGAGAACTTTGTACCGGTCCTGAAGAAATTCAACCTGTCAGACTCAGAAACTCACTGAAGCCCATCTCACCGTATTGTTCTCTTTTGTTTGTGTGCCATATCAGCCTTGCCGGTGAGTTCTACATGCCCCTGGATCAGTCATGGGTGGCGTAACTTCTCAGAAGACGCACTAAAACGGCGCAGCTCCTTCGGTTGTATTGTGAAGCCCAAATATAGCCCTGTCAACCCAATTGGAGCGCTGGACTTTGACAGTCCTCTTTCCCTTGTTACGGGCCTATAGGCACTGTGAGTTTGGAGTAGCAGTAAATGTACCTACCTCCCACTCCCCTTCACCACCATTACATGAATCACTTCATATTTTACCTCCTCAAGCAATTTTATGTCTTTCCATCAGCTATTGCTATCTGTTCACATCCACACACGCATGGACACACAGACAGACAGACAGACAGACAGACAGACAGACAGACAGACAGACAGACAGACAGACAGACAGACAGACAGACAGACAGACAGACAGACAGACAGACAGACAGACAGACAGACAGACAGACAGACAGACAGACAGACAGACAGACAGACAGACAGACAGACAGACAGACAGACAGACGGACAGACAGACAGACAGACAGACACACACTTCCATGATATTATGTGCACAATGCCACAGACACACACACACACACACACACACACACACACACACACACACACACACACACACACACACACACACCTACACACACACACACACACACACACACACACACACACACACACACACACACACACACACATGAATATGTGCACACTCACACACAGGCACGCATACACACAGGCACTTATTATACACTGGTGTCAAAAGCTGAAGCTGTCAGAAATAATAATGAAATCAGTTAAGTTTGACATGTCCAAAGCCACTGGGCCATAATAATCATTTATATGATTGTATGTAAATATTGTAAGAAAATATTAGGAATCAACATCTGTGCAGACACCCCTCTCTCCCTCTCTCTCCCTCTCTCTCCCCCTCTATCTCACCCGTATCTTATCAAAATAGAAATAGAAACCATCTCTGCCTGGTGTAATGTAATCGCAGACAATTTTTTGTTTTTCATTCAGCAAGGCATCTGGACGTTTATATCCAAAAATAATGTGCTAATTCCCTGCCCAAACTCTCAGTAAATTCCTCTCATAATGCCTCGATTAAACGTTAATGCCTGCCTAATCGCTCTTCACTATATTAAAAAAACTCTTTAGTCTTTTTTTATTTTATTTTTTTCAACTGAGCGAGTCGGGCTGAGGCGGGCGCAACCGCACTAGAGGGGAAGTCAAGTCGCGTCGGACTGGCGCAATAGCACTGGCGCGGTTCACATAACTGAGATCTGACCCGTGTTTAACCATGCTGTTAAATTATGGAAAATTATAATTCTAAGAGTTTGACCAGGGCTTGTTAGTTGTGAGTTGTTTATGAGGCATGGCTGTCGTTTTCACGTGCTTATTTCTGTTCTGGTGAGTACCCGAACTCTTTTATTTTGTGTTGTTCTCCGACTTTTACGCACGGCAACTATAGGCTGTTGATCGATGCAAATTCGAGCAACTCGGCAACTGCAGCAAGTTGTATCGGTTGAAATGATATTTCATATTGTGATGCTGTACTTTATTTACAGCGTGAGCAACGTTTGGGGAAAACAGCGGAGTGACAGTGACACCAGTATCTATTTGGATAATATCACGCGCATATTGGATAGATTACTGGATGGATATGACAACAGACTGCGACCAGGATTTGGAGGTATCGTAATGTCCATTTCATCATGTGTCTAACAAGCTAATGCTTCATAAAATATGACATGGATATCCGTTTTCTTTGTGGTTAAAGTTTTACTTTGCATAGTTGTCCGTGACTCATATTATTCTAGGTTGGCACTTTCCAAAAGTGATTTTTTTTAGCATGTGTAATTTGCATGTATTCCAAGCAGTTGGGAGAGATTTACCAGCCAACATATCTTTTTTTTCTTCTTCTCTGAAAATAGTCCTACCATAGTGATGACAATACATCTATTGTTTCTTCAGATCAAATATAGAGAGTGCTGTGAGACATATTGCATGCTATAAATAGTATCATCTAATATATACTTTTTGTATACATATTTTTGAGGTGTGAGGTGTTTGTTTTATCGATATCAAAATGACCACGTATCCTGGAACTGTAGGTCCGGTCACGGAGGTCAAAACCGACATCTTTGTCACCAGCTTTGGACCGGTGTCAGACGTTGAAATGGTACGTTCAGATGCCTGACCTCCTCACAGTACACAAATACAACATAATACAAGTCTCTATGTTAATTTATTTGTCTTAGATTGACATGTATTCCCCATTTACACTTGTTAATAGAGTCCATGGCAGTGTGTGTGTGTGTGCGTGTGCATGTGTGAGTACAGGATATGCACAGTGCTCCCAGTACTGCCATGCGTATAGAGATTCAAGTCGTGGTCCGCCCATGCAGCCTTCATGATTCCAGGATGGGGCAGGATGTCATTAGTGCAGCTTAGGATTTTAATCTGGTCGACAATTCATCATCACAGAGAGAGAGAGAGACTGATGCTGGGACGGGATAGGCTGTCCGCTCTCCTCTCCTGTCCTGGGTTGGGCTGGGCTGGGCGTTACACACACACACACACACACACACACACACACACACACACACACACACACACACACACACACACACGCACACACGCACACACACACACACTCACACACACTATAGTTTTTTCACAGCATCTAAAGCTTATACTTGCTTTGCCATGTGATTCGCTGGTGGCGATCCTATAGGCGGTTGGATTGAGATCTTCGGTGCAGCAAAGCCATCAATTTGATCTAAAACATCCAGGATTGAGCCTCGCCGTATACTTGATGCCAATACTGTACTTCATACTGTATTCCCCATCACTGATTTGAGCTGTTCTTGGCAGCTGTTTGGGATAATACTTGATCCTTTAAACGTTGAGCACAGATCGGGAGGCAATACACCAACCAATTCGGTCTCATACAGAAACATCGTCCTATAAAGCCACTTTGGGGAGTTTATAGAAACTGAAATGCCTTTATCGCTGGTAAACAATGTAGTTAAACAGATGTGAATCTAGCAACAAAATGGAGGACCTGTGGAGAAGGATGAAGATAGGATAAATGCGGTGACGTGAAAAGTAACAAAACTCCAGATCTCAAAATGTATAGGTTAGTAGTCTATGCAGGGTGAACATGTAATCGCTAATATTAGTTGTGTATAGTAGTAGTAGTAGTACTCAAAGTAGTAGCAATAATTGTAGCAGTAGTAGGAGTAGTAGCAGGAGTAGCAGCAGTAGTAGTAGTAGTAGTAGTAGTAGTAGTAGTAGTAGTAGTAGTAGTAGTAGTAGTAGTATTAGTAGTAGTAGTAGTAGTAGTAGCAGTAGCAGCAGTAAGAGTAGTAGTAGCAGTATCAGAAGGAATAGTAGTAGCAGTAGCAGCAGTAGCAGCAGTAGTATCTGTAGTAGCAGTAGCAGCAGTATTAGTAGTAGTAGTAGTAGTAGTAGTAGTAGTAGTAGTAGTAGTAGTAGTAGTAGTAGTAGTAGTAGTAGTAGTAGTAGTAGTAGCAGCAGTAGCAGTAGGAGTAGAAGTAATAGTAGCAGCAGTATCAGCAGTAGTATGAGTAGTAGTAGTAGCAGTAGTAGGAGTAGCCTAGTAACAGCAGTATTAGTAGTAGTAGTAGCAGTAGCAGTAGTAGTAGCAGTAGTTAGTAGTAGGAGTAACAGTAGCAGTATCAGTAGTAGTAGTAGCAGCAGTAGCAGCAGTAGCTGCTGGAACGCCCTACCCAAAGCTGTAAAGGAATGTGAATCACTACCCACTTTCAAAACCACTCTCAAAGAACACCTACGGGAGACTGCAATTCGAAACTGGCCCCTGTAAATGTCCTAACCCAACCCCCTCCAATGTACAGTAAATGACCAAGTATGGTTTTGTCAATATTCCAAAGTACAGTTTTGCTTGTACAGTGTCCCCCACCCACCCACCCCTCCTACCCCCCCCCCCCCCCCCCCTAACCAACCTCCTCCAATATACAGTTTCTACGTCAAATGTATATACTCTCTTTTCTGGATTATTTTTGTATCACAAACAGTACTGTATTTGCAAATCTGGTACGTCATAAATGTATAGATGTAGCAGTACTGTCTATCTGTATGTTGTGTATGTCATATATGTTATGATGAATTGAAAATGGGGGACCCTGATGTAAACAAGACGAAAGTCTTTCTCTGGTCTGCATCCCCTTAACAATTGTATGTATTGAGCTGTACTGTACTGTACCCATTCTGCAATCTGTTAATAAAGTTTTCAATCAATCAATCAAGCTGTACTAGTGGTAGTGGTAGTAGTAGTGGTAGTAGTAGTAGTAGCAGTAGTAGTAGTGGTAGTAGTAGTGGTAGAGTAGTAGTAGTAGTAGTAGTAGTAGTAGTAGTAGTAGTAGTAGTAGTAGTAGTAGTGGTAGTGGTAGTGGTAGTGGTAGTAGTAGTAGTAGTAGTAGTAGTAGTAGTAGTAGTAGTAGTAGTAGTAGTAGTGGAGATTTACCATACTGTACTTTTGCTGCTTTGCTTGTTTCCTGTGAAGCACTTTTAGTTCCCTTGTGTTTGGCATGGCAATAATAAAACCACAATAAATCCATGCCTCCTTCACCAATCCACCGTTTCCTCTGACCAGGAGTACACCATGGACGTGTTCTTCCGCCAGACGTGGATCGACGAGCGGCTGAAATTCGAGGGCCCCATCGAGATCCTGCGGCTCAACAATCTGATGGTCAGCAAGATTTGGACGCCAGACACGTTCTTCCGGAATGGCAAGAGGTCCATCTCTCACAACATGACCACTCCCAACAAGCTGTTCCGCATCATGCAGAACGGAACTATTCTCTACACCATGAGGTAACCCACACTGGACCGCTCACCGGGGGCCTGGTTCTCCCTCACCCGGGCCAGGACAGGAATAGAAGGACAAGGCCTGGGGAAAAGCAATCGAGCACACAGGCCATCTACAAATATACACACATTGTGAAAATAAACATCATGTTTTTTTTGTTTTGTTGGATCATTACACTTAATGGCATGAGGTAACTGCATGGGACTACAAGATTAAATAGCATAATGTGTTGCCTTCGTGCGACATGACGTTATCACTTGAATCTCTATTTATTACATGCAGTGTTTTCCAATCCTTTTGAAGCAATTAAACATTTTTAAACGTATTTGAATGTTACAGTGGTCATTGAACAATATGGCGGTGGATTAAGTGATGGCATTCAGATAACAAAAATAAAAATGCCACCATTACTAAATAAGTGTATGTGTATTAAATATAAATCAAACAGTCTTTTCAACCTCTTCCCACAGATTAACTATAAATGCGGAGTGTCCCATGCGCCTGATGAACTTCCCTATGGATGGCCACGCCTGCCCGCTTAAGTTTGGGAGTTGTACGTATTTTTTTATATATATATAAGCCAAAGTAGCAAGAGCTGGCAGACACATGTGGCAGATGGCATCGCACGGGGTTGATTACTCCCTGGCCGTCTTGCTGGCTGGCTAACTCACTGACTGACTGACTGACTGACTGACTGACTGACTGGTATATTATTCTGCCCATCCCTCTACCCTATCCAGATGCTTACCCAATCAGTGAGATTGTGTACACGTGGAAGAAGGGGCCCCTGTCCTCCGTGGAGGTGCCTCAGGAGTCGTCCAGTCTGCTCCAGTATGACCTCATAGGGCAGACGGTGTCGAGCGAAAGGTTAAAATCAAACACAGGTAAGCAGAGGACGTGTTTGCACTCCAGGTCGCTTCTGATAGTGTTGAACGGTAAACAGATTATTTTGGTTTCCCCATAAGTAGACGTATCATGGATGTGTCATTGCACAATACAGTACAATGAGATTGGTTCGTGCAGCACCTAAAATAACGATACCTACATTACCCACTCTACCACACAACACATCCATGATGTACCTATAGACACACTACCATACATGCATTTGTTGTACCCGTACTCACTGACACACCACACATTCATGTACCCACTCACACCCTCTGCTACATATGCACTTATTCACACATGCCCTCTGAATCTCAAACACTAGATGTAAATGTGAACCTTACGCATGTGCGAGGTACAGTAGCCTACAGCCAGATTATTTCAATTTCCAAAAGCGTTTGATGTGCACGATTCGATTTAAGATGGTAAACAATGTATACTGTACATGAATATAATACAAGCTGGTGCTTTCATTCTCCCAAAGCTGCTTAAGCATTGTCTCTAAAAGATGCAAAAGCATATTGTATGTATGTATGCATATATTATAAAGGCTAACGCATAGTTAACCCATTCACTGATGTAGTGTATACATTAGTATCAAATGTGTTGTGACTGTACATTTACACATCTATATTTTTAAAAGCCTTTAACAAGCCTGGCGGTTGAACCTAGTATATCCTATACCTTTTGGATTTTATATATGTATATCCGAATACTCTCTTCTGGCTTGAACTGAATATTTCAACTTGATGAGTGGTTGTTGTTGAGTATGTTCACAGCTTCTTTTATTCCCCTCAGGGTCCGGTGTGATATGTCTAGTGTGATGTAGATATTACATGAGTCAGTGCCACTGTCTGTTGTCTGGGAATTTCTGATCTCTGACAGCAGAAACAGGGATCTAGGGCCGGGGCGTTATGGCCAAAATATCAAATTGCGGTATTTCTCTCCTTAGTTTTGATGGTATGGTATTTAGGATTCCCCGGTACAAATTACAATGTGATACGACACTTTTTTTTTTATCTCGTAATGCAATTGTCGTGGTGCTATTTCACTCAAGATGGTCTATTTTCTTGTACTTTGTTTTAATACTGCTGCAAGGAAATGCCCTTTTTTAAAACTTTTTATAAACATGTAGTTATTTATAGTAAAAATACTTACCTTCATATTCAGCGTACCTCCCAACCCTACAAGAATCCCATTTTGTGTTTTTCCCCCATCAGGTGAATATGTCATCATGACCGTTCATTTCCACCTGCAACGGAAAATGGGATTCTTCCTGATCCAGACCTATATTCCATGTATTATGACCGTCATCCTGGCACAAGTCTCCTTCTGGATCAATAAGGAGTCAGTTCCGGCCAGGACTGTGTTTGGTGAGCCTCCTTTACTTTCCGGGTATTTCTCAGTAATTACTGTGTAATTTCTGTACCGCAAATAAGAGCTTCTGCCACGTTCTGTTTATCTGCAGATTTAGCTGTTAGCTCACTCTGTAGCATGTTGTTGATGCGACCGTACGTTCCTTGGAGTGGAATCGTTTAGACGGTTACAAATGTTGTTTTCTCTGGAATAGTCTAGAAACCGGTTCTTTGAGAGATGCATGTTTTTTGTCTGCAATAATGCATTATTCATTTCAACTTTTGATACACAATCGGGGGCCATTTTACATGATTTCATCCATTTGCAAGTGCATAATAATGAAGCAAAAGCAATTCAACATTTGACCAAGAACAGCCATAGTGTACATATGGTATCTCATTCACAGCCATATTATACTCATAGTATAATCATAGAGGCACAAGGCAGGAAAAAAGATGGTAATAGAAATGGTAATAATAATAGAAAATAATAATAATAATAATAATAATAATAATAATAATAATAATAATAATAATAATAATAATAATAATAATAATAATAATAATAATAATAATAATAATAATAATAATAATAATAATAATAATAATAATAATAATAATAATAATGGAATGGCAGTATATCCTATCAATAATAATAATTATATATATATGCATATATAAATGCATGGTATATATCGTAGTAGCACACTGCGCCAGAGTCTGTGCAGTGTTTCGTAATTAAGAGTCCTAACTAGGGATGTCCGATATTATTGGCCTACCGATATTATCGGCCGATATTGGCATTAAAATGTGATATCGGAAATTATCGGTATCGTTTTTTTTAAATTGTACATTTATTTAACCTTTATTTACCCAGGCAAGCAAGTAAGAATAAATTCAGATTTGATTTATTGTCAAAAGTATGCATAATGTTGTGTTAATTCCACGACAAGAGATATGTAATGTTAATGACCTGAAATTATTCCATTTGGGGGGGGGGGGACCCTGCATATATCGGTATCGGAAATTAAGAGTTGGACAATATCGGTATAGGTAAAAAAGCCAATATTGAACATCCCTAGTCCTAACAGTTCTCACGTTCTCTAGCCGTTAGTTCTCCAACTATTGTCAGCAGTGTTGGGCAAGTTACTTTTAAAAAGTAACTAGTTACAGTTACTAGTTACTTCTTCCAAAAAGTAACTAAATTACTTACTCAGTTACAAATTATAAAAGTAACTAGTTACTTCAGAAAGTAACTATTGCGTTACTTTCAATATATTTTTATACATAAACAACATACACAAATCTAAACTATTTTAATGTTGCTGTGGGACAAAGTGAGACTTGTCTCCAATCAAATGCCATGTATGTAGATATTATAATTACTATGTTTATATAGTGGATCATACAAATACAATAGATGTTTTGGAACTTTTGATATGTATTGCCCCTCAAAAGGCCACAACTGGGCAACATAAAATTATGCTTGTTAAGCACTATACCAAAAATAAATAACAAATATATACTGATTGATTGAACATTTTAATGAACAGATTGCAGAATGGGTACAGCAGTACGGCTCAATACACACAATTGTTAAGGGGATGCAGATCAGAGAAAGACTTTCGTCTTGTTTACATCAGGGTCCTCCATTTTAAATTCATGACATTTATGACATACACAACATACAGATATAAGAATCTAATCAAATCATTCTAAACCAGGGGTCTCAAACTCAATTTACCTGGGGGCCGCTGGAGGTAGAGTCTGGGTGAGGCTGGGCCGCATCAAATATTCCACAAAAAAAGGGTTTAAAGTATTCAAAAAAAAAGTACAACTGATCCAATCTTCTCACAAACTCACTAAAACCTCACAAACACCAGCAACTGAGCATTCTCAGTGGTGTCAGTGGACTCATCCACAGCTATGGAAATGCACTGTGCATTTTTTTTTTATTCTATCACAAAGCTGTTTAATCAAATCATCAGCCAGTATTTCAGTTATTCTGGTTGCTGTGCTATCTGAGGAGGATTTGCTTTTGTTTGCCTTCAAACATGGTATCCATCACTTCAGTCATACATTATTTTATTATTTATGCATCAGAGAATGGCTTCTTGTGTGTTTAGCCAACACCCATGCCACTGAGTGAGGACTTTGTTGCTTTTTCTCGTTGTGACATAGATTTAACAATAATTCTGCTTGCAGCTTGATATGATTTCATTCCATTTATTTTTGTGGTTCTTAGCACTGAATTCTGAGGAAAGGCTGCATCAAAATAACTGTGTTTTGTTTCATAGTGGCGTTTCAAATTGCCACTCTACACAAGAGCTACCGTTTCTTGGTGCTGGGAGGATGCACGCATATTTTTCAGTCCATGCACCTTTGAATTGCAGCAATTTTCACTGTCTACTTTTCTTTTACTTTCTTTGAACATGCCACATTTTTCTACTAACTGACTGCTGGCGAAACTAGGCTACTAGCTACATTTATCTCACGGTGATAAAACTGGGAATGAGGTTACTAGCTACAGTACCTGCAGATTAGACTACTACTGTAGATGCTGTAACTGAGGGGTACAATTCCCTGACTGTATTGATAAGTATGGTATCATTAAACCACTACCGCTTTATGTACTTTAACTACTGGCCATACAGTACACGATATCTAAATATGATGAACACTTTCCACAATGAAATCGGTTCCAGTCAAAGGTAATAATCAAATATTTAATGGAGCAAAAGGTACATAGAATATTTATCTTACATTTATCATTTGAATGCACTTGTAAGGCAAATGAGTACTCGTAGGCAAATCAACATTGAATGTCCAATCTCTGGTTACGCAGGAAGCAAGTATACAACCTGGCTCTTAGGGAATTATATCTATGGTACACTTAATGATATAGCGGGATATTCTGGAGGGGGTCCTCCCGGTTGTAAGCCGGTAGGGGGGGTAGGAGAGCCGTCGGTAGTAGACCGTCTGGTCAACGATATCTATGGAGACTTCAAGTACAGAAGACAGTGCAATAGACTCTTGATCCGTAGATGAATACACCTTGGTTCTCTTGTAGGCTGTAGCTCCACAATGAAGAAGAAGCTAGGCGACCTCAGTCTCTCTGTGCGCCGACTCAACTTGACTCCTCTCGGGGGTAAATCCAACACTCACAGGCGTCGGCGATTATCCGCTCCACAAATCACAGTACCAAAGCAAATATATATTCCAGCCGCATAGGGCTCAGCAGTCGTCGGGTAGGTAATCCAGTGTACATGTCCCTCGGTCCTCGCCTAGATCTCCTCGGATGAAAGCGCCATGTGGTCGGCCCAACCTGGATAAGACTCTAGATAACACGAGGAAGCGTTGGAGATGCTGGTCACTTTAGAACTCTAACCGCACGATGCACCATACACGATAGACTATTATTACTTGATAGAAATACGTCGCACTCGACGGTACAGTGCCAAACTCTGACAATTCAGCTATTAATTCGCACGAGGTCTCAATGCTATTCTAAGGCCAAACAGGCCATACTTCACCGCACGTCGTATCGTGGGTGAGGCTTCACGTTCTGTTACTAAGTTGGGAAGAAGGGTAAGGGACTTCTACATTTACTTGCGCCATATTTATATGCACGGTGAACAAATAGTGCCACTCTCATTTCGGTAGCCGTATCCCTGAGCGGAGCCGGGGCTAGTACGGACATGTCTCGTCGGTACCTTTGAACTTGACGCCAGGGGCTGGTCCCCTGGCGCCTGGTCCTTTGTCCAATAAGAGAATGAACTATTATGGGCTATAGTAGGCTAAAGGGATATTCCGTGCATATGTACAAGGAATATACAAGGGATATCAAACGACATACAAATACTATTCAATATATATCCATAAATAAATATATATACTCGGTTTAATCTGATCCTTCGTAACAGATGCGCTGTCAACTCGCTCTGACTGGGACCCGCTGAAAGACAACACGCATTCCGTGAAGACCCGCCCTACTCTGCTCTGATTCGCAGACTGTGGGTGGGGGGGGAGAAACGCTGACGGGACGCTGAATGTGATTGGACCAGAGTAGACAGACACAGACAGTGGAGCAGTGCTTGCAGAGGAGATGAGCGGAGAATTTGCCCACTAAACAAGGAAGAACATATTGCCTCTCAGCGCAGATATCTGTCTGATGAAAGAAACAGGTTCATTCATAGTAACGCGTCACATTTATTTGCAGTAACGGTAACAGCGTTATTGAGATTGGAAGAGTAATCCGTTAGATTACGCGTTACTGAAAAAATCCGTTAGATTACGCGTTACTGAAAAAACTAACGCCGTTAGTAACGCCGTTACTTATAGCGCCGTTAATCCCATTACTGATTGTCAGCAGTCCATGCCCACGGTTGTGGAGCGTGATGGCTACTGGCATGAAGGACTGGCCATGAGGTGGTTTGTGGTGTGTCGGTGGGTGGGGGATAAGACTATGGCTGAACGTGATCCTCATCTTGGCTAGTTCCTCATAGAGGGGGTGGGAGGGGTTTTCCTCATCCTGCTCTCTGCAACCACCTCTATTTTGACCAGCTCAACTCCCACTACGGAGTTAGCCTTCCTCACCGGCTTGTTCAGTTTGTTAGTGTCTCTTGAGTTGAGTATACTCATATCTATGGTATCTTATTCACAGCACAGTCTGACACCGTTCCTGTTTTCTCTTGCAGGATTGTGATTCTGCAGCTTATAGTAGTAGTAGTAGTAGTAGTAGTAGTAGTAGTAGTAGTAGTAGTAGTAGTAGTAGTAGTAGTAGTAGTAGTAGTAGTAGTAGTAGTAGTAGTAGTAATAGTAGTAGTAGTAGTAGTAGTAGTAGTAGTAGTAGTAGTAGTAGTAGTAGTAGTAGTAGTAGTAGTATAGTAGTAGTAGTAGTAGTAGTAGTAGTAGTAGTAGTAGTAGTTGTAGAGCCTTTACCTATAAGCCTACTGCGAGGGGCAAGTGGGCTGGCTTGAGTTAGACGCGTGCTTGAAGAATTCAATGTCCAGAGTGCTCGTATCATTTTCGATTTATTGACCTTTTTCCCTCAAATAATATAATACAAAAAACTCTTTTCCTAATTACACTGAACGCCGACCTATACGGCACATCAACACGAACACGGTCAAAAACTGTTCCCCTTGCACACCTGGGGCTCGTCACCCACTGATCAGTATATATGGGTAACCACCCCCTGTGGTGGTTGCCACGGTGACTGATAATGCCACACCTCTGCACTGTGAGTTAAAATAAAATGAAATAAACAGAAGGGCATTTTGGCTCCAACAGTAGTAGTAGTAGTAGTAGTAGTAGTAGTAGTAGTAGTAGTAGTAGTAGTAGTAGTAGTAGTAGTAGTAGTAGTAGTAGTAGTAGTAGTAGTAGTAGTAGTAGTAGTAGTAGTAGTAGTAGTAGTAGTAGTAGTAGTAGTAGTAGTATCACACACAATACAATATGCACAATCATTCAACAATCTTTGATTTGGCAGTGACTGGAAAGGTACAGACTGAAGCATAATGCTTATACATGCCTGTCCTATATTCTTAACAAAATTAAAACTCCAAAACAGAAAATTACAAAAAAATTATTATTCACATTTGTAATCTTCAAAAATAGTTATACAAACCATTTTCTTAAAAACCAAAAGCGAATTACTCATTCTTAAATGTATATTTGTTCTACAAGTAACAATAGAAATACATCTCCTTTTAATCCCTTTCTTAGCTTTTTGAACAGTAAATTTACAAATGTATCTCAAATCATATATATATATATTCTTTTTTTACTTTATTGCCAACAGCAATACAATATGACAGTACAGACAAAATAAAATAAAGTAATCATTTACAAATAACTAACCTTGAGATTGGGTCCCTCCTCCAAAGCATTCCCGCCTACACAAATATACCTACACATTTCCCTCTCTCTATATATATACCCATAATACACACATGTACATTTCCCTCCATCCTGTCTCAAAGCAGTGTGTCCCAACCTACCCAAGATAGCTAGTAATTGACCAAATCATATTTTCTTTCATGTATTGAAAAAAACATTTGCACACCGTCCGGGAGTAACTGTGCTTTAGCTCTGTACTATAATAAACCAAATCATAAAATGTCATAACATGAGACTTTATAAACAGTGGATTTGTGTGGTCATAGTAACCAGCCTTTTAAAGGCCTTTTAAATGTCGACCCCCATACTTCCACACAGTAAGATATGTAAGGAAGTGTAATGTTGTTTCCATGTTAATTTCTGGTCAATAACTACCCCTAGACATTTTATCTCAGAAACTCTTTCTATTTTTACATCACATATTTTTAACTCGATATCCCCTTCTATTTCTTTTTGATTACCAAAAACCATGAATTTTGTTTTTTTAATTACTTACTTGACTTAATCCTCTTTACCCCGTTGGGGGGCATAGGGAGTCCAACAGAGCTCTCCATCTCATTCTCTTCAGGGCCTTTGCTTCTTGTCAGCTCACTCCGATGTTCTTTAGGTCTTGGAGTGTGGAACGTCTCCAGGTGTTTCTCGGCCTACCGGCTTTCCTCTTGCCCTGCGGGTTGTAGTCCAAGGCCTGTCTAGTGATGTTGTTTGAGTCCTTCCTATGGGTATGCCCTATCCAGTTCCACTTTCTCCTTTTGATGGTGGTAGCTATATGCTGTCCTGGTTTGTTATCCTCCAAAGCTCTTCATTTGTGGTTTTGATGGGCCACCACAGCTTGAGGATGTAGCGCAGGCATTTGTTGACAAACACCTGGATCTTTCTTGTGAGGCCCTCTGTAGTCTTCACATTGGTATTGAAGATCCGTAGCTTGGTGTTGTTGGAGAGTTGCTTGGACAACCAGATTGGCCTGAGTATCTTGAATGCTACCTGTGCTTTGCTGATGCATGCGTGCCTCTAGTTTTCTTAACCTCTTCCACCCGACGGGACCGGTACCGGTCCCGAAATGGCATCATGTCATAAATCATATATCTCCACATTGTTCTACAAAAGTATAGTTTTTATTTTCAAACATATTCAATTATAAACATTATAACCATGTCAGAACAGCATTTATAATGTATATTATCATCAATACGTTAACCTATATTTAGGAATAGGTTAAAGTGCTATTAGATAGATTTTCCTTCTCGAAATGTCAATGGGTCTGATTCCCGAATATTTTCCAAAGAGTTCTCTTGGAAGACTTATCTTGGAACCGACTGAGACAGAATCTACGACAAGTTCACTCTGAGTTCCCAACGTGTGGGGAAGATGTCTTAAGTGGCTCAAACTATCTGAGCTGAGATGCCGTGATGAGGAATGTCTAAAACATGAACGCACGTCCCTGTCAATAGCAAGGCAGCCAATAGGGAAGTGTGCAGATGAAATCGCAAAAAGTCAATAGTTAGACACACCTGTCCAGCTCATTAGAATGCAACTGACGATGCAGCCGTGTGAAAATGGTGGCCGATATGCGGAAGCGCTTTGTGACCGATCAAAATGAGATTAGATTAATGTATTGTCATCATATATAGTACAATTTTGCTGGCCTAAGTAGTTCCAACACCCACAAAGTAGTCATTGAAATCTTCAACAATGGTTTTTACATTGTCCACTTTAGCATCAGAGCTATTTAGAAAATAACTTGGAAATTCAGATTTATAAGCTATATTCCGAATAATATGATTGATTATTTTTAGTGCTGTCAATCGATTAAAATATTTAATCTGATTAATCGCATGATTGTCCATAGTTAACTCGCGATTAATCGCAAATTAATCACATTTTTTATTTTTACTTTTTATCTACCATAAACAGATATTTTTCAAGTTCCAAGTTTTAATACTCTTATCAACATGAGAGTCAACAAATGCTTGCTTTATGCAGCCATTTAACACAAAAGGATGACCCTCATGCATTGCAAATTTGAATCAAATTCAAAACAGAGTGATGCACAAAATAACTTAAAAGAAAATAATAATTTAAAACAATGAATAAAGTATGCATGAAATAATAGGGGAAAGAAAACGTTAGGAACTTGTTACATTCACCCACACAAGGGCTGAGTAATCACCCCCCCCTCTCTCTCACACACACACACACACTCCCAACTCTCTTTCTCTCTTGCCCCTTTCTCATCTCTCTCACCCCCCCTCTCTGTCTCTCTATCTCACTCACTCACTCACTCACTCACTCACACACACACACACACACACACACACACACACACACACACACACACACACACACACACACACACACACACACACACACACACACTCACACACCCGCATTGGGTCGCCGACAGCATTAGCGATCTGTTCTGCATGTTTTTCCATTTATCTTATTGGGATGGGAAACCCTTGCGAGCACGGGGGGAACATGCAAACTCCACACAGAAAGCCCCCGGAGATACCCCACCTGGGTACCTAGGTGTTAACCACTCCACCACTGTACCGCCACTGTGCCCTTGGTAGTGGTTTGTTAAAACATGCAGTGGTCTTGACAGTGTAACTATCATGAACACTGCAGTCACAGCAGTTTTTTCTGCCTTCCTTCATTATCTCCTGTTTTCCCTACACCACGGTGGAGCTGAATTCATTAGGAATAAATGTCCCTTTCTGAAATTGGTCGTGCCAGGGCGGGGAGCGGGGAGGGCGGGGGGGCGGGAGGCTGTTTGCTTGGACCGCTTCCGAGGCACGCGCAAGGTTCCGCTTGCTCATGTTACATCACGCTACACTTGCCACAAGCTCTGGCCACAGGAACAGAGGGGGGATAGGGGGGCGAGAAAGATAGAGGAAGAGGGAGATAGGGAGAGGGAGAGAGAGAGAGAGAGAGAGAGAGAGAGAGAGAGAGAGAGAGAGAGAGAGAGAGAGAGAGAGAGAGGGAGGTGGCAGATCAGGTTTCCATAGTCATTTGGTTTTCCAAATTTGAATTCCCCCCTGTAAGGTTACATTTCAAGAAGCTGGAGAGATAGGAGCTGAACAATGCTACTGGCCGTGGTAGATCACTGTTTATCTCTGTGTGTGTGTGTGTGTGTGTGTGTGTGTGTGTGTGTGTGTGTGTGTGTGTGTGTGTGTGTGTGTGTGTGTGTGTGTGTGTGTGTGTGTGTGTGTGTGTGTGTGTGTGTGTGTGTGTGTGTGTGTGTGTGTGTGTGTGTGTGTGTGTGTGTGTGTGTGTGTGTGTGTGTGTGTGTGTGTGTGTGTGTGTGTGTGTGTGTGTGTGTGTGTGTGTGTGTGTGTGTGTGTGTGTGTGTGTGTGTGTGTGTGTGTGTGTGTGTGTGTGTGTGTGTGTGTGTGTGTGTGTGTGTGTGTGTGTGTGTGTGTGTGTGCGTGCGTGCGTGCGTGCGTGCGTGCGTGCGTGTGCTGATTTCATACCACACAGCGTCGGGATGGTGGTGTCTTTAAAACAACAACACGCTGGTGACGGTTGGTGTTGTTGCCGGGTGAACCCAAGGCACTGCCCCTTTCTGTTTAGCCCCCGATGGAGAAAATAAACAGAACACATTGGAATTTCTATAAAGACGAGAATGGTTTATCTTAATGGTATATGGTTGTTTTTTTTCTGTCTCAAAGTACTCTGCTCGTTCAACGGTAAATTGCTTCTGTACAGCTAATCTAATGTATTTGAATGCTTTTCACAAAACATGGAAGCCAGAGAGCCATTGGCTAAGTAAGTTTGAGTAATGTTCTCTGTAATACATGATAGAGAGGAGAGGATAGAGGAGAGGAGAGGAGAGGAGAGGAGAGGAGAGGAGAGGAGAGGAGAGGAGAGGAGAGGAGAGGAGAGGAGAGGAGAGGAGAGGAGAGGAGAGGAGAGGAGAAGAGAGGATAATAGAGGAGGATAGATGATATGAGAGGATATCAGAGGGGAAGAGAGGACAGGAGAAGAGAATAGAAGAGAGGATAGGAGGGGTGGGGAGAGAAGAGAGGAGAAGAGAGGAGAGAAGAGAGCACAAAAGCGGAGAGGAAAGGAAGGGAAAGGAAAGGAAAGGAAAGGAAAGGAAAGGAAAGGAAAGGAAAGGAAAGGAAAGGAAAGGAAAGGAAAGGAAAGGAAAGGAAAGGAAAGGAAAGGAAAGGAAAGGAAAGGAAAGGAAAGGAAAGGAAAGGAAAGGAAAGGAAAGGAAATGAAAGGTGACATGTAGGGAAGGAGAAGAACAGCGGGAGAGGAAAGGAGAGGAGTATAAACGGATGGAAGGCAAATATCTATGCATGATGAGGAGGTAGAAGAGAGGAGAAAGTAGAGCACAGAGAAGAGGACGGGGAAGGAGGAAGCAGAGGGAAGACAAAGAGGAAGATGAGGAAGACGCCCCCCCCCCCACAACGCTGTAGTACATTAAGCCATAGCTGTTGGGCGCCGCATTGTCAGCTACCTCTCTAAGAGCTGAGAGTCCCCTAAGCACAAGTCTCACAGACTTAATTGACTGTGGCCTAATTTGTACCTTGCTTTTTGCCTTTAAAAGCACATAAATGCCCAGAGCAATACATTTCCATCCTGTCTCTCTCCCCCTCCCTCCCACACTCCATCCCTTTCTCTTTATCTTACCTCCCCCTCCTAGCCTGACACGCTTTCCTCCCATCTCCCTCCCTCCCTCCCCACTGCAATCATTTAACCAGCGCTTGAGTTAGACTGGCTGCGTCAGACGGGCCACTGGGGGAAGGTTTTCATAGCGAGAGTTCGTAGCTTTCATACAGCCGAGGCGGCGCGCGCGCGGAAACACTTCCGAATCGTCGTCATGCGACACTTAAATACTCCAACAAGTTTACACTCCCGCTAATGAACTGTGTGTGGCTACAGCGGTATCTGATAAGAGCACGCTGTGTTCAGTGACCCTCTTTTTCCTTGGCTGCTCTAGCTTGGTACAAGTGAATTAGATCTGTACACTGATAATAATGGGCCATTAGGAGGGATGTTAATTTGTTTGGAGAGCAGCGTCTGACCTGATGTAGTACCTGGACAAGGAGGTGCAGAAGCTTTTTGCCGGTTGAAAAATCTCAGTTGTTTACTTGATTTATTTGTTCGCGAAAGTTTGACAATTTGAAAGTGGCTTTGAAAGGCTTCCGTGGTGGCGGCTACAGAGTGGAAAAGCTTGGTCTTAACAGTACATTTATAGAGCTCTTTCACTGAGAAAGGTTTTTGGCTCTGATTAAATCCACTTTTCAGGCTTCACTTTTCAAGTACCAGCCCTGGGCTGTCATGCCTTGCTCCACTCGTTGCCAACAAGAGCCTATTTGCACTTTAGAACCAGTGTAGTGGGTGCTATGGACATAATTCACCATTAGATTGTTTTGATGTATTGATGGGGCACTGTCACTTTAATGAGGTTGGTTGGGGGTTGGGCTTAGAGAAGACGCGCTGGTGGAATGTCATTCATAAAATGTTGTTGGTGACGCGGAGCTGTCAGAGTTTAGCACGGCATAGATCTGACAGCTGTCACTTGTGCTAAGTAGATAATAAATGACACACTACTTACTTGGTGTGGTTGCAAGATAGAAATTGTGCGTCTCTCCTTTCCGACGATTTCTACAGTGGTGACCCTGTTATACGTTTTGAAGACGCTTCCGCGGCAACATGTCTACGAACGCAGTTTCACTGAAATTACCTGAGTTCTGGGAGTCGTCAGCCTCGGCATGGTTTGCGCAAACGGAGGCACAGTTCGAGCTGCGTGAGATTACCTCGGATACAACAAGATATTATTATGTGGTGTCAGCCCTGGGAAGTTCGACAGCCAGCAGAGTGGTGAGCCTCCTAAAGAACCCTCCGGCTCGAGATAAATATCTCACGATCAAGTCTCATCTGTTAAAGACATTCGAACTTTCCGATACCGAGCGGGCCAGCCGATTGTTTTCTTTGCAAGGGCTCGGTGATAGCAAGCCATCGGAGCTCATGGATAGGATGCTGGATTTATTGGGAGAGCACAAGCCTGATTTCCTTTTCATGCAACTTTTCCTGCGTCAGCTGCCTTCTCCGGTTCGGGCCGCTCTGGCCAACACCACTATAGACGATTGCCGCGCTCTGGCCGAGGAGGCTGATACGTTTTTTTTGGCTGGTCAACAGCACTGTGCAGCGGCAGTTTTCCCAACCCAAGCCTTTGTTTCACCGCCGGGAGACTGGAACTTCACCGCCGCAGCGACAGCCCCTCGCCAGCAGCGTGACGCGAACGCGGGGCTGTGTTATTATCATGCACGGTTTGGACCTAAAGCCAAGCAGTGCCGCCCGCCGTGCAGCTTCAGTGGGCCGGGAAATGCCCGGGCCGGCGCTCGTTAGTGGCCATGAGCGTCGGTCAGGCTGGCAGGCTACTGTTTGTCCAGGACACCATCTCCGGGCGGCGTTTCATGTGCGACACGGGCGCGCAGAGGAGCGTCTTGCCGGCTTCTAGAGTGGACATCCTATCCGGCGGACACGGACCCCCCATGGAGGCCGCCAACGGCACCCCCATCCGCACATACGGCACCAGGTATGTCGAAATGTGTTTTAGTGGCCAACGGTTTGGCTGGGACTTTATCACAGCTAATGTAGCCGTCCCTCTTCTAGGCGCTGATTTTTTGTGTGATTATGGACTGTTAGTGGATGTTAAAAATTGCCGCTTAATTGATGCCATTACATTCTGCTCTTATGCTGGTGCGCTTGGGGGTGCAGACTCCATCAGACTCTCTAGGATGCTCTCCGCCGCAGATGAGTTTCAACACCTTCTCGCCGAGTTCCCGGGCCTCACGCGGCCCACGTTCTCATCATCTACAGCCAAGCATGGAGTGGAACATCATATCGCCACGACCGGCCCTCCAGTCTATGCCCGGGCTCGGCGCCTCGACCCGGTCAAGCTCAGCATTGCCAAGGCAGAGTTCGAGAACATGGAACGCCTCGGCATTGTCCGTCGCTCCGACAGCCCATGGGCCTCCCCCCTCCACATTGTCCCCAAGCCGGGAGGCGGGTGGCGCCCGTGTGGGGATTACCGCCGGCTCAACGATGCTACGACGCCGGACCGGTACCCAGTCCCGCACATTCAGGACTTTTCTGCCCGCCTTTCAGGGAAATTAATGTTTTCCAAGGTGGACCTTGTGCGTGGGTATCATCAGGTGCCCGTCCAACCGCTGGATGTCCCCAAAACAGCAGTCATAACTCCATTTGGACTATTTGAATTTCTGCGCATGCCATTCGGCCTCAAAAACGCTGCACAGACGTTCCAGCGCCTTATGGACTCTGTACTACGAGACTTGGATTTTATTTTTGTATACTTGGATGATATCCTCATAGCCAGCGCCTCTAAGGCTGAGCACATGTCCCACCTCAGGATGCTTTTTGAGCGGCTAAATGAGCATGGACTGATAATCAACCCGGCCAAATGCCAGTTTGGGCGGTCGACCATTGACTTCCTGGGGCACAGAGTCACTAAAGAGGGAGCGGTCCCTCTTCCCATGAAGGTGGAAGCGGTGATGAATTTTCCCCGGCCGCCCACGGTTAGGTCACTGCAGGAGTTTCTCAGAATGATCAACTTTTATCACCGCTTTATTCCCCAGGCGGCTCGGATTATGCGGCCGTTGTATGAGGCCCTTAGGGGTAAAGCGCCAAAATATGCGGTCGACTGGTCTGCTGAGAGAGACAAAGCTTTTCTGGATGCCAAGGCTGCCCTAGCCAACGCCACCATGCTGGCACATCCTTCCTTTAAGGCCCCAATCTCCATCACCACCGACGCCTCAGATTTTGCCGTGGGCGCAGTGTTTGAACAGTGGGTAGGCGGGGCTTGCCAGCCGCTCGCTTTTTTCAGCCGCCAGTTAAGCCCCAGCGAGCGGAGGTATAGCACCTTCGATCGGGAGCTCCTCGGCCTCTACCTTGCCATCCGCCATTTTCGTTTCCTGCTGGAGGCCCACCAGTTCACGGCCTTCGTGGATCACAAGCCGCTGACGTTCGCCATGGCCAAGGTGTCTGAGCCATGGTCCGCCCGTCAACAGCGACAGCTCTCATATGTCTCAGAGTTCACTACTGACATTCAACATGTGGCAGGTAAAGCAAACCTTGTCGCAGACTGCCTCTCCCGGGCTGTAGTGGGCGCCATCCACTTGGGGCTGGATTACACCGGTATGGCGGCGGACCAGGCTACCGACCCTGAAGTGCAGGATTTCAGGTCAGCCACCTCAAGCCTGCGGTTAGAGGATGTGGTTTTTGACAGCGCTGGCACCACACTCCTGTGTGATGTCTCTATGGGACAGGCCCACCCCATCGTTCCCACAGGATGGAGGCGGCGTGTTTATGACGCTGTTCACGGCCTCTCCCACCCGGGAAAGAAACCTACGCAGAGGCTAGTGTCCGCCAAGTTTGTCTGGCCTGGGCTTAGAAAAGATGTAAGAGACTGGGCTGACTCCTGTTTGGAGTGCCAGCGCGCTAAAGTGTACCGTCACACCAAGGCCCCCCTGCAGCACTTCCCTGTACCTGAAAGGAGGTTCGACCACGTGAACGTTGACCTAGTGGGCCCCCTGCCCCCCTCACACGGCTTCAGTTACCTCTTTACTATGGTGGACAGGACTACCCGTTGGCCAGAGGCAGTTCCACTGTCAGGCACGACGTCCGCCGAGGTGGCCAGAGCCTTTATTGGAACCTGGGTCGCCCGGTTTGGCACTCCAGCCGACCTCTCTTCAGACCGGGGCCCACAGTTCACGTCCGAGCTCTGGAACACGGTCGCCAAGAGCCTGGGCGTGAAGCTACACCGGACTACGTCATACCACCCGCAGGCCAATGGGTTATGTGAGCGCTTTCACCGCTCAATGAAAGCAGCACTTCGGGCCAGCCTTACTGACAGCGGCTGGGTCGACCGGCTCCCGTGGGTCATGCTTGGTCTCAGGACGGCCCCCAAGGAAGACCTTCAGACCTCCTCGGCTGAGCTGGTTTACGGTCAGCCTCTGCGGGTGCCAGGGGATTTCATCCCTAACATTACTGCCCCCTGGTGTGCAGCCCAGCAGCGGACGGCACTTCTGGAGAAGGCTAAGGTATTCACGCCGGTCCCCACCTCACAGCACGGCCTTCCCCGGTCGCACGTCCCTACAAGTCTGCAGTCAGCGGAATATGTTTTCATCCGTCACGATGCCCACCGGGACCCCTTGAAACCTCCATACGACGGTCCGTTCCGTGTCCAGGAGGCTGGAGACAAGTACTTTGTGGTGGACATGGGCGGGAAGCTGGAACACATTTCCATAGACCGCCTTAAACCGGCTCATGTGGACTTGGGCAAACCTGTTGGACTGGCCCAGCCCCCACGGCGGGGACGACCCCCTACCTTGCCCAGTCTTCCGAGTAAGGCCCACGAGACCCCCTCGCCACCTATCCTGTGCCCGAGTGGCCGTAGGGCCCTTAAGGTTTTCCCTACAGCGGTGCCGGCCGCTACAGGGGTCAGGCGGAGCCGTTATGGCAGGGTTCTCCGCCCTCCTGTTCATTGACTTCTTTTGTTATGATGAATTCTGGGGGGACGTATGTAGTGGGTGCTATGGACATAATTCACCATTAGATTGTTTTGATGTATTGATGGGGCACTGTCACTTTAATGAGGTTGGTTGGGGGTTGGGCTTAGAGAAGACGCGCTGGTGGAATGTCATTCATAAAATGTTGTTGGTGACGCGGAGCTGTCAGAGTTTAGCACGGCATAGATCTGACAGCTGTCACTTGTGCTAAGTAGATAATAAATGACACACTACTTACTTGGTGTGGTTGCAAGATAGAAATTGTGCGTCTCTCCTTCCCGACGATTTCTACACCAGTATGAATACAACCACATTATCAGCTGCCTATTGCAGGGATTGAACATAGGGGTGCTTGAACACAGCCGATCCATTTACTGTACATAGAGACCCTCCATCTGACATAGCCTTCTTGCGCTCGCGGTAAGACAAGTACTATCATAAACTGTGACTCAATGCCGCTGTGCATGTTATTATGGATTATGGAGATACTGTGCTGTACAGTGCTGGTCGCTGTTCTGGAGAGTGCACTGCACTGACAGTTACAGGTAGCTGGTATTGACTTATGCTAATAACTCTGCCCTCAGAAATGCGGTTCGTCACTCGAGTGCCCACCCTCTCTTTATCAGTTGCGTTAAAGGGCACATATTGTGTTTCTTTTCAACAATCGTAGACAATTTCCTTGAATCTGTGGAACATGTTTGTTAATTATTTTTACTAGTCTGAATCAAATTGATGATTTCTTCCCTTGTATTGAACCCACCGTTAACATTTTTAATTAATGAAAATTAATGAAACTGCCTGGCTACCCCTCACCCAAGCGTAATAATTATATTCAGTAAGCAGTTGTCCTGGTTCCAAAAAGCACAGCTAATTGATTAATCAAACCTAATTCATCCCATTGTGACATAATTGTGGGGGGGGGGGGGGTAAGCAATTCTGAACAGCTTGTTTAGGCAGACTTCAAACCAAACTGGCCAAACAGCAAGGAGTACATTTATGTAATTCTCCCCCAGTGCTTAAATAACATGTCTCACTACCAAATCCAACATGTCCCCTTCATCTGAGCCTGCTGTAGGGGTACATTGAATTATCATTTTAATTAGAAAATCTGAAACTATACTTCAAAAACTGACATGAGCTGGTTTAGGGGTAAGGGTGTGTTATGTAGAAAAGGGAACATACTCTAAACCTGTTAGAGTAAATGTTTTCCTTTCATACTTTATTTTAAATCATGTGCGTTTTCCCTTATCAGTTTATGTGTACTTTCCATCAATCAATTAATGTGTTATTAGTATGCTTCATTAATGAGACATCATGATAAATCATACTAATCATGAAACAAATCATACTAATTACATATTACATATTAGTTATCAGTATGATTTGTTTCATGCTTTGTATGATTTATCATGATTAATGATTTCTCTCATAATGAACCATCACCACTATCATTATTCCCTTCTCCTATTTACACTAGGCAGGCCCTAATTGCACCTCACATGAATCTACTGTACGTCTAACTAGGAGAAGACAAGGGTACACTCGCATCACATCATCTGTCTATCTGTACATTCATCCATCTGTCCGTCCGTCCCTCCATCCATCCAACCATCCTTACGTCCATCTGTTCATCCATCCGTTCACCCATCCATCCAACCATCCATTCATCCGTCCATCCATCCATCCAACCATACATCCATTCATCCGTCCATCCATCCAACCATACATCCAACCATCCATCCAACCATACATCCATCCATCCAACCATACATCCATTTATTCATCCATACATCCATCCAACCATCCATCCATCCATCCATCCATCCATCCATCCATCCATCCATCCATCCATCCATCCATCCATCCATCCATCCATCCATCCATCCATCCATCCATCCATCCATCCATCCATCCATCCATCCGTCCGTCCGTCCGTCCGTCCGTCCGTCCATCCATCCATCCATCCATCCGTCCGTCCGTCCGTCCGTCCGTCCGTCCATCCGTCCATCCTCTGTGTGGAGACTAGCCACAGGCTTCCTTCCCTACAGGCTGTTGGATCACATCCCCATGCAGTGTGTGTCCTCCTGTGTCAGCATTAATCTAGGTGTGGACCATGATGTCATTGTCAACATTACACAGCAAACCGTGGTCAACTATTAGCTGTGTTACGGTGAAAGCAAGGCTGCACTCTGTGACGGTAAAAACGGCATCAGCTGGAGAAAAAAATTGGACGGTAAACTATGTGGCGTGTACTGTACTGTACTGTATGGTTATGGTAAAAGACTTGATTGATTGATTGAAAACTTTATTAACAGATTGCAGAATGGGTACAATACAGTACAGCTCAATACACACAATTGTTAAGGGGATGCAGACCAGAGAAAGACTTTCGTCTTGTTTACATCAGGGTCCCCCATTTTCAATTCATCAGGACATATATGACATACATGACATACAGATAGTCAGTACTGCTACATCTATACATTTATGACATACCAGATTTGCAAATACAGTACTGTTTGTGATACAGAAGGAGTCAAGAAAAGGGAGTATATACATTTGACGTAGAAACTGTACATTGGAGGAGGTTGGGTGGGGGCCGGGGGGGTTGGGTACGTTGGGATATTGACAACCATACTGGGTAATTTACATTGGAGGTGGTTGGGGGGGGGGGGGGGCACACTGTATAAACAAGCAAAACTGTACATTGAGGGGGGGGGGGGGAGACACTGTACAAACAAACAAAATTGTACATTGGACTATTGACAACCATACTAGGTAAATGACTGTACATTGGAGGGGGTTGGGTTAGGATATTTACAGGGGCCAGTGTTGAATTGCAGTCTCCCGTAGGTGTCCCTTGAGAGAGGTTTTGAAAGTGGGTAGTGATCCACATTCCTTTACAGCTTTGGGTAGGGCGTTCCACATTGATGTGGCATAATTGCGAAACGTGTTTAGTCCCTTATTTGAGCCGAATCTGGGTTTAACATGATTTGTGGAGCTCCCTCTGGTGTTGTGATCGTGGTATTCACTGACCTTTGGGAAGTATTTTGACATGTACATGGGTACCTTGGTCGTGTAGTGTATCTTGTAGACCAGGCCCATTGCAAGTTGCTGTACTCTGTTGTCTACTCTAAGCCATCCTAGGTTGTCAAAGTGGGCAGGGGTGAGGTGGGTTCTAGGAGTAAGGTCAAGCAGTAGTCTGACCAGTTTGTTTTGAGATGTTTGTAATTTTGTTTTTAGCGCCTTTGAGGTGCTTTGGTACCATGAGGTGCAAGCAAAGTCGTAGTCCCCCTGAATGAGTGCTCCTGCCAGAGTCTTCAGGGTATTCTTGTTTACCAGAGAGGAGATCCGGTACAAGAATCGAGTTCGTTGGTTGACTTTTTTTATTACATTGGATGCCATTTTGTCACAGGAGAGATTAGCCTCTAGGATGGAACCCAGGTAGGGACAGCTGTAACCTGTGTGATAGAGGGTGACTATGATGGCCTCTGTCGTCCCCCTGCACGGCTGTGTGGTGTGCCGGGGCCAGGGGTTAGTTTCACCAGGCGGGAACAGACGTGCCCTGGACAACAGACTTTTTGACAAACACTTGAGTCAAGATACCACATGGCCTGATCTGACCTCACGAAACAGGGCTAACGCTAAGCTGCTGGTGAGCTGAACCGATGTGTGTGAAGAATGGCATGATCACGATCAATAGAACGTGTTGAGGGTTTAATAATCTGTTTACCAGTGTGTTTTCCCAAGTTCCTACTAAGTTAACGGCATATGAGTGAATGTTTGCGTAATATGATTGCATGTAATCACGTGTACTTAAAAGGTAATAATTGGAATACACAAATGCATAGTTTGAGGATACATTGATTGTACGATATCTGTGTTGCATATCAACACAAAAACAGAAGCCATCATTTTATATCATCCAGCATCTATTCTAAAGGACCGTGCAACTCTGTGCGAGTTTGGAGACTGGCTTGGAAAGTCTAGCCACGGTATCAATATAGCCGGAGGATGTGGTAATGAAATGAGAAAAAAGAAGGTGAATAGGGGACACGAACAACAGCATCCATCATGTTGGAGCCGTATGCCAAAAAAATGGGGAGGCTCTAAGGTTGGAAGTTGCAAGAGTAGCTAAATTAATGTGTTTTTTATGAAAGATGATGGGTTGGTGATAAAAAAAGAACGAGGAAGTCCATCTTAAAATGTACAGCTGTGGCTTAAGGTTTTTGCACTCCTTGCAATTTAGTTCATAGAAAATTAAATAGATACATAAATAATCATCACCACAGTCATGGATATAGCATTATTATTATTTGTACAACTCATTTAATTCTAGGGTGTTAATAATTCTGTACATTATTTAAACAAAAAAAAAATATTTACATTTAGTCATTAAGCTGACGCTTTTATCCAAATAAACTTCTCCAATCACAAGAATCAAGAAAAGAGGGCAGGGTTTGCGATGGGCCAAGGAGTAGCTCAAACAAAGAACCATACTGTACGTCTGTCTTAAGTTTTCAGAGGAAAATGTTTTCAAACTGTATTTCCTAAAGACAGAGTATTGTGTTCACTCATAGTTAAAGACCGTCAAGGTTGAGTACTTTATTATGTAAAGACGGTAAGTTAGAGTGTTCTGTTCACTCATAGTTATAGACAGTAGAAGAGGTTGAGTACTTTATTATCTAAAGATGCCAAGATGGTAAGTTAGAGTGTTCTGTTCACTCGTAGTTAAAGCCAGTCGAGGTCATTTCCTGTGATATACTGTATCACATTCACACTCCAAGTGATTTAGATTAACTTCACAATGGCAAATACTGTCCACGGGCTGACTTATATGGTTCTCCAGCGCTCAATCGATGATGCTGTCGAGGCGTAGAGCAGGAGAAAAGGAGGACAGGGTGGGGGGGAAACATTGTGTACGTGTCAAACTCTTAAACACGTACAGCATGTTGTGGGCTTGAAAGTTAACGACCAGCCGGAGAGAGCTGAAGTAGCGGGACCAGCGCGGTCCCACGGGGAGAATTAAAGGAAGGAGGAGGAGCGCAGCAAAGGCAACAACATCCATCATGTACAGGAGCAACATCTTCAACAGCAGCGGCAGCAGCATGTTTCGTGGCGCTCTCTAACCGCCAACCCGCGTGGGGGCGTGTGAGGAGTTTTGAATATCTGACAGGACATCTATTGAGATGAAAAACAAAGGATGTAAAGAGAATAGTGATGGAAGTGGGTGTAGCGTGATGGAAGTGCTGTAACTTACGAGGCGCCACTCATTGTGAAGCCACGTGACAAACTGTAAACATTTTATTCATTAATTCATTGATTAATAAATGAGGGGGGCGTGGATACTAACCTTTGTACCTTCTTTTAGTATTATGCACTTTGCTACTAAATAATTGACCTTGCCTATATTACTACCTACTATGCTAATATGTCTTTACTACTATGCACCTATGGACTACTATGCACCTCCAACCTAACAAGGCCACTGGCCATGACAACATCCCCTCCAAATTCCTCAGAGACTCAGCAGCCGCCATCAGCCCAGTCATCACACACATAATAAACCTCTCCATAAAACAGGGACATGTCCCCAAGGACTTCAAAATTGCGAGAGTGACCCCTCTGCACAAAAAGGGCAGCAAATTAGACCCAGGCAACTACCGCCCTGTTTCTATTCTTACCTCCATCTCGAAAGTCATGGAGAAAATAGTCTACGAACAGGTCGAAAAGTACCTGGCGGAAAAAAATCGAATCTACGAATTCCAATCTGGCTTCAGAACATCCCACTCCACTGACACATGCCTTCTCTATTTGAACGACCACATCAAACAAGAGGTGGACGCGGGAAAATACTGCGGCATGGTCATGCTGGACCTACAAAAGGCCTTCGACACTGTTAATCACTCCATTCTGATTGACAAGCTAAAAGCAATTGGTTTTGATTAGGGATGTCCGATATTATCGGCCGACCGATATTATCGGCCGATATCGGCAGTAAAATGTGATATCGGAAAATATCGGTATCGAATTTTTTTTTTTTTTTTTTTTTTTTACATTTATTTAACCTTTATTTACCCAGGCAAGCAAGTAAGAACCAATTCTTATTTTATTTATTGTCAAAAGTATGCATGTTGGTTTAATTCAACAACAAGAGATATGTAATGTTAATTTTTACTTTTTTAATTATCATATTTTGCACAGATAATGCTTACATTTAGAAAGCCTTTTGAATGCATCCAGTGAAATTATTAATTACCTGAAATTATTCAGTTTTTTTGGGGGGAAACCCTGCATATATCGGTATCGGTTGATATCGGTATCGGTATCGAAATTAAGAGTTGGACAATATCGGAATATCAATATCGGTAAAAAAGCCAATATCGAGCATCCCTAGTTTTGATAGTTTATCAGTGAGCTGGATGCAATCCTACCTTGAGGGGAGAGAACAGATGGTGGAGGTAAACGGTACTCTATCCCCCCCCCCCCCCTCACAGTGAGCTGTGGTGTTCCACAAGGAAGCATACTAGGACCGCTACTGTTCCTAATTCATGCAAATGACATGTCGTCAGCTTGTGACTGCAACTTGTTCTTGTTCGTGGACGACTCAGCCCTGCTGGTCTCTGACAAGAACAAGTTACAGGTTGAAAAAACCCTCAGCTCTGAACTCGGCAGAATCTGCACCTGGCTCGCTGATAACAAACTATCATTACACCTGGGTAAAACAGAGTCCATTCTCTTCGGATCAAATAACAAACTCAGCAAGACGGCTTCTCAGTTACAGTGGGTGACAATATTGTCACAAGGAAAGATGAAATTACATACGGGTTCCATCCTAGAGGCAAATCTTTCCTGTGACAAAATGGCATCCAAGGTAATAAAAAAAGTCAACCAACAAACTAGATTCTTGTACCGGATCTCCTCTCTGGTAAACAAGAATACCCTGAAGACTCTGGCAGGAGCACTCATTCAAGGGTACTACGACTATGCTTGCACCTCATGGTACCAAAGCACCTCAAAGGCGCTAAAAACAAGATTACAAACATCACAAAACAAACTGGTCAGACTTCTACTTGACCTTACCCCTAGAACCCACCTCACCCCTGCCCACTTTGACAACCTAGGATGGCTTAGAGTAGACGACAGAGTACAGCAACTTGCAATGCGCCTGGTCTACAAGATACACTATACGACTAAGGTACCCATGTACATGTCATAATACTTCCCAAAGGTCAGTGAATACCATGACCACAACACCAGAGGAAGCTCAACAAATCATGTTAAACCCAGATTCGGCTCAAACAAGGGACTAAACACGTTTCGCAATTATGCCACATCAATGTGGAACGCCCTACCCAAAGCTGTAAAGGAATTTGAATCCCTACCCACATTCAAAACCGCTCTTAAAGAGCACCTACGGGAGGCTGCAATTCGAAACTGGCCACCGTAAATGTCCAAACCCCCCCACCCCCACCCCCTCCTAATAGACAGTCTCCTCCCCACCGCATGTATATATTCTCTCCCCACCGTATGTATATTTCTCTCCCACCCACCCACCCCCTCCTAATGTACAGTCTCCTCCCCACCGTATATATATATTCTCTCCCCACCGTATGTATATTTCTCTCCCACCCACCCACCCCCTCCTAATGTACAGTCCCCTCCCCATCATATGTATATACTTTGTCAGGATCTATGGGTAACAGTACTGTATATTTGTATATGTCACAAATGTAACAGTACTAAATACCTGTATGTCATGTATGTCCCTATGCCATAAATGTCATGTATGTTGTGGGCGGCTAGGTGGTGTAGTGGGCAAGGCACTCGCCACCAGTGTGGAGACGCTAGGATTCGCGTGTTCGAATCCAGCTCTCCACATTGTTTTCAGTTTAGCTGGTCGTCCGCAGTAATACACATTGGCCGTATTACGGGGAGGGAAACTGAAGGGTGGGGATCGGGCGTTGTGAACAAGCGACTCCTACAAGTCGGTTGGTGCGCCTGCGCAGTAGAATCAGGAAGTGTCGGGGGCAGCGTGAGCCTCCCACGCGTTACTCCTCGACACTGAGAGATCGAGCTGCGCAGGTGAAAAGATGCGACTGCTGTTACCTCAAGTACCGGAGGGGACTTGTGCTATGTATGACTTAGTCCACATTGCAGCCGGCTTGTGGGAGGCAAGAAACAGCGTTCGTAACAGGGGAGGGTTGAATTGGATGATACGAAATTGGGATGGGAGAAAAATATAGAAAAATGGGAGAAAAAAGTGGATCAAAAAAAAATGTCATGTATGTTGTGTATGTCATAAATGTGAATTGAAAATGGGGGACCCTGATGTAAACAAGACAAACGTCTTTCTCTGGTCTGCATCCCCTTAACAATTGTGTGTATTGAGCCGTACTATATTGTACCCGTTCTGCAATCTGTTAAATAAAGTTTTCATTCATTCATTCATTCACTCAAGTTCAACACTGGACGAACAAAATATGTTACTTAGCTGTCAGTGTTGTACCCTTCCTGCTGTCTTGTTGTGCATAACTTGTAAGTCGCTTTGGATAAAAGCGTCAGCTAAATGATTAAATGTAAAATGTAAATAAAAACTTAGTGGGACTGGTAGAGCTGGATACCTTACCATGTCTAGTTTCATATGATACTTAAAAACTGAGCTCGACACTCCAGTGGGTATCAGAGGGTTAAGAGAATTCCCTTTATATATATATATATATATATATATACACATATCTGCCCTGTCACAAGCTCCCCTACAAACAACACAGCATTAAATTGGTTATGACATTGGTGAAAATGATGATCATATGGTTCACTGTTAATGTTTCAATAAAGATTTATCGATTATTTTGTAGATGTAAATGAACTACATTTATATATAGTGGTTTTATCCGAAGCGCTTTACAACTTATGCCTCACATTCACCCATTCACACTGGAGACAACCATGCAAGGTGCCGACCTGCTCATCGGGAGCAGTTAGGAGTTAAGTGTCGCTGCCTGGGAGGAGCTGCCGTTATTACCAGACGGCCGCTCTACCTCCTGAGCCACTGTTGCCACGTGTGGAATGATACATTGATTTAGATTGATACATTGATTGAAAAGGCAACAATACAATTTAATTGATCGAGTGTAGCCTACATATATCGATTCTGATTGTATATCGCAATTGTATAAAACAAGTAAGTCAGTTAAGAATTCCTTCATTGATCCCCTTGGGGAAATTCAGGTGTCATAGCAGCAGCGCAGTGGAGGGGAAATTCGGGTATGAGCAGGGAAATGGGAATATAATAAATATAGGCAATAAAAACTATTTTAATATGAATAGGTAAACAGTAGACAATACGGTTTGTCTATACTGCGCTAGAGTCAGAGCAGAGCCTGAAAGAGCCAGACATTTTCAATAGTGCTTGAGTTCTGCAGCCGTTGGTTCCCCAGCCATTGGCAGAAGTCCATGCCCCCGGTTGTGGAGCCTGATGGCCACTGGCAGGAAGGACGGGCCGAGGCTATTAGTGGAGTGTCAGAGGGGTATGAGTCTGCGGCTGAACGTGCTTCTC
>NC_140172.1:123734931-123742431 GCF_963971535.1 Notolepis coatsorum | reverse complement strand
TGTGTGTGTGTGTGTGTGTGTGTGTGTGTGTGTGTGTGTGTGTGTGTGTGTGTGTGTGTGTGTGTGTGTGTGTGCGTGCGTGCGTGCGTGCGTGCGTGCGTGCGTGCGTGCGTGCGTGCGTGCGTGCGTGCGTGCGTGGGTGGGTGGGTGGGTGGGTGGGTGAGTGAGTGAGTGAGTGAGTGAGTGAGTGAGTGAGTGAGTGAGTGAGTGAGTGAGTGAGTGAGTGAGTGAGTGAGTGAGTGAGTGAGTGAGTGAGTGAGTGAGTGAGTGAGTGAGTGAGTGAGTGAGTGAGTGAGTGAGTGAGTGAGTGAGTGAGTGAGTGAGTGAGTGAGTGAGTGAGTGAGTGAGTGAGTGAGTGAGTGAGTGAGTGAGTGAGTGAGTGAGTGAGTGAGTGAGTGAGTGAGTGAGTGAGTGAGTGAGTGAGTGAGTGAGTGAGTGAGTGAGTGAGTGATAGACATTGTGTGTCTATGAGGTCCTCCCGGTAGTGTGTTGAAGTGTCCCTGAGCAAGACATTCAACCCCTAAACTGCTCACAATGAGCAATTTGGCACCTCTCACGGTGTGTGAATGTGTTGTCACTAGTTATGAAGTCTCGAAGCGCTTTGGATAAAAAGCACTCTATACTGTAAGTGCAGTCCATCTAACACAGGTCTGTCTGTTCCGTACACACAGGCATCACCACTGTCCTGACGATGACCACCCTCAGCATCAGCGCGCGCCACTCCCTCCCCAAGGTGTCGTACGCCACGGCCATGGACTGGTTCATCGCCGTCTGCTTCGCCTTTGTCTTCTCCGCCCTGATCGAGTTTGCCGCCGTCAACTACTTCTCCACGCTGCAGGCCAACCGGGAGCTCCGGAAGGTGAAGGTGGCGGCCATGAAGGTGGCGGCACAGGAGGCTGCCGCCGCGGCCTCGGCCACCGGGAGCGACGGGGAGCTCTCCTCGGTACGTCCGCACCTCGCTTGTCCCTCGTTTGTTTGCTTTTTGTCCACTCTCCTCCTCTGTCTCTGGTGAAACGTCTTAAAGGACCACTCTTTTTTGGGGGAAATAGACTTATTTGCCTATACCATTACCGACCCTCATCTGCACCTTTGTTTCCACTGTTTATTTCTCTCGTATTTTAATAATAATAATAATAATAATAATAATAATAATAATAATAATAATAATAATAATAATAATAATAATAATAATAATAATAATAATAATAATAATAATAATAATAATAATAATAATAATAATAATAATAATAATAATAATAATAATAATAATACATTTTATTTGGTGGCGCCTTTCAGGACACCCAAGGTCACCTTACAGATCACAGAAAAAATTCAAATAAAAAACACAAGGCAGTTAAAAGTAAAGGTTAACAATAAAACAAGCAACAGGAAGCATAAAAACAGTTAAGTAAAAAAAAAAAAAAAAAAAACAAGTTGAATAGATGGGTTTTCAGTTGAGATTTGAATGTTGATAGTGAGTCAGACTGTCGGGTTTTGTGGGGGCAGGGAGTTCCAGAGTCTGGGAACCGAGCAGCTGAAAGCTTGGGCACCCATGGTGCTGAGGCGTGAAGGCCTCTACATGCTACAGCAACTTCAAAGCAACTGCAACACAACATCTGCACGATTTCAACGCGGTTGTTTTAGAGGGTCTTGTAGACTGTGTTGCGAGGACGTTGCGTACATGTCCCCCAAATCTAACCTAAACAGCCGTTGCGTTGATATTGCGTAGCAGTGATTGGTTGGTAGTGAATGGGGGCGGGGCTGTCATAGAATAATATTGGTCCCGCAGCGAGGAATACCATCCGCCATTGTTGTAGCCAGCAAGCTATGCTATCAATATTAGCTAAATAATTAGCGTCATAGCTGGCCTTTTTCTGAAAACCCAAGCACATATTGTTCCATAGCATACGCCTTCAGTTGATCATGACAAATCCTCTCTTACCTTGACGATTAAAAAGCCTCCATAATTTAGTAAATAAAGCTGTAGCCAGCCAGCTAGCATTGATGCTATACAAAATGCTATCCACATTAGCTACATAGCTAACCAACTAAATACAATGGTATCCTGAGGTAACGTTAAATACAACGTTTGCTAGTCGAAATGACTGGACACACACAGGGACAAATTAAACATCAATCAATTAATTTATTCCAACAGGTAGTTTGAGCTGCATGAGCCGAGGTCTTTCTCTCCTCTCCATTGGAAACGAATGACGTTACGGTAACGTTAGCTCGAAAAGCACAGAAACGGGCGACAGAAGTTAAGCTGCTAGCAACAGACACTATAACACTTCCGGTCGGGGGATTTCAAAATAAAAGAGCGACGTCTAAAAGCACCGGAAATACGTTTATTTTGTACATTATCTAACGTTATTACATGGCGTTTTCACAATCGCCGAAATGCTTGCTTGTGATTGGTCAATAGCGCGCGTCAGAGGTCCGTTATCACACAATAACGGACCTCTGCCAAGCAATAATGACCGCTGTGCGCAGCTGTTCGCAATCAAGCCCACTACAACACTGTATCAGTGCTGCTCAGCATATGCACAGCTGCACTCAGTCATCAGTGCAATCAGACCACAGACCTGCCGACTGCCGATAATAATAATCACTTTATTTGGGCTGACAGAGCCACAGAACTGTGCATTTCATCTCGTCTTGTCGATGGTGTACAATGAATTAGGTATATTTGTTAGTAAGTTAGCCATGTAATAAGCGGGATAATGTATAGCTATACTCGATCATTGTCGCAAAATAATTGACCTTCACTGATGTTTAAAACACCTCGGCGTTGCGCCTCGATATTTTAAACTCTGTGTTGGTCAATTATTTTGCGACAATGACCTCGTAGCTATAAATTATCCCTTACTTAACACAAACCTAAACTAACTTTGCGCGTCGATGTTGCAGAAGCATAAAGGCAGAGTGTCTACAACACCGTTGCTTTGTCGATGTTGTGGTGCAGTTGCTTTGAAGTTGCTGTAGCATGTAGAGGCCTTGAGCTGGGGATGGAGAGGAGTCCAGTAGATGATGAGCGGAGGGTGCGGGAGGGGGTGCATTCCTGGTGGAGATCAGTGATGTAGATGGGGGCTAGATTGTGGATTATATAATATTCAGATCTCATTTTATTGCGTACATTTATGTCTTTCTACGATGACCCTGCCCATACTTGTACCCCCCTCCCCCCTGCGCCATGCTGCTATGATGCCCAAATCCCCCCCCAAAAAGTGGATCAATAAAGAAATATCTATCTTAACTTATCTTATTTTATCTTGTCTTATCTTATCTTATATGATCGTATCTTGTCTTATCTTATCTTATATGATCGTATCTTGTCTTATCTTATCTTATATGATCATATCTTGTCTTATCTTATCTTGTCTTATCTTATCTTGTCTTATCTTATCTTATCTTACCTTACCTTATCTTATATTATCTTATATTATCTTATATTATCTTATATTATCTTATCTTGTCTTATCTTGTCTTATCTTATCGTATCTTACCTTACCTTACCTTACCTTACCTTACCTTACCTTACCTTACCTTACCTTATCTTATCTTATCTTATCTTGTCTTATCTTGTCTTATCTTATCGTATCTTACCTTACCTTACCTTACCTTATCTTATCTTATCGTATATTATATTGCCCAGAGTCAGCCTGAGGCACTTCACTCTCTTCACTGTTCACTCTCTCGACCAGTGCCCCATAGAGGCTGAGGGGGCTGTAGTCCCTAGCCCCTGACCTCCTAAAATCCACAATCAGTTATTTGGTTTTGCTGACGTTCAGGGAGAGGCTGTTCTCCTGGCACCACAGCACCAGCTTCTCCACCTCTCCCAGGTAGGCTGTGTCGTCAGCAAACGTAATGTTCCTTATAATAATAATTTGCTCATTCTTCAATTGAATCTATGACAATCTAAACAGAGTGTAATGTTTTTTTTAGAACCCTATTTACTTACACGTTTCTAGGCAACAAGGAAGCTTCACAGCATCACTGTCACTTTTGTGTTTCCACTTCCCATGTGTGTGAAGGCAAGTGGGCAAAATGTTTTACATTTGTGTCGTTCACATTTTACGCTCTAGAAATGAGACTGTAGCCTCTTACAGATGTCACAGGGCTGGTCATGCCCAGCCAGTAGAGTGCGTATGGGCAATTTCACTCTGCGATTTAGAATTATATATTTAGGATTTAGGCTATATTTCCCTCATGAAAACGTTACAAAGTGCAGGTTTATTAAGCATGACAAGTCAATCCTAGCTGAATGAGGTAAGCCTCACTATCCTGAACCCTTTCAGATGTCAGTATTTTGGAAGGCTCTCTGGGAATTGTATCTTGGAATTCTAGAATGTTCAATTGTTAAAAGTATATCTCTCTCTGGCTCATTGTCTGCCTGTCTGTCTGCCTGTCTGCCGGTCTGCCTGCCTCTCTGTCTGTCTGTAAGTGGGTGTGTTGACATGCACACTCATATTCTGGATACTTTCTAATAATACCTGTGTAGGTCATAGACAGGATAAGGTTCATACTGTATCCATTTTCATAACCAGACTATCATTATGCACATACACATAAATGTAATATTGTGAGCATCACCATGGAAACAGAACTCAACAGTGAACGGATGAGGTGTTTATATGCCTCAGTGTTCTGGCATATAAACATTAAATATGTTAAAGTAATCATTAAAGTAATGATTTTCAAGTTTTCATGAACGGGATATGAGTTTACTGTAACTTGGCTGTTGCTCTCACACACACACACACACACGCGCGCGCGCGCACGCACGCACACACACACACACACACACACACACACACACACACACACACACACACACACACACACACACACACACACACACGCACACACACACACACAGAGTCACACACTCATAATTTCACCCCTGCTTTGCTTCCTCCATCTCTATCTCCGCTTCTGCTGTGGACCCCTGCTGTGCCCTTGATGCACATCCTCTCTCCATATATATATATATATACAGTATATCTATATCTCTCTCTGTCTGTCTGTTTCTGTCTCTCTCTCTATCTCAACCTCTATGTCTCTCTCCCCCTCTCTCTATCTCACCCTCTCTGTCTCTCCTTCTCTCCCTACCCCCTTATCTCTATCCCCTCCCTTCCCCTCTCTCTTGCTCTATATCCCTCTCTCTCATACCCCCCCCCCTCTCTCTCTCTCTCTCTCTCTCTCTCTCTCTCTCTCTCTCTCTCTCTCTCTCTCTCTCTCTAGCTCCTCCTCTCCTGTTTGTCCCCCCTCCCATTCATTTGTCATGCCCCGCCCCACCATACACACACTAACACACTAACATTGTCCAATCCATAGTGCTGTCCTTACATACCTTCCAATCCCCTGTCACACACGTGCACGCACGCACGCACACACACACACACGCGCACATACAATACATATATATACACATGCACCCTAGTTCCACCGACTCCATAGCTCCAGCGACCCTCTCCTGTGCCCTGCGTGTGTGATAACCACAGAGGGTGACACGAGGAGACAGCCAGTGGTTCTGTGAACGATGCTTCTGCAGATTATGTATTGAGCCATAGATTAAGGGAATATCCAGGCTGATCATTGCGGGCTCACAAGGAGGCAGGCGGCCTCCACAATGGAGAGGAGAGGGGGGGGGTGCAAACCTTTATATGAATGTGCGTGTGTGTGAGTGTGTGTGTGTGTGTGAGTGTGTTTGTGTGTGTGTTGTGTGTGTGCGTGTGTGCATGCAAATAGCACGTGTATGTGTTTATCGGTATGCATGTATTTGGTTTTGAGAGAGAGGGAGAGGGAGATAATGTGACTGGAATTACCATATAATTATCCTTATTTCATTAGTAATGTAGCCTGATCATGTCCTCCCTGTAGACACAACTAGAGTAAATTGTCTCTCTTGCTCTAGTGTCAGATTGCAACATTCACACTACTTAGTATGGTAGTTAATCATAGGTGACTTCTGACCTTGTCTGTGGTGTTCACTAGATCTTCATGTCACAGCCACACATAGGATAATAGGAGACATAAACAAATTAATCAAACAATGAACATTTATGTTACTCTTATCCAAGCACTAAGGTCTAAAGGTTCCAAAAAGGTCAACCCTCAATAATATTGGTTCTACCTTGTTATACAGTAGCATAGTCCAATGTATTACTGTAATATCGGCACTGTAGGTGTACAATGATATGCCCACAGACCACAGTAGTCATGGTTACCTGTGGGGTAGAACGAATAGACCCTCAGGTCAAAGGATATTTGGGCAGCAGAAGGTCACCTTATATTGTTAGGCACCTAAATAGGCTAACAACAGGGTACTTTTAGAGAACTCTTTCTGTATAAAAGGAGGACACAAACAGATAAATCTTCCATTGGAGGTTTTTGGAATCAGGACCGAGCTGCAGGGAGCCAGGAGACAGGAAACTAGCCTCTTTAAATGGCTTGTCCTGTGTTCGTCAACTGATGAGAGTAGCTCAGGTCGTGTTGACCTGTTTGTCATTCGATAAAATTCATCAGACGTCATCATATGTGCTTGTTAACAATCATTGATTTGTTGTCAGTTATAATTGCCTAGTTATTGTGAAATCATAATATAATATGGTCATTTAGAAAGGTAGGTTATGTGATCTATTTTACACACATTGTATAGATAGATAGACAGACAGACAGACAGACAGACAGACAGACAGACAGACAGACAGACAGATAGACAGATAGATAGATAGATAGATAGATAGATAGATAGATAGATAGATAGATAGATAGATAGATAGATAGATAGATAGATAGATAGATAGATAGATAGATAGATAGATAGATAGATAGATAGATAGATAGATAGATAGATAGATAGATAGATAGATAGATAGATAGATAGATAGATAGATAGATAGATAGATAGATAGATAGATAGATAGATAGATAGATAGATAGATAGATAGATAGATAGATAGATAGATAGATAGATAGATAGATAGATAGATAGATAGATAGATAGATAGATAGATAGATAGATAGATAGATAGATAGATAGATAGATAGATAGATAGATAGATAGATAGATAGATAGATAGATAGATAGATAGATAGATAGATAGATAGATAGATAGATAGATAGATAGATAGATAGATAGATAGATAGATAGATAGATAGATAGATAGATAGATAGATAGATAGATAGATAGATAGATAGATAGATAGATAGATAGATAGATAGATAGATAGATAGATAGATAGATAGATAGATAGATAGATAGATAGATAGATAGATAGATAGATAGATAGATAGATAGATAGATAGATAGATAGATAGATAGATAGATAGATAGATAGATAGATAGATAGATAGATAGATAGATAGATAGATAGATAGATAGATTACATGGAACCCAGGAGAATTGGCATGGAGAGACCCGGGGAAATCCCTAAACGGGCTCCTCGAGACAGGGGAACGATGGGCTTTATAGGTCATAGAGATGGTGAGGGAG
>NC_140172.1:123694833-123734731 GCF_963971535.1 Notolepis coatsorum | reverse complement strand
GGGTGAGAGAGATGATGAAGGGGCAAGAGAGAAAGAGAGCTGGGAGAGTGTGTGTGTGTGTGTGTGTGTGAGAGAGAGGGTGTGTGTGTGTGAGAGAGAGAGGGGGGCGGGGGGTGAGTCTTTAGCCCTTGTGTGCGTGAATGTAACAAGTTCCTAACCTTTTTTTCCCCCTATCATTTCATGCACACTTTATTCATTGTTTTAAATTATTATTTTCTTATAAGTTATTTTGTGCATCACTCTGTTCTGAATTTTATGCAAATTTGCAATGCATGAGGGTCATCCATTTGTGTTAAATGGCTGCATAAAGCAAGCATTTGTTGACTCTCATGTTGATAAGAGTATTAAAACTTGAAAAAGATTATTTTAACACTTTCAGCGCCAGCCATTACCCTTATCCCTGTAGCTAATGCGCCAGCTTTCCATAGCCTATTTTCACTGTGCGTCACTATGTTTGGAGAGCTATATCTATATTCTATATTATAGCTATGGAGACAATACTATGGTCATTTGACAGTCACTTTCTCCCGTTGAACATGCAAAAAAAGAGATAATGTTTTCATGTATACGTTCGCGCGTTATCCAGTGGTGAATATTGTATAGTTTAGGAGTGATCTGGGCTAATTCCTGAAAAGCTGAGTTATAGGGCGCTACGTGAATTCTGCTATAAGCGTTGGCGTTTCTCGCCTGGACACGCTACTATTTCCAAATCAAATGTATATAATAGGTATTATGTTTCATCATGAATGCATGAAAGAGGGGGGTCGTTTTTTGATGCTTTGATCGCCAGTAACGGCATTCGTTTTGAACACCACACACGCTGATCAGCTGGATCAATATGAAATCATTGTAGGATCAAGGTGGAATTGACGTCAGATAGTCCTTACCTTTGATCAGGGTTATTCCAAAAAGAATATTCCAATTGTCTGATCGCGATTTCCAGTATTGATTGGACCGGACATAAATTGGGACAACTTATGGATTGAGTGTGCTAGATGTGTTTCGAAGTGGTCGGATGAAGCGATTTACTTATTTGACTTCTCCACCCGAACCATATATACGATGTAACACACGGTGAGAAATAAGGTTTCAAAGTGTGGGCGATACTGCTACCTAGCAGGATGTGGCCGGTATTGCACTTTGGGGATCTCAGAATTATTTCCTATGATAACACAGAGGTCCGTGAACCTGTAATGAATACAAATATCGAATAAAAGAAAAAACAACCAAAACCCGAGAAATCTCGGGTCTGGCGCTCAACCGCTGGCGAGTTAACCTGGGATATCTCGGGTCTGGTGCTGAATGTGTTAACACATTGACCGCCAGCAGCAGGGGACGCTGATCTCCCTTCAGCGCCAGGTCTTTATTCAATAGATATCGTTTTAGACTGCGACATTTGCGAGTGCTTAAAATATATCTTATATTATAGCTATGGGTATAATACACCCGTCGATTGTCAGTGAGTTGCTTCCAGTCAACATGCACAAAAACAGATTGTTTTTTCATCTGTACATTTCCGTTTTATACCGTTTTGAATATGAGCATGGTTTTGGTGATTCTGAGAAATTCCAAGGAAAGACGAGAAAAAGGCATTTTAGTGTAATCCAGTCATCACGTTGTTCGGCTGCTTATCTAATCACCCCCCCCCCCCACACAGCACACACAGAGTCCACACAGATAGCTTTAATTGCGGGAGAAAGAAATATCAGATCAACGCAAGATTTTATATATAGAGTCCTTACCTGGTCTCTGATGTAATGCAAAAAAAAGAATCCAATTATCTGATCGCCATTCCAGTTATCCACAGCGATCGTGTCCCCGACATTACCGAGCGTTATACATGAACGGGCGGGCGGGGTTAGTGTTCCATGCCGTCGTTGTAAAGGCCTGGCTCACGAGTCGCCTGAGTATTTAAACCCCACCCCCATGGCTCAGATCGGCTCTGAAAACACACCAGACCATTTTCAATGGAGTGCAATAGCTCTGCAAGGCAGTAGAGGGCGGTGTTGACCGTCTGGCAGCTCAGACAGGGTCTGAAGTGTCTGCAGAGGCTGCAGACATGAATTATGAATAGATATAATAGCGAATAAACTAAATAGCGATCCCTTTTGGCGATATTCGCATGGCGGGCAATAACGAGTATACTCGTTCTTGGCAATTAATGTGTTAAGGTAGATACTAAAATTTTTTAATAAAAAATGCTATTCATTTGTGAATAATCACGAGTTAACTATGGACAATCATGCGATTAATCAGATTCAATATTTGAATCGATTGACAGCACAAATTTTCAACAATACGTTTGTTTACCAATAGGGTAAAGTGTTATTAGTGAGATTTTAGTTTATGGAAATCTTTATAATTTAGGGAATATCCTAAATTAAAAACTACCTTTCCCAGCCGATTCCAGCTTCCTGCAAGCAAATTACTTCCTGATTATAATTTTTTATTTATCTTATTTCTCTGGATTATCTACCACACAAATGAATGTTATTGGCATAGATTGGATTAGATACCAAAAACATGGGCCTTGTAGAAGTGGAGAAATCTTCCATTTACTGATGTATTTTTATGCGGATTTTCAGAAAATAGTGCTATAGGGTTTAACAGGTTAAGCCCGGCACCATAGCAGAATTTCATATGAAACAGTGTATGGTTTGTTGTCTTTTAAATGGAAATAGAGAGAAAATGAAGCGAGAGAGAAGAACATTTTAGATTTTGAACTATTATGTCAACAGTGTTTCATTACTAATATCTTTAGAAAATCATAGTTTATTTTCTGTTCTTACTCCCTTCTGATGTGTGTTTTGGCAATGCCGTACTTAAGTTAGGTAATGCCAATAAAGCCTCTTTGAATTTGAGAGGGAGAGAGAGGAAGGGAGGAACAGAGTAAGGGAGAGGAAAAGGCTTCTGGTCCGTCTCCATGTGTGATTGTCTGAGTGCTTCTTGACTCGACTTCAGTCAAATGTTAATAGATAACTCCTCTTAGTGGAAAACTGTTCAAAGAAACTTCTTCTAAGTTGAGGCGTTCTCTAATTTCCCTTCTCTGGCTGACAGATCCTGACCCCTTTTCACTTAATTTAATAGTTTCATTCACAACGATAAGTTAAGTCAAGGGGGGGGGGGGGGGGATTGAGCAGGTGTCTCCAAGGCAGGTGAGGGTGATGTTACAGCCCACTCCCAGGTCCTCTCTTCTGGGTGAACCTCTTCATCACTCTCATTATGGTCAGCCTGAGCAAACTGACAGGCGTAGCCCTACAATTACCATCAGCGTTCGCCAGCGATAGAAACACAATAATTAGTGGCTATTTTCATTCTTCTTTTCACGTTCCATTGCGGTAAGCTTCTGCCACTCACATGACAACAAACAGACACAGAGGGAGAGAGAGAGAGAAATAGAGCGAGAGAAAGAGAGGGAGAGATAAAAAGAAAGAGAAAGAAAGAGTGAAGAAGATTGAGAGAGGGAGAGAGAAATAAAGAGAGAGAAAAGAAAGAGAGAGAGAGAGAGAGAGAGAGAGAGAGAGAGAGAGAGAGAGAGAGAGAGAGAGAGAGAGAGAGAGAAGAGAGATATTGGTGAGTAAAAGAGAGAGAGAGGGAGAACAAGATATAAACAGAGAGGCAGCAGAGTAGGCTGTTCTAACCACAACACAACAAGTCTGTCTGTCTGTCTCTCAGTTTGTCCCCATGCATCAAAAACAGGTGCAGGTCATGTTCAACTCCACTGGTTGTTCCAGTCAGAGTGAACAGCTGAAAATGGAGAGGAACATGTTTTCCTGAGCTCGTTTAGATGCAGTAATTGAACATTGCATTTGTCAAAGAAAAAAAAAGCTGTAGGAAGAGTAATTATTTACAAATCAATGTTTTATATAATTGAGACGATACATCAGACTGACATGTCCAGGTACCTTGGCTTTTTTCGTGGCCACAACCAACTTTTGATGGAAAAGACAGACACCATTCCGATTGATTGCTATTGAATTTGGCCTAAATAACAATGAAACTGTTGAAACTTGTTTTGTTAGAGTTATGTCAAGCAATGACTTTCCAACCATGGTTGCCATTAAGCGCTTGCGCCATTGTGACGTTAGGCTAGATGTTTTCAGGCCACGCCAGTTTCCCCTGTGGTATTTCTCCATTCAGCTGCAGAAGATTTCCCCATTTAGTAGTAGTAGTAGTAGTAGTAGTAGTAGTAGTAGTAGTAGTAGTAGTAGTAGTAGTAGTAGTAGTAGTAGTAGTAGTAGTAGTAGTAGTAGTAGTAGTAGTAGTAGTAGTAGTAGTAGTAGTAGTAGTTACGTTTTGTTCTTGCTTAGCGTTCTGCTCTGCTGGACAATCTCATCATACTTCACTTTTTGCCACATGCACCTTCATTTACCTGGCCACGCCCATTTCCGGTTACGTATATAAGCGTGGAGGAGCATGGCCGTACTCATCCTTCCCTCATCTTTCATTCAGAAGTGTTTAGCTACAGGCGCACTTTGATAGTGGAAATATTCGCTTTTTTTCTCGTAGTTTTCTCTTTGTTGCTGTTTCTCCTGAGATGGCATCACCACCGAGACCCGAGATGCATTTCTCGGGGCTCCACCAGCGCTTCTCCCTCGCAGCCTCCGCCGTTCACCGTGGGGGCTCCCTACTCCCACGATCGTGGCGAGAGGGTGAGACCCTCTTGCTCTCCTGCCATCGCATCCGATGGAAACTGAGGATTACATGGAGGAGGCGGGGGGGTTCCTCTTTGATGCCTCACTGACGGAGTCAGGGTTCGATTCCCCAGCTCCGTGGCAAGATGTCACGTTGGCAGAGTCGGGGTTCAGTACTCCGACCCTGAGAGACGCAAGCGCGGAGGAAGAGAGGCAGCAGATGAAGCTGTTTGCTCTCTTCCCCGAGCTCATGGCGGCGGCAGCGCTGGCTAATGGGATTCCGTTGCCGGCGCCCCCGCCGACACCTATCCCCGATGCCATGGTGGGCCACGTGTTCCAGAGGAGCCCGCTGGGCAGGCTGAGCATGCTGTGCCCGGTGACGTGCGGTGACGTGTCCTGCAGGGAGATGGAGGAGCAGCGGTCGGTCCTCTGTCACCACTTCCCGACGTCGGGGACCAGGGAGCAGCTCAACCCACGGCGCCGCAGGGCCGCAACCAGCAGGTCTTGCAGGGCCTCCCGGGGCACCAGCTCCCACAAGAAGGCGCGCCGCACCCGGGGGGGGGAGCCCAGCAGCGTACCCCAGCCTGGTACCTCCGCCTACCCTGCACCTGCGAGTTCCGGCTGCACCCCCGACCCGTCCCCCCAGGCCACCTGCCCGAGGGGGCAAGCGAGGACACGCCGCACACGGTGGGAGGTGATGGGCTTGGGACTGAGCCTTAGGGATGGGTACCGAATTCGGTACTTTTGAGGCACCGAACCGAAACACGTCGGTAGTACCGAGTATCGAATCAAGTGAGAAACCAAAAAAAAAAAAAAAAAAAAAAATATATATATATATATATATTTCTTTTTTTTAACTTTTTTTAACTTTTTTTTTTTTTTTACTTTTTTCTTTTCATGTCAACGTTCACACGCACAATATATGCTTACCTAGGATTTGACTTGATTCAACAACAAAGCAGTCGGAGCAATGACAAGCCGAAAACTGTCGAAATTGTAGTTACGGTATTTGAAGTTTGGATTTTTTTTTTTACGACTGAGGTAGGTAAATAAAATTTCTTGAGACTAAAGTACCGAAAAAAGGTACCGTTGGGTACCGGTATCGATTCACAGGTACCGGTACCGGTATCGGTTCAAATGTGAAAGGTACCCATCCCTAGGCTGTGTTCCCCCTCCCTCCACCCCTCTTCCCCTTTTTCTCTTTCACCTAACCCCCTGTTTTCCCCCCCAAAAAACAGTTTCTTTCAAATAAAAAGACCCTCTTTGAGAGTGGCAATTCTTTGTTGAAACAACGTGTAATCATTTCACTAATGTGTTTTGTGTATGTCTCGAATGGAGTGACAATGAGGGGTCCGCTACCTTTTTGTGGTAAAGTAAAAGTATAGTGGGCGGCAGTTCTTGCTTATGAAATGGAGCCGCGGGGACTCATGTGGACACGTTTTAAACAAATATAGACCCAGAGCCCACGGTTGGTGACTAGCTATGATGTTTTGGCTTTTCAAAGCAATTGAAGCGAGCATATGCTTCCGTATGTTTTCGCTTGTAAATCAACACACAGCTAGAGACACTGCTCCTTTTTTCACCTCGTATGTTTTTCACTTTACATGAGGTTGGTTGGGGGGGGGGATATAAAATCTTCTTTTTGGGTGTGTTGACGGTGCGGGTAATGAGGAGGTGGCTTAAAACCAGCGTTCTCATCACTAGAAAACAAGCGCTCTCATCACTAGGGGATCCCCTGTACGCACCAGCATGATGACGCACATACGTGGGATCCCGCTCTGTCAGGTTGGGCTGACGTCCTCAGCTCCCTCGGCGTCAGAGCAAGCATTAACATATCCTGCTCGTCGCAGGGGGGGGTAGGGGTTCCCCATGCCCACCAACTCAGAAGAGTGGAGCTGGGGTCCCCTGCCATAATAATGTCACAGGTTTTGAGTTTTCTTATTAGCCCAAGGGGTATGCCCGTGGATTGGGGCCTGCGTAATTCAGATCCCAACTCACGAATGAGGTCTCTGCGGGAAAAACCGGCGTCTTCCCCTCTCGTGAGAGCGGATTTAATGACAGGTGGTTTTTTTCTAGGGATGTCCCGATCCGATCACGTGATCCGATTTTCCGAAGATTGGGATAAAAAAATTTAAATAAAAAATCGGGATATTTATTATTTTTAATTTTTTTTAACAAACATGAACATGTTCACGTCTTTTCTGTTCCACCCCAGGTGAAAATCTGCATAAAATGTATACCTAGGTAAATGGAATATTGCTCCACTTCTACAAGGGCTATTTGCATATTCTTGGTATCTAGGAACATCTATGGACCTCAATTAATGTATTCTCAGTGTCAGAAATATTGTGTCTATTACTAGGCTTGCTTAAATTGTGATGAAACAAAGGAAAATATGAATTATGATTTTTCTTTTCATCTTTGACAGTGAATAAAACCAAGATAATAATGACCAAACTTAAAAAACTGCCACTGAGCTCATTCAGTACCCTCTTGAGATCATGTGTACAAAATATCTAAGGAAATTAATAAAGGGAAGATGATCAAACTGAAGGTTCTGTATATACAGTACTGAATTCTCCCATCCGGACCAATGCAATTTGAAATATTATTATAGAATATAGAATATATGCTTATACATTACCTTATTATAGCCAATTCGCACATTTATATATATATACATATAGTATCTTTCAAATGGCCGAGTTCAATTTGGATATAGTATCACCAGGCGTGCATAATAACAGATACTGATATTTACTGTAATCGACTGTACTATTTTATATCCCCCACAGTGTAACCATTTTGAAACTAATTTCAGATCTAATTCTTCCTACATGGTAACAATAGTGTGGGGAAACTGACTGCGTTTCAATATTTGTCAAAAATGTTACCTTTTGTAGCTTATTATCGCGAATCATAACAATTATTGACATAATTCATTCAGAACACTGAACTTTGAACCCCCATAGAACTTGCCAGGAAGTGTAGATCGGAGAAATTCCAACGCTGGCAGATAGCTAGCGATCTCTTCTACAAAATGGCCGCAAAAAAGCTTCAATTCCCATGGTTCAACATTTCCATTTCCGGTTCCGGGTCAAATTGGCGATCGCAAATAGAAAACTTAAAATTATATAAGTACACTTTTAACCTATTGCTAAACTATTGCAAACCTAACGTTTTACATTCTACATGTATTTGTGACATAGTAGTGATAATAATACTTGAAAACGGTTGATTTTAAAATCACAAATTATTTTGCATCTTCATAAAAATATGACTATAATTTAATAAGGTCAAAAGGGGTCGGTACCGACCCCGTCGAGTGGAACAGGTTTACTCATACTGAGGCCTTAGTTTTGGTTTTGCATATCATCATTAATTTATTTATTGTCACACAGAGCAGAAGAATTTTGCCAAAACAAACCAATAGTATCCAGCTGCAGAACGGCAGACCAGCCACACTTTCAGACCCAAACGCATTTCCTTTGATTTAATTATACATCAAATGATTTATGTCAAGGATTGCAATGCCTCGCTTGAATGAAGTTAACTTTTCACCTGGGTAACGTCAATATTCAGGGTGAATGTAATGTGAGAAATTGGGATACAAAAAAAATAAAATTATAATAATAATATTAAAAAGATATATAAAATTTTGATCGGATCGGGAAAGATCGGTATCGGCTCAAACCCAGCGTCTCCTGCGTTAGTGGCGAGCGCCTTGCCCACTGCGCCAATCAGCCGCCCGGTTGGGGTTGTTTCTTATCAAAATTCGCCCAACACTGTTCTCAGTTTTACGAGCCTAGCGCTGTTATCGGGGCCGCAGCTACGAGCCCCGGCCGAGCAGAGACTGTTCTCTTTTTTCTTTTTTGAACCGGGACTGTTACAGCCCATTTGAATGGAAATAATGTAAGGGTCTGTTCCCTGTTCTTCTATATCAGCGCTTGGTCCTGGGCCTCCATCCATACAGATGTGGTACAGAGAGATCTTCGGTGTGCTACCCCATGAAAGACACTGTGCAATGCATAGAGGCAACAACGCTTCCTTTCAGGATGTGTGGGCCCCACTATTGGACTACTTTCCTGCTACAATTTCTCAGATCCTTCTAAAGGCCCAATGCCCCATTGTATGGACAGACTTTGGATAGAAAAAAATAATATATGTATATATATGTAAGCCTACATGTGAATGGGCTCGAGGCAAGTGCAGTACTGTGCAGTGCCTGTCTGGGTTAGATTTCCTTTTTTTTTGCTTGTTTTTCTTTTTGATCTGTTTTTGCTGGCATGACGGCATAGATAAACTGGAGGAACCCCCCCCCCTTTCTGTCCCAATGTGTGTTTTGTAATGTAAGTAACTGTATGTGAAAAATATTTAAAAAAAAAAACAATAAAAATATCAAAAGAGAGCGCTTGGTCCTGAGGGACCGATGTCAGCGCCTGTATAACCAATGCGTTGTGTACTTTTTTAATTGAAAGACAGACACTTGCTCCACGGTCTTGGGTGGTTTATTCTGGTAACACACAAAAGATCCTGGTCAGACAGGTTATGTGGTCGGCTCATCAGACACCTCGAACACCACTCACACAGGCTCCTTCCTCATGTAATGGTACCACGCTAACGTCAACACTTGGGTTGAAGTCCACAAGGAAACGCCCACCAACCAATAAGAATCACTAGAACAATTAAGTGCCATGCTATTGGGTCTTAGTTACCTTGACAAGTGGAATCACAATAAATTCTGTTACATTCCCCCCTGCTGAATTCCACTTGCCCACACACTCCCAACAGAAAAGGAAATAAAACTAAAAAAAAATATTCAAACCAGGCACAAAACACTACAGCATAATACAAATTACATTAAAAGAAAATCACATCTTATATAATTTTTTTTTTAAAATTCTAAGTCTAATTTGAGGATGCAGACCCTGCAATAAAACAGTCACACGTAGTCCAGTCAAAAGACTATTCTTCACAAGAATTAGAAAAGCAATTGGTCGGCCAAACCCCTTACTCCTCATAGGCGAAACATGCCTGTTACATGTTAAATATACATTATGACTGTTAACAGCTCAAACTAAACCCAAAACGTCCAGAGACCGGATCCCTCCCCAGAACCCAGCCTCCCATCAACACCATGTGAGACTCCCTCACAAAAGGCACGGTCAAAAAAAAATTCTCATCTCTTTATTGCCAAGTAGAGCAGGGTAGTCAGACTGTGATGATCCCAGAGCCGGATCAAGTAGAGCAGGGTAGTCAGGCTGTGATGATCACTGAGCTGGATCAAGTAGAGCAGGGTAGTCAGGCTGTGATGATCCCAGAGCTGGATCAAGTAGAGCAGGGTAGTCAGGCTGTGATGACCCCAGAGCCGGATCAAGTAGAGCAGGGTAGTCAGGCTGTGATGACCCCAGAGCTGGATCAATACTTGGAGGGTCATGGGCACCATCATCCCCCTGGCCCATGACACTAGTCCCCTCTGCAGGCAATTCTGACACCCAGACACTGGTTCTGTACTCAGCAGAAACCGATGAAGCTCCAACCTCATCTTCATGGTTACGCCGCTCATTGAGATCTTCAGACTCAGACATGTCAGACATATCCATCTCCTCCTCAGAAGCAGCATCAGAGATTGGGAGGAAGTTGACTGGTGTTATCAGATTCCTATGCACTGTTTTCACTTGGCCAGTGGAGCCATGCTGAATCTTGAAAGTGTGACTGTCAACATTCATCCCAACAACATGGTAGATGGTGTTCTCCCACCGATCAGCAAGCTTTCGTTTACCACGCTCTCCCTTGTTGGCCAACAATACCCGGTCACCAACTTCAACAGGTGCTCCCCGAACTTTTCGGTTGTATATGTCACCATACCTCCTCAACTGCTTGACTGCCGTGGCTTGTGCTGTTCCCATAGTCTCCTTCAGATCCTTCCGCAAGAGCTGGATGTACTTATCATAGTTCACAACCTCAGGGTTGTTCAGAACTGTACTGAAGGCCATGTCAACAGGCAGTCTCGGTATTCTGCCAAACATTAGCAAGAATGGTGCATATCCGGTGGTCTCATGGATAGTGCAATTGTAGGCAAATGTGAGAGACTTGAGTGCCTGCGGCCATCTGTGCTTTGCCTTTGAGGCAGAGCCCTTATCATGTTTCCCAGAGTCCTATTCATCCTCTCACATGATCCATTGCCCATTGGATGACAAGGTGTGGTGTGGGACTTTTGAACACCAGCAACATTCAAGAGCTCAGCTATCAAAGCACTCTCAAAATTGGCTCCCCTATCGGAGTGAATGCGTCTGGGAAAACCATACACGCAGAAATAGTTATGCCACAACTGATGAGCCACAGCCTTAGCAGTTTGATTTGGGCACAAAAAGGCATGTGCCATCTTGGTAAAGTGGTCAGTAGTAACAAGCACATCCAAGGACTTGTTTGCAGAATTCTCAGCACACCAGAAATCTATGCTCACAAGTTCAAGGGGCTCAGTCGTTATGATGTTCTCCAATGGTGCTCTGGCTTCAGGCTTAGGAGTCTTGCTCATCACGCATCGCCGACAGCACCTCACATACTCCCTCACATCTTTCTCCAGGCCTTGCCAGTAAAACCGCTGTCTGGTAAGGTACAAAGTCCGCTGTTGGCCCTCGCGACCAGCCTCATCATGGCACCTTTCAACACCATGGCTTGCAGCGAAGCGGGGACCACATACAGATACATCTTCTTCTTTGTAACTGTGTTCCTTGACAGGTGATACAGCACACCCCTCCTCATTGTTAGCTTATCCCAGTCCCTCAGTGACCGAAGGACATCAACAGACTCCTGAGCATGCTCTCTTCTTGAAGGTCTTCGTCCTCTTTCCACAAAGGAAATCACTTTGTTTAACACATGGTCATCTTTTTGCTTATTCATGAGTTGATCATGTGACAGCACCTCTCCACCCATATCTTCTGATGGCATAACTATCTGAGGAAGCTGTCGCAGCAGCAGCGCATGGGGCCCCATATCACTGTTTTGCAGCTTGTGTGACTTAAAAACAGCTGCTACTTCCTGTCTCGAAAGGGCACCAGGTTGGGAAACAGTCACACACTGGCATGCCACCGCAGGCTCAACATCGGAGGTTACGTCGAATGGATGATTAGACCAACGGAACACATCCTGAACCTGTTCTGTGCGCACAGCGTCAGCTTCACCCAGCAATGCCTTGTACGCAACCCTCGTCAGACGATAGAGTGCACTAGGCCGGATGAAAGGCTCTCTGCTCAGGGCATCTGCAACAATATTTTTGGGACCAGGGATGTATTTGATGTCAAACTGGTATGGGGCTAGCTTAGCAACCCATCTCTGTTCACACGCATCCAGTTTTGCCTTGGACAAGATGTACGTTAACGGGTTGTTGTCAGTCCATATTGTGAACTGGTGTCCCCTCAACCAATGGTGGAACTTGTCACAGACTGCCCATTTCATAGCAAAAAATTCCAGTCTATGCGCAGGATACTTCGACTGTGCATAGGTGAGCGACTTGCTTGCGAAAGCAATTGGTCTTGCTGTTGTCCCACCCGCAGGCACCTCTGACAAAACTGCACCAAGGCCATTACTGGAGGCGTCCACTGAGAGCAGGAAAGATTCACTGAAATCGGGATGGGCCAAAACGACCCGGTCCAGTAAGGCCTGCTTCAGCCCTGCTTCATCCCGGCACTCATATGTCCAATCTGCCGCAGTCATTGTCCGTCGAGGAGGCTGGCGTTTCTTCCCTTTCCAACGCGGAGCCTTGTTCCCAGTCGTAAGTCCAAACAGTGGGTTGGCTATGGCGGAACAGCCCTCAATGAATTGCTGGTAGTATACCACCATTCCCAGAAATGACCGGATCTTCCGCTGTGATGGAATCTCTGTACCTTCTTCCATGAGGTCAGCTTCTGTCAGCGCAGTGATGGCTTTTACATTGTCAGAATCCGTAGCGATGCCATCAGAACTAACGAGGGCGGTTAGGTGGCATAGCGGAGATTGCGTTCGTCACCAACCCCAGAGCTGTGAGCTGGATTCGCCTGTTCGAATCCAGCTCACAGCTCCGGGGTTGTTACCAGCTTGACTGGCCGTTCACACTAATACAATTGGCTGTATTAGAGGGTGGGAGAAGCTGGCGGGGTGGGTCCGGGTCGTTGTAAACAGCCACTCCTACAGTTCGGTCGGGGCGCCTGCTAAGCGCGGATAGGACCTGAGTGGGATAGTGTGATCCTTCCACACGCTACGCCCTCTCAGGGAGGATCCGCACTGCCAGGTGAAAAGAAGCGGTTGATTGGCTGGACGTGTGTCGGAGGAAGCACGTGATAGCCTCCACTCTCCCAGATGATCTGACTGTGGGGGGTAAGTGCGCAGCGACCAGGAAGGGGATTGGGAATTGGCATACGACTAACATTGGGATGGGAGAAAATCGGAGGAAAATGGAGGGGGAAAAAGATCAATAATAAAAAAAAAAAAACTAACGACATGTCCCAGGAACCTCACAGAGCTCTGCAAGAAATGACATTTCTTCGGAGCCAATTTAATGTTGTGAGCCTTAAGTCGTTCGAAGACCATTTCCAGGTGGTCCAAGGCCAGGTCTTCTGTTGGCGCGAACACCAGGACATCATCCAGATAGCACAGTAAACTGAGGAAGTTCTGATCCCCAAAGATGTTAAGCATCATCCGCATGAAGGTGGCAGGGCTGTTGCACAGACCCTGTGGCATGCGTTTGTATTCGTATAGTCCGAATGGCGATGTAAAGGCTGTATACTTCCGGTCATCCTTGTGCATTTCAACATTGTAGTAGCCGGAGTTGAGGTCCATGGTGGAGAAGTAAGCGTTGCCACCCAATGCTGCTAGAGCATCAGCCTGGTGTGGAAGAGGATGGGCGTCCTTGATGGTGCGTGCGTTAATCCATCGGAAGTCATTACAGAATCTCAGGTCTCCAGACTTCTTCCAAACAATGACCAAAGCTGAAGCAAACTCACTATTTGACTTCCTTATGATCTCTTGTTCTTCCATCTCACTCAACACCAGCCTGAGCTTCTCATACTGATTAGGTGGAACTCGTCTGTATGGCAAGCGAAAGGGTTTCTCATCACTGAGTCGAATCCGGTGAAGACAGCCTGTAGCCCTTCCACAGTCTAACTTATGCCTGGAAAATATAGACTGGTACTGAGCTATCAGATGCACAAGTTTTTCTTTACCCGAAGAGGACACATCACAGGAATCAAGATCTATGTCAGAAAACCCTAAACCATGTAAGACTGAACCAGGACTGCCATCACATCCACCAGGTTCCTCTTCTCTGTCACATCTGTCCGATAAGGTGGATGTATCATCAGTCAGACTCAATTCATCACAGTGATTATCATCTGCCCTCTGCACCTGTTGCTGCAAAAGGGGTGGTGAATCGTCATCCACCTCAGAGCAGTCAAAATCCTCCAAGGCCATGCATGGATAAACGTCAGCAAGCTTGGCATTTTGTCTGAGGGTCACTGATCTACCAGAGGGATTTATCACCTTCATTGGCAGCCATCCATCATTCCTCAGCAGGGCCACTGTCTTCCCAATCAGGACTGATCCCGGTCTTGACTTCACACAGCTGGGCTCCAGAATGACAGCACTACCAGCTGAGATGTTGTTCACACTCTGTAACCTGCCCCATACCAAATGTTCACTGAAGGGCTCTAGAGTCACGGCTCTTTTTATTTTCACGGTCCCCACTTTGTCAGGGATGTCATTTCCTGTCCACATCTCCACATTGGCCATCAAACTCAATAACTTGTGGTGTTCAGCTTCACCGTGTTCAAATGTGGGCCCCTTGTTCAACAAGTCCCCTGATATCTTTAGCTGACGAATCAAATACTTTAGGAGGTTACTGCCAGCGATGAGGTCATCTCCCTGATTTTCAACCACGAATGTTGGGACAGTCACACGACAGCCAAACACCTCCATCTCCAGCTCACACACTCCTAAGGGTGTAGTCTTTGATCCACCGCATCCCACAAGAATCGCGTCTGTTGGGCTCAATGCAGGGCTTTTCAACACTCCTTCCTGTAAGAGTTGTGGCAAAATCTTTGCACTCAACGAACAAGCCATCGACCCACTGTCGAGCATGGTCCTCACCTCAACTTTTCCGCCAAGCAATACTTTTGCATTAAACAGATCGTCATAAGGGGAAAGCTTCTGTGTATTCTGCATTACAACTTCAGTCACTGTTCTCATTTCACTACACATACTCTTGTAAATGGACTCTAAATCATTATCTCTCATTACTGGGGTATCGATAGAAGGCCCAACACCCACCCCCCCCCCCCAAATGCTGGCCCTCTAGTTTCCCTGTTGCCAAGAGGTGGGTTCTGAAGACACCACACCAGATGGTTGCAAAGCTGTAGACTTGGGGCATTCCGCACGGGCATGGCCAGATGCATAGCAGAGAAAGCAGAGGTGATTGGCCATACAATGGGAACTTGTGGTATGCCCAACATCCCCGCACACCTCACAGGCCACCGGGGGCCTGCCTCTGTTATTTTGGCCTCTTGGATACTGACGGTCTGTCCTACCCTGAAACTGGTACGCTCCAGCATACCGATGATATGCTCTAATTGGTCCGTGGGCCCCTGGGAAGCCTGAGTTGTAGGCATTGGAGCAGGCTCAATAGTAGGCTTAGCGACAGGTGATGTGGGATGACCAGCTGCACCGACTTCCTGTCGCAGCGTAGTGATGGCAGGGGTTACCTTTGGCCAGGAGGATTGTCTCGGATTCCTTCTGTGTTCAACCAGCCTCTCATGGACATCTGCAGCTGTCCACTGTGGTAAAGGCTTGCACTTGAATATGAGAGACAGTTCAGGGTCAGGGCAATGTCTAATAAACATGGCTGTGAGCTCACGAGATGGATCGTCAATTGTCTTACTCTGTCTCTTTAGACAGTCCTCGGTCACGTCCATAGCCCTGTTTAGTCTGAGCCAATAATCAGAGGTTGCTCACCAGAGAATGGGATGGTGGAATAAAAGTCAGCTAACGGCATGGTGGGGTCCTACTAATCACCCCAAAGTACCAGAAAATACCAGAAAATACCAGAAACTACCCCAAAATACCCCAAAGTATACGCCAAAATACCAGAAACTACCCCAAAATACCCCAAAGTATACCCCAAAATACCAGAAACTACCCCAAAATACCAGAAAATACCAGAAACTACCCCAAAATACCCCAAAGTATACCCCAAAATACCAGAAAATACCAGAAACTACCCCAAAATACCCCAAAATACCCCAAAATACCAGAAAATACCAGAAACTACCCCAAAATACCCCAAAGTATACCCCAAAATACCAGAAAATACCAGAAAATACCAGAAACTACCCCAAACTACCCCAAAGTATACCCCAAAATACCAGAAACTACCCCAAAATACCCCAAAGTATACCCCAAAATACCAGAAACTACCCCAAAATACCCCAAAGTATACCCCAAAATACCAGAAACTACCCCAAAATACCCCAAAATACCAGAAAATACCAGGAAATACCAGAAACTACCCCAAAATACCCCAAAGTATACCCCAAAATACCAGAAACTACCCCAAAATACCAGAAAATACCAGAAACTACCCCAAAATACCCCAAAGTATACCCCAAAATACCAGAAACTACCCCAAAATACCCCAAAGTACCAGAAAATACCCCAAAATACCCCAAAGTACCCCAAAATACCCCAAAGTATACCCCAAAGTACCAGAAAATACCCCAAAATACCCCCAAAGTATACCCCAAAGTACCAGAAAATACCCCAAAATACCCCAAAGTATACCCCAAAGTACCAGAAAATACCAGAAAATACCCCAAATAGTGTGTAATAGTGTAATAGTGTAATAGTAGTAATAGTGTGTAATATTGTAATAGTGTGTAATAGTGTAATAGTGTAATAGTGTGTAATAGTGTAATAGTGTGTAATAGTGTAATAGTGTGTAATAGTGTAATAGTGTGTAATAGTGTGTAATAGTGTGTAATAGTGTAATAGTGTGTAATAGTGTGTAATAGTGTAATAGTGTAATAGTGTAATAGTGTGTAATAGTGTAATAGTGTGTAAAAGTGTAATAGTGTGCTAGTGTAATAGTGTAATAGTGTGTAATAGTGTGTAATAGTGTAATAGTGTAATAGTGTGTAATAGTGTAATAGTGTGTAATAGTGTAATAGTGTAATAGTGTGTAATGGTGTAATAGTGTGTAATAGTGTGTAATAGTGTGTAATAGTGTAATAGCGTAATAGTGTGCTAGTGTAATAGTGTAATAGTGTGATAGTGTAATAGTGTGTAATAGTGTAATAGTATAATAGTGTGTAATAGTGTGCGTGTGTGTGTGTGTGTGTGTGTGTGCGCGTGTGCGTGTGTGTGTGTGTGTGTGTGTGTGTGTGTGTGTGTCTCCACATTATGGCTGTAGTGACTGAGGCACTCTGTACTCTGGCTGCATCCAGGAAGGGATTAACGCAGTAAAGGTTTAGTGAGACAAAGAGTGAGACATAAAAAACGTAGAGGGCTCAGGAGGTAGAGCCGAGCGCTCGTCTGGTTAATCAGAAGATTCCCGGTTCGATTCCGGCTCCTCCCGGCGGCGTGTCCGAGTGTCCTTGAGCAAGACACTTAAGCCCTGCTCCTCCCGGTGAGCAGATTGGCACTTGGCATGGTCGCCTCCGCCGTCGGTGTGTGAGTGAATGTGAGGCATAAATTGTAAAGCGCTTTGGATAAAAGAGCTATATAAATAACTCCTTCTCCCCCTCTTCTCCCTCTCTCTCTCTCTCTCTATCCATCTTTCTCTCTCCCTCCCTCCCTCTCTCTCCCTTCTTCTCTCTCTTCCTCTCTCTCCCCCTTCTCTCTCTCCATCTCCCTCTATCCCCCTTCTCTCTCTCCATCTCCCTCTCTCCCCCTTCTCTCTCTCTCCATCTCCCCCCTCTCTCTCTCTCTATCCATCTTTCTCTCTCCCTCCCTCCCTCTCTCTCCCTTCTTCTCTCTCTCTCTCCCCGTTCTCTCTCTCCCCCTTCTCTCTCTCCATCTCCATATATCCCCCTTCTCTCTCTCCATCTCCCTCTATCCCCCTTCTCTCTCTCTCCATCTCCCCCCCCCTCTCTCTCTCCATCTCCCTCTATCCCCCTTCTCTCTCTCCATCTCCCCCCTCTCTCTCTCTCTCTCTCTCTCTCTCTCTCTCTCTCTCTCTCTCTCTCTTCTCTCTCTCTCTCTAACTCTCTCTCTCTCTCTCTCTCTCTCTCTCTCTCTCTCTCTCTCTCTCTCTCTCTCTCTCTCTCTCTCTCTCTCTCTCTCTCTCTCTCTCTCCCCCTGGTTGGTTTCCCTTGTTCCACAGCTCCTCCATCAAGATGCCATACAAGTTGGAATCCATCTTGAGTGCTAGAGACCCAGACACACACACACACACACATACACACACACGCGCGCACACACACACACACACACACGCACACACACACACACGCACACTATTACACACTATTACACTATTCCACTATTACACACTATTACACTATTACACTATCACACTATTACACACTATTACACTAGCACACTATTACACTATTACACTATTACACACTATTACACTATTACACACTATTACACTATTACACACTATTACACTAGCACACTATTACACTATTACACTATTACACACTATTACACTATTACACACTATTACACTATTACACACTATTACACTATTACACTATTACACACTATTACACTATTACACACTATTACACTATTACACTAGCACACTATTACACTATTACACACTATTACACTATTACACTATTACACTATTACACACTATTACACTATTACACACTATTACACTATTACACTATTACACACTATTACACTATTACACTATTACACACTATTACACACTATTACACTATTACACACTATTACACACTATTACACACTATTACACTATTACACTATTACACACTATTACAAAAAAAATAACCCAGACAGTCCCAATGGAGATTGTATTGGATAACGGTGAATCATGTTTTGAAACTGAGCAGATTCTGAAAAAGTGGGAAACCGACTATAGTAGTCTGTATGCTTGTAGTAGTCACCCTTTATTTGATGATGGTTTCCTAACAGAAATATGTAAGTTAAAATGTGAGGCCGAACTTGGGATGAGCAATAGCCCTACAGGTTGTGAATTATTAAATAGTGACATTACGTTAGACGAGGTACAGAGTGTAGTGGACAGAGCGTTACTGAAGAAAGCTATGGGTATTGAGGAGTTGTCGAACGAGGTCCTTAAAACTCCCTATCTGCTGAATGTATTACACTGTTTATATCAAACTTGTTTTAACACAGGCACCATCCCCTCGATATGGAACAAGTCCATTATTAAGCCCATCCCCAAATCTGCAAAAGCTGACCCTAGAGTCCCACTAAATTACAGAGGTATTAGTTTGATCAGTACAGTTTATAAATTATACTCAAGTGTTCTTAATAATAGATTAAATAAATACTTAGAATATAATGAAATGTTGGTGGATGAGCAGAATTGGTTTAGGGCTAAGAGAGCTTGTATTGATCATGTTTTTGTTTTATCATCGGTGGTGAGAGCCAGATTGGACGAGGGCAAGAATACATTTGTTTGTTTTGTTGACTTTAAAAAAGCCTTTGACTGGATTAATAGAGAGCTTTTGGACTATAAATTAATCTGTTCTGGTATTGATGGACTATTTTATAAGGCTATCAAAAGCCTGTATAAGGCCCCATCTGCCTGTCTGCAGCTGAATGATGTTAGGACCGGCTGGTTCCCCACCCCATTCGGTGTAAAACAGGGAGATGTGCTTTCTCCTACTTTATTCGCCCTTTATGTTAATGACCTGGCGCAAGAAATCAAGCAAGCCAATCTTGGTATTCCAATAGATAATATAATCCTAAGTATTTTATTGTACGCTGATGATATTGTTTTGTTTGCAGAAAATGAAGCAAATTTACAAAATATGTTGAATATTATGAGTTCTTGGTGCATGAAATGGAGACTTGCGATTAACAGTGAAAAAACACAGATTATGCACTTTAGGAAAAAAACACGAACAGCAGAGTAGTCATAAGTTTCAATTTGGACCAACGCCCCTGATTTACACACATTCTTATAAATATCTTGGTTTCACTTTTAATGAGTACATGTGCTTCATAGAAGGAAGGAAAATAATGTCTGAGTCAGCAGGAAGGGCGCTAGGGGGCGTGTTGAGTAAAATGAAAGTGTGCACTGACCTTGGGTTTTCAACATTTACACAATTATTTGATTCAATGGTGGGTTCTGTTTTGTTTTATGCTGCTGGAGTATGGGGTTTTGATGATGCACCTGAATGTAATGCGATCCAGAACCGGGCCATAAGATACTTTTTAGGAGTCCATAAATACACACCAAAAGGGGCTATAGAAGGGGACATGGGGTGGGATTCTTGCTTGGTCAAGCAAAAGGGTGAAATGGTGAGGTTATGGAACCGCCTGGTCCAGCTGCCAAATGGCAGGGTGACTAAAAAGATTTTTAATTGGGACAGAGCACACGGTCATCCCTGGTCAAGAGAGATGTCTATGATTTTTTCTTCTACTGACTTGAGTATGATTTTTATGAACAATTTGCAGTGTAAGGTTCACATAATTAAAACAAAATTATCAACAATCCATCAGGATAAGTGGAAGGTGGAGATTTTGAAAAAACCTAAACTTAGAAAATATATTGCAATTAAAAATGAGTATTTTACTGAACCTTATGTAATGTTAAACTTAAAGAGAAGACGGAGGTCTCTGTGTGCCCAGTTGAGGTCTGGCACCCTGCCATTGGCTGTGGAAGTGGGTAGATTCCAGGGTAAACCTGAGGAGGAGCGGTTGTGTGTTCTGTGTGATCTGGGAGTGGTGGAGGATGAATATCATTTTGTTTTTTATTGCCCTTTGTACACCACTTTGAGGAGGGCTTTATTTGAAAAAATTCAAATTGTAAACCCAGATTTGTTTTGGCAGTCTGAGAGCTGTATGTTGAGTTGTTTTTTTGTGGAGGACATCTTCGGTTTTGCAGGATTTTTGGAGAAGGCATGGCACCTGAGACAAAACACACTGTATCATATATAATTGTATTTGAATTCACCTTGTTTTTCTGTTTATTTACATTGAGTACAGCTTGTGTTATATTACGTTTTATTGTATTTTCTTGTATTTCTTTTTATGGCCATCTTGGTCTATGTCATTTGTTAAGTAATTGGTAAAGTATATTATTATATACTTATTGTTATGTGTCTTGTAAGCCCATATGGGCTGGGCATACATCTGTATGTAAGACACGAAAATAAAAAATATCAAATCAAAAAAAATATTACACACTATTACACTATTACACACTATTACACTATTACACTATTACACACTGTAACTGAGGGGTACAATTCCCTGACTGTATTAATAAGTATTGGTATCATTAAACCACTACCGTCTTATGTACATTACTACTGGCCATACCGTACACAAGTATATGATGAGAACACTTCCCCACAATGAATCGGTTTCCACACAAAGTTATAATTAAGTATTTATTGCAGCAAAAGGTACATAATATACTTCTCTATTTACTTTGGATGCTCTTGTAAGGCAAAGGAATGTGCGTAGGCAAATCAATAATGAATGTCCATTCTCTGGTCACGCAGGAGGTAATCATACAACATGAATATTAAGAATTATATCTATTGTACTCTGGGGAGGCAGCGGGAGATTCTGGTAGGGGGTTCCCACCGGTTGTAAGCCAGCAGGGGGAGGAAATGTTTGAATGCAAAGTCTGGTTCCACGGGGACTCAATAAGCTCCTGCTACGGGAGGCGGTATTACTCCCTGGATCAGCAGACGAAAGGCAGCAGCTGTAATCCCAGTATGCGTGCAGCACAGGTGGAAGCCGGCCAGCCTCTCCAATAGAGACGGGCTCGAGTGATGTTCCTCACGGTAGATCCCACAGCAGTGGGTGTAGACGATTCTTCTCCGCTCCAACAGCCTGGTCCAAAGCAATAAGAATAATAATCCAGCCGGAAAGGGGCTCTGCATTCACCGTTTTAGATACTCCGGTGCGCGGTACTTCACATTAACTAAGTTGAACTTGACGTTATTCCACTAAGCAGTGACACTTTACTATCCTATTCGCACACGGCTATAAGTGCTCTATTTAGACGCACAGTTGCTCACTTCACTTGGTCGTTGACTCGTGATGAAGGCCTTACTAGTAAGGAGCGAACGATACGTTGAACAAACGTATTAGGATAAGACAAGACTCTATTTTGGGGCAAAACGGGCCCACTTCACAGCACGTTGTATCGTAGTGTGAGGCTTCAACTTGTTACTAAGACTACTGCTGTATTCACCTGCGCCATATTTATATGTACGGGGAATAAACTAGTGCCAACCTCATTTCTGTCTCGTAGTCTTGGGCAAAGCCGGGCATGTACAGACATGTCTTGACGGTGGCTTTGAACTCGGCTCTGAGGGTATGGTCGCTGGTGCCTGGGGGGCGCTGTCCAATAGGAGAACGAAATATTATGGTCTGTACTAGGTTAAAGGGATATTCCGTGTATATGTACAAAGAATACACAAGGGATATCAAACGATATACAAATATTATGCAATATATATCAATCAATAAATACATATATTCGGTTTAATCTGACCCTTTGTAACACACACTATTACACTATTACACTATTACACACTATTACACACTATTACACTATTACACACTATTACACAAAATTACACTATTACACACTATTACACTATTACACACTATTACACTATTACACTATTACACACTATTACACTATTACACTATTACACACTATTACACACTATTACACTTTTACACACTATTACACACTATTACACACTATAACACTATTACACACTATTACACTATTACACTAGCACACTATTACACTTTTACACACTATTACACACTATTACACTATTACACACTATTACACTATTACACTATTACACACTATTACACTATTACACACTATTACACTATTACACACTATTACACACTATTACACTATTACACACTATCACACTATTACACTATTACACTATTACACACTATTACACTATTACACACTATTACTACTATTACACTATTACACACTATTACTACTATCACACTATTACACACTATTACACTATTACACTAGCACACTATTAAACTATTACACACTATTACACTATTACACACTATTACACTATTACACACTATTACACTATTACACTATTACACACTATTACACTATTACACTAGCACACTATTACACTTTTACACACTATTACACACTATTACACTATTACACACTATTACACTATTACACTATTACACTAGCACACTATTACACTATTACACACTATTACACTATTACACTAGCACACTATTACACTTTTACACACTATTACACACTATTACACTATTACACACTATTACACTATTACACACTATTACACTATTACACACTATCACACTATTACACTATTACACACTATTACACTATTACACACTATTACACTATTACACACTATTTGGGGTACTTTGGGGTATTTTGGGGTATTTTCTGGTATTTTCTGGTACTTTGGGGTATACTTTGGGGTATTTTGGGGGTATTTTGGGGTAGTTTCTGGTATTTTGGGGTATACTTTGGGGTATTTTGGGGTAGTTTCTGGTATTTTCTGGTATTTTCTGGTATTTTGGGGTATTTTGGGGTAGTTTCTGGTATTTTGGGGTATAATTTGGGGTAGTTTCTGGTAGTTTCTGGTATTTTCTGGTATTTTGGGGTAGTTTCTGGTATTTTGGGGTATACTTTGGGGTATTTTGGGGTAGTTTCTGGTATTTTCTGGTATTTTGGGGTAGTTTCTGGTATTTTGGGGTATACTTTGGGGTATTTTGGGGTAGTTTCTGGTATTTTGGGGTATTTTGGGGTAGTTTCTGGTATTTTGGGGTATACTTTGGGGTATTTTGGGGTAGTTTCTGGTATTTTCTGGTATTTTGGGGTATTTTGGGGTAGTTTCTGGTATTTTGGGGTATAGTTTGGGGTATTTTCTGGTATTTTCTGGTATTTTGGGGTATTTTGGGGTAGTTTCTGGTATTTTGGGGTATACTTTGGGGTATTTTGGGGTAGTTTCTGGTATTTTCTGGTATTTTGGGGTATTTTGGGGTAGTTTCTGGTATTTTGGGGTATACTTTGGGGTATTTTGGGGTAGTTTCTGGTATTTTCTGGTATTTTGGGGTAGTTTCTGGTATTTTGGGGTATACTTTGGGGTATTTTGGGGTAGTTTCTGGTATTTTGGGGTATACTTTGGGGTATTTTGGGGTAGTTTCTGGTATTTTCTGGTATTTTCTGGTATTTTGGGGTATTTTGGGGTAGTTTCTGGTATTTTGGGGTATACTTTGGGGTAGTTTCTGGTATTTTCTGGTATTTTGGGGTATTTTGGGGTAGTTTCTGGTATTTTGGGGTATACTTTGGGGTATTTTGGGGTAGTTTCTGGTATTTTGGGGTATACTTTGGGGTATTTTGGGGTCGTTTCTGGTATTTTCTGGTATTTTCTGGTACTTTGGGGTGATTAGTAGGACCCGCATGGTGGAGAAAGCAGTGTCACTAAAGTGCTGTTTTAGCATATCAAAAATAGGACCTGGGCCACTAGACAAATCAAAAGAGGGGTTACTGCGTATGCTTACTCTCACCACCTCCCGTGCCCTCCCCATGAGCCTACTCATGACCTCCTCAGCCTGCCCTGCCACTGAGATCCCCCTTTTTCGCAAGTATATCCTGACTACTGACTCCCATTCATACACTGTGCATGTATCAGAGCCATCACCTCTAAAGCACACTGGCTCCCTAATCTCAGACTTCACCACCATGTTTACCAGGGAAGGGACCGTCCCGCCTGAGTCCAATGTACTCGCTGCAACATTGTACCCCATCCCACTGTTCCCCTTTGACTCTAGGCATGCGGCAATACTCTCCCCTATGGAGATCCCAATCTGCTTCGCTATGCCTGCTACCATCTCCACTGAAGGATCTCCAATATTTGTGTCAGGTACTTCTGATTTAACTGCACTCAGTTGTGGCGGACCAGAGTAACTGTCATTGGCATCTGATAACTCTCCAAGATTAGACATAGGTGTAGACTGCTAGGCCTCCCAACTGATGGAATTGGAGTGTACCTCATTGCACCCCTCCCAACTCCAGAGTACTCACCACCCTCCATCTGCAGAGGTATCCAGTGTAAAACTGTATACTATAAAAAAAGAAATAAAAAAAAAAATCCTAATAATCAGACTTTACCAGTACTCTTGTCCACCAAATAGTCAACCTATCTTGAACGACACCCTACTAGTATCAATAAAATAAAATAAAAATAAAATCAGCAAGCTGATCACACTATCAGTAAAAGAAAACACAGAATGTTGTGTAAAATCACCTATAATACCAAAAAGAGAACCTTTTATATTTTAGAAACATGTGTGAAAGTGTATTAGGAACCACCAAAAACCACAGTAGGCTACAGATAACTAGAGTAGTTGAACAAAAATGTCCTAAATCCCTGCTCCACTCAAATCAGAACACAATGACGTGTTCGTTCTGATAAATAGATCAACATTGCCACCTTGTGGCGTATGTGCAATACTGCGCTCTGCTACCTGAGGGAAAACTCTAACTCATTTTCAATCTGATAAATTATCCGATGCTGCCACCTTGTGGGGAATGTGCAACACTGCACTATTGTTTGATCAGCCTCCTGTTCATATAGAGCGAGTCACGGGGACTCACTCAGCTGCAACACTGCGCTCGGACTGTTCATATAGCGCGAGTCAAGCGGACTCACTCAGCTGCAACACCAGTAGGAATCTTCTGGAACGTGGCGAATCCCTCGATGACGATTCCAGAAGCACGGTCGCGGCACCATTATAAACAATGCGTTGTGTACTTTTTTAATTGAAAGACAGACACTTGCTCCACGGTCTTGGGTGGTTTATTCTGGTAACACACAAAAGATCCTGGTCAGACAGGTTATGTGGTCGGCTCATCAGACACCTCGAACACCACTCACACGGGCTCCTTCCTCATGTAATGGTACCACGCTAACGTGAACACTTAGGTTGAAGCCCACAAGGAAACGCCCACCAACCAATAAGAATCCCTCGAACAATTAAGTGCCATGCTATTGGGTCTTAGTTACCTTGACAAGTGGAATCAAGATAAACTCTGTTACACCTCGTCCCAGGCGTTTTTCAAATATTTATTTGAAATGGCCATCTTAGGGACCGGCGCGCCCTGGTCTGTCCGAACAGCATAACATTGTTTATGCGGTCAGCCGGGAGGGAGTTTATCTCTGCCGAGCACCAGGCGAGCAGGTGAAAATCTGCCAGCTCGAAGGCTCGCTGCATTTCCGGGGGGACATGACGGGGCAGATCAAACGTCACAGGGGGGCTTCACGCCCAATGGGTGGGCCACCGTGAGCTGTTTTTTACAGTCCGTCTCGGTGGCGCCTCCTGTGGTTTTTTATCAAAACGTGTACCTCCCCCACCGATAACTGGTTTTTTGAAGAGGAGCGGCAGCTAGCTTGGCCGCTGGGCCATCGAGGTACTGTTTTTTAGCAGTCAGCCCATCTAAGCGCTCCTGTTTAGTTCACGGTCCTCCAGGCACAGGTCGAGCCATGCTCTTGCTAAAGAGGCCTGGGTTGAGGGAGCAACCTTCTGTTTTGGGGTGGTTGTCTCCCCGGTATGCCGGTGGCAGAGTCAGCTCACTGGCAGAGTCCGGGTTCGACACCCTGACCCCACGAGAGTATGCCCCTGCAGGATTATGACGGCTGCCAATTGTGTCAAACTCTTTCTCTGAACCCGACCCTGCGAGATACAGGCTTGCTGGCAGAGTCAGGGTTCGTGGCAGAGTCAGTTCACTGGCGGAGTCGGGGTTCGGGACCCCGACCCAGCAAGATTATGGCCCCACGAGATTATGACATTATACACGGCATACCGGACGCCCCCGGTGGTGTCGCAAGCAAACACCTGGGAAGGTCTCTATGCCACGGCCTCATTGACCTCACCAGGTCCTTTTGGTCAGGTCCTAGCTCCTGGACTCGACAGAAAGCCCTGTCCCTTGAGTGGTCCATGGGGCTGGGACCTCCTCCGCGCCCCGCCGCTAAGGCTTCGCTGGCGGAGTCAGGGTTCGGAACCCCGACCCCACGAGAGGCCTTGCGGGCAGAGTCAGGGTTCAACGGCCCCGACCCCACGAGGTGTGAGAGCGGTAACACGAACATATGATTCACGTCCGTATTCCTTGTAGTGAGCGGAATGCATGGTGGGGTAGACGCGGGTCCTTTTTTCCCATGTGCATTTTTTTTTGGGGTGCTGTCACCTTTTTTCGCACAGTCGGTGTCCTGTTTCCCCGCCCACCCCTCACTAGGACGGGTGTTGGGGCCCGGACCCTCCCCAGTGTTCTGATGGTTGTAAAAGGGACCTCAGCTGATATATTCGCGTCCTGCTCCGCTCCTGTTGTCCAGCAGAGCAGAACGCTAAGCAAGAACGAAATGTAACTAAGCTTATCCTATAACCCTAGTTACATGAATTATTGCGAGCATTCTGCTATCACACGCTGAGGACCCCTCAATGTCTTCCGAATGAAGGTCGAGACTCGGGAAGGATGAGTATGGCCATGCTCCATGCTTATATACATATCAGGAAATGGGCGTGGCCGGTTAAATGAATGTGCATGTGGCAAAATGCTTTCAGTGAATACAATAAATATGATGAGATTGTCCAGCAGAGCAGAATGCTCACAAGAACTCATGTAACTAGGGTTATAGGATAACCTTCGTTTAATTCAGACATCATCTCACACAATACAATATGCACAATCATTTAACAATATTTGATTTGGCAGTGACTGAAAAGGTACAGACTGAAGCATAATGCTTATACATGCCTGTCCTATATTCTTAAAAAAAATTAAGACTCCAAAACAACTAAAACAAAATAACAAAAAAAGTATTATTCACATTTGTAGTCTTCAAAAATAGCTATACAAACCATTTTCAAAAAAACCAAAAGCGAATTACTCATTCTTAACCCTACCTGAAGATTTTATATTACGCTTATGAATCTCTGGGTGACCTAAAACTAAGACGTAATGACTAATTCTGGACACGATAGCCTTCAGAATTATATCTATCTGTTTGTTTTGTCCTACAATTGTAGTTTGTGGGCAAATGCTGCCTAGCCCCTTTTTAATCCTCCCCCCAAAAAGGTGTGGTGATCATATATCAGGGCGGATGACGTGATGCTGGTCTGATATATAGGTTCACAAAGTGATTGGTTTATACTGTATACTCTTTACAAATGTATGTTGATTGTCCTTCACTAAACACATACATGTGTTAATGGCAACACAATTTTAACCAGCAAGTCTTTTTATAACACATACGTATTCTGGAGTTTGGGATAACACATACAGTTATGTTATTAATGGCATCAACAGGGGCGTATCACAAAATGATGGGCCCTCTACAAATTCAGTCTGTATGGGCCCCATTCCTCTCTTGATCCATGATCACCTTGCGCATATTTAGAAAATGTTTACTAATAATTGAGTCAAGATCTCACTCTGTGGCCGTGATTACAGTGCTGAAGAACCGGTTCTACCACATTTAAACTAATACTCTAATCTGTGATATGTGCTTCAGTCTGCATAGTTTGAAATCTCAAACAAGACTCCTTTTTTGAAAAATATTTTTTTAAGATCATAATGTGCTTCAGTCATTACATCTGACCAGAATGTACCAGTAATAGTAACTGAGGTACAAGGTAAGCTGAAATATATATATATTATTTTTTGCTTTCTGTATTTTTCACCCATCCCAATTTAGTCGTTATGCCAATAATTCCCTTCCTGGTCATTGCGCGCATTGCCTGGGGAGGGTGTAGAACTACCACATGCCTCCTCCGATACATGTGGAGTCACCAGCCGCTTCTTTTCACCTGACAGCGAGGAGTGTCACTGGGGGAACGTAACGCGTGCAGAGGTTCACGCTATTTCCCCCAGATCCCCTCACTGCTGAGCAGGCACCCCGACCGACCAGTAGGAGTCACAGTTTACGACGACCAGGACACATACCCCGCCGTCTTCCCACCCGCTAACACTGCCAATTCTGTTAGTAGGGACGACCAAGCCGGAGGTAGGCCTACCGCTGACAGCTGGATTAGATCCCAGAGTCTCTGCGGTGGTAGGCGAGTGCTTAGTCCACTGCGCTACCCAGCCGCACTTGAAATATATATTTTAAATGAAATTGTCTCATTTGAATAGGCAAATGAAAAAAAAGTATATAAAAAAATTAACACAATCTAATCTATCTAAAAGTGAAAAATAGAACCATAGGTTACTATATATTAGACTCGATCACCATGATCTTGTTTTACCTAGCCTAACTTTAATCCACTGGATATTATGGTGGATCATCTGGCATTAACATTAGCTACAGTCCTTTGAAGGCTGCTGCAGGCTCAGTTTTTAGCCAGTGGCATCATGTCATAAGTCCTGAGATTGCAATGAATCTGTTGATACCAAACACGTCATGCTAGCTTACTGGGAATGGGGCCAAATATCGCTCCAAAGTTTAACTGTCTTTACCGCGGGGTCCATGACACCTCAAAGTCAAATGATTTCTCGTAATAACCTTTAGTAGCCACGATCATGAGCTCATCTTGTTTCACGTCCTTGGTAGCAGATGAGGGACTTGGCGCTGCTCCACTCTCGTGGCTGTTTCTGAAACAGAGGGCCAATGCGTTTCATGATATTAAGCTTTGCTAGAATGTTGATAGATAATGTCACATGCCATTCTAGCTATGTTGCTGATTCATTTATGATGCTGATTCATTTGCTATACAATGCAAATATGCTCCAAACTGGATTATTGGCGGACTAAACCATTTTGCACCTTTTGTAAGCGGCGAGGGGACCTCAGAGAGCTTCCACAAGAGTTCAGTCTCTCAACCAATGTATTCAGCCTATTTTTATTTAGTTATGATGACACTAATTACTTAAAATAAATACTATTACTACTACCTTTGTGAACACACCCTCATTTTACTCGAGGACATTATTGCCTTTGAATGTGTTTATAATGCAGCACTGTTCCCAGGGGCCCTGCCAGCCTTCTCAATAGTGCGACTTGAGCTGTTCCCTGGAGTACCACCAAGTCGGGAGATCTCCAAACACAATACTGTTGCATCTCCAATGAAACCAAATTAAACCAAAGCACGGCTGACCCCCGGGCATGTTCACAACTCCATCAGCAAAAACATCTGATATGCTTTTTTATGGCCAGACATGTTTTTTTGTGGAGGTGTGGAGAGGTATCCACACCTCATGTTCTGCCAAGAGAGGTATCCAGACCTCATGTTCTGCCAAGAGAGGTATCCACACCTCATGTTCTGCCAAGAGAGGTATCCACACCTCATGTTCTGCCAAGAGAGGTATCCAGACCTCATGTTCTGCCAAGAGAGGTATCCAGACCTCATGTTCTGCCAAGAGAGGTATCCACACCTCATGTTCTGCCAAGAGAGGTATCCAGACCTCATGTTCTGCCAAGAGAGGTATCCAGACCTCATGTTCTGCCAAGAGAGGTATCCAGACCTCATGTTCTGCCAAGAGAGGTATCCACACCTCATGTTCTGCCAAGAGAGGTATCCACACCTCATGTTCTGCCAAGAGAGGTATCCAGACCTCATGTTCTGCCAAGAGAGGTATCCAGACCTCATGTTCTGCCAAGAGAGGTATCCACACCTCATGTTCTGCCAAGAGAGGTATCCAGACCTCATGTTCTGCCAAGAGAGGTATCCACACCTCATGTTCTGCCAAGAGAGGTATCCACACCTCATGTTCTGCCAAGAGAGGTATCCACACCTCATGTTCTGCCAAGAGAGGTATCCAGACCTCATGTTCTGCCAAGAGAGGTATCCAGACCTCATGTTCTGCCAAGAGAGGTATCCAGACCATTAGTGATGTGATTTGGGTCTGGCATTGCAAGACTAGTATATATCTGGATGTTCAATATCAAGCCCAATGTGTCTCTCTCTCTCTCTCTCTCTCTCTCTCTCTCTCTCTCTCTCTCTCTCTCTCTCTCTCTCTCTCTCTCTCTCTCTCTCTCTCTCTCTCTCTCTCTCTCTCTCTCTCTCTCATATACAGTAGTCTTATTCCCACATATTCTCTCTCCCTCCCTCTCTCTGTCTTCCCTCCCTCGGAAAGCCAGAGCGATTGTCTTGTTTGAGGGCAAAGTGGCTACGATTAGATAAGTAGGGGCCTGGAGACCCGGCAAGACGCTGTTCCACATGTGGGCCTCATGTCTCACTGTCTTGTTTGTTTTGCCCCCCCCATCCCCCCTCCACCTCCTTCATATCTGCCTCTCTCACTGTCCCCACCACACATCCTATTTCTCTCCATCTCTCTCTCTCTCTCTCTCTCTCTCTCTCTCTCTCTCTCTCTCTCTCTCTCTCTCTCTCTCTCTCTCTCTCTCTCTCTCTCTCTCTCTCTCTCTCTCTCTCTCTCTCTCTCTCTCTCTCTCTCTCTCTCTCTCTCTCTCTCTCTCTCTCTCTCTGTCTCTCTCTAAGCAAGTTGGCGCGACCCCGAGTCAGTCGCCATGGGTTTTGCTCAGCAACAAATGTGCACATTTATAGTTATTATTTGTTAGTTATTATTTGTTATTTGTTATTATTAGTTTGTTTTTACTACTTTTTTTATTGAAGCATCACTGGCGGGGAACGTCATACGACCGTCAGTCACTTATTGACCTAAACTCCGGACTCAAAGGGGAGTTTAGAGACACTTTATCATGCCAAGAATGGCCATCGGAGATCAGGCGGGACAAAGACAACGCGCCGGGAGACAAAGAAGGACGCAAGACAAAAAAAAAACACAGGGGGAAGAGGAGCGGGATCAGATTAAGATTAAGGAAATCTGTTTACCGTCCGGCTATTCCATCCATCTTCCTAGCGAATGCCCGTTCGCTAGAGAGTAAGATGGATGATTTACGTGCACGGGTCCGATTCCAGCGAGAGATGAGGGAATGCAATATCGTGTGCTTCACCGAGACCTGGCTGAAACCAGTGACTCCCGATCACAGCATCTCTCCCTCCGACTCCTTCACCATCTTCAGAGCGGATCGTACAGAAGCCTCCGGGAAGAGCATCGGCGGGGGGCTATGCCTTATGACCAACAACGGCTGGACTAGCCCCGGGGAAGTGAAGATACTCTCCCGTTCATGCTCTCCCGACATGGAACACATCACGATCCAATGTCGTCCGTTCCATCTTCCGCGCGAATTCACTGCAGTGATAATGACTGCAGTGTACATCCATCCCCAGGCGAATGTCGGAAGGGCGCTAGGGGAACTACACGACCATCTGAACGCGCACCAGATCAAACATCCGGACGCAGCCATGATCGTAGCCGGGGATTTCAATCAGGCAAATCTGAAGAAAGTCATGCCGTCTTTCTTCCAGCACATCGTCTGCTCCACAAGGGGAGGAAATACACTCGACCACTGCTACACCCCGTTTAGAGCCGGATACAAGGCTGTACCGGCTCCACCATTAGCGGGAGCAACAAACACATCGGATCATGCCGCCATCTTTTTGGTCCCAGCGTATAAACAGAGATCACGTGACGCCGTCGTGTCACGTGAGGTAAAAAAATGGGACGACCAATCAGAGGCCACGTTTCAAGACGCACTGGATGACGCCGACTGGGGAATGTTCAGGAGGAGTAACAGTGACGTCAGCGATTTCACAGACGCTGTAGTGTCATTCATAACAACACTGGCTGATACTATCGTCCCCACAAAGAAGGCGAGGGTGTTCCCAAACCAGAAACCATGGGTGGACAGTACCATCAGAGCAGCCCTGAACTCTCGCACCACTGCTTATAACCGGGGCAGAGAGTCAGGAAACATGGAAGAGTACAAGACAACAGTCTACACTCTGCGCAAGGCTGTCAAACTTGCTAAGAGGACGTATGCCGACAAGATGGAGGCACAAATGGCACAGAATGACACAAGAGGCTTATGGCAGGGACTGAGGGCTATAACTGACTACAAAGTCAGCGCCCCCTCAATGGGGAGCGACGACGCCTCCCTTGCGGACCAGCTCAACACCTTCTATGCGCGGTTTGGTGCAAACAGTGGCACTGCTAGCCCAACGGCTAGTGACGTCACTGGTGCGCCGGCTGTTGTGGAGGGGGGGGGGGGGGCATCCGCGGGGGGGGGGACGCTCTCTCATTGACAGTACACAGTGTGAGAAGAGCATTTATGCAGGTGAACACCAGGAAGGCTGCTGGCCCAGATGGTATAACAGGACGCATACTTAAGTCCTGTGCCAACCAGCTTGCCCCAGTGTTCACCGCCATATTTAATCAATCCCTGGCGGAGTCGGTGGTCCCTGCCTGCTTCAAGATGTCTACCATCATCCCTGTACCGAAGAAACCCTCCCCAACATGTCCAAATGATTACAGACCGGTGGCACTCACCTCTGTGGTCATGAAATGTTTTGAGAGGCTGGTCAAGGACCACATTTGTGCCTCCCTCCCCAGTGATATGGACCCTATGCAATTTGCATACAGGACAAACAGGTCCACTGACGACGCGGTCTCCCAGGTACTGCACAGCACCCTCTCCCACCTTGACCGCCAGAAGGGGGGCTATGTGAGACTGTTGTTCATTGACTACAGCTCAGCGTTCAACACCATAGTCCCCACCAGACTGGTGGACAAGCTGATCGAGCTGGGTCTGAGCTCCGCCCTGAGCGCCTGGGTACTGGACTTTCTGAGTGAAAGACCCCAGGCGGTCAGGGTGGGGGGTCAGACCTCCAACACCATCACCCTGAGCATCGGGTACCCCCAGGGCTGTGTTCTAAGCCCCCTGCTGTACTCACTCTACACACACGACTGTGTGGCCAAGTTCAGCTCCAACTCCATAGTGAAGTTCGCAGACGACACGGTGGTGGTGGGGCTGATCTCGGACAACGACGAGAAGGCCTACCGGGAGGAGGTTGAGGTACTGGAACGCTGGTGCCAGGACAACAGCCTGCTCCTGAACATTGGTAAAACCAAGGAGCTGATCGTGGATTATAGGAGAGGACAGCAGGAGACGCACACACCACTGATGATTAACGGGGCTACCGTGGACAGGGTGAGCAGCTTTAAGTACCTGGGGGTCCACATCTCAGAGGACCTGACATGGTCAACACACATAGACACAGTAGTAAAGAAGGCGAAACAGCGCCTCTACCACCTGAGACAGTTAAGGAAGTTCAGAGTATCGGGGAAGATACTCCAGTCCTTCTACTCAGGAGCTGTAGAGAGCATCCTGACCGGAAACATCACTGCCTGGTATGGAAACAGCACGGCACAGGACAAGAAGGCCCTACAGAGAGTGGTGCGCTCAGCCGAGCGTACCACGGGTATTGCACTACCCCCCCTGCAGGTTCTATACAACAAGAGGTGCAAATCCAGAGCCTGCAGGATAATGAAAGACCCTCACCACCCCAATAACAGCCTGTTTCAGCTGCTGAGGTCAGGCAGACGCCTGCGAACCCCAGCTACTAGGACAGAGCGGCTTAGGCTCAGCTTCTTCCCCCAGGCCATCAGAGCCATGAACAATGAACATTGAGTGCTCAGAACATTGAACTATCCACACACAAGCACACATGAACACACACACGACACGCACGCTGTGCACGCTCACATATGAGCAGCCACTTAACACTTTAACATGAGCGGGCACACACTCATGTCGCACACACGCACACTTATGGCCAAAGGAAAGGACACTTTAAATTAGAATAACAGGAACAGTGTGTTGCACTACCAAAGCTAACTAGCATGTCCCATATGCTCTGTAAATAACTATGTACAGATACCGAGATGTCACTCCATGTTACCTGTTACCTGTTTATTGCACAATGTTGTTTTTTCATTTTTTGATTCTATTATATGTTGTACCACTGTATTGCACATCGTTGCGGGCAAGACCACCCGCATTTCATTGTATACCTGTATGCCGTGACAATTAAAACTCTTGACTTGACTTGACTCTCTCTCTCTCTCTCTCTCTCTCTCTCTCTCTCTCTCTCTCTCTCTCTCTCTCTCTCTCTCTCTCTCTCTCTCTCTCTCTCTCTCTCTCTCTCTCTCATACACACATACAGAGTGAAAGGAGAAGACAAATCAAACATCATGTTACTAAGTTGGCTAAGTATTGTTGTTATTACTCTAACTGATCACTGTCACGACTTTGCATATTATATTGCATTCGACGCTATAGACTAGACACGCAGACAGAGAGAGATTCCTTTTCCTATAGTTAGATTAGATAGGCCATGCCTTTTCTTTTCCTCTGGTGTAATCTGTTTCGATTCCAGCATCCAGACTGACAGAGTTATTAAAGTTTAAAGTCGACAAAAGCATTATTACTATGGGATATTAATAACAGAGAGAGTGTCAGAGAACTTCACTTCCTGCTATACTGTGAGAAATACAAGGACCTAAGAGAAGTCTTCTTTGATAAAATAAACAAAATTGATGCACAGTTTATCCATCTCCCTGATCACCAAAAGCTACTATACATGTGTGGGGAGAAAAGTCAGTGTACAGCATTAGCTGCAAAATATGTAGACGGTTGTCACAAAATAAGAGAACAAGCCCTGTAAAATGTATCTGAATGGCCACACTTGAAAAATGACTACCCGATCGAGTGACTATTTTGTAAATTAATATGTTTCTTGTTGATTGTCCTTACTGTTATTACTAATGTTATGATATTTTATTGCTTAATATATATGTTATTGTTTGTATGTTGAACTTGCTTTGGCAATAAGTATGTTAATATTTCATGCCAATAAAGCCTATTTGAATTTGAATTTGAATTTGAGAGTGTGTCAGAGAGACAGAGAGAGTGTGTCAGAGAGACAGAGAGTGTGTGTCAGAGAGACGGAGAGAGTGTGTCAGAGAGACAGAGAGAGTGTCAGAGAGACGGAGAGAGTGTCAGAGAGACAGAGAGAGTGTGTCAAAGAGATGGAGAGAGTGTGTCAGAGAGACAGAGAGTGTGTCAGAGAGACAGAGAGAGTGTGTCAGAGAGACAGAGAGTGTGTCAGAGAGACAGAGAGAGTGTGTCAGAGAGACAGAGAGAGTGTCAGAGAGACGGAGAGAGTGGCAGAGAGATGGAGAGAGAGTCAGAGAGACAGAGAGAGTGTCAGAGAGACGGAGAGAGTGTCAGAGAGACAGAGAGAGTGTCAGAGAGACAGAGAGTGTGTCAGAGAGACAGAGAGAGTGTCAGAGAGACAGAGAGTGTGTCAGAGAGACGGAGAGAGTGTCAGAGAGACAGAGAGTGTGTCAGAGAGACAGAGAGAGTGTGTCAGAGAGACAGAGAGAGTGTCAGAGAGACGGAGAGAGTGTCAGAGAGACAGAGAGAGTGTCAGAGAGACGGAGAGAGAGTCAGAGAGAAAGAGAGAGTGTCAGAGAGACGGAGAGAGTGTCAGAGAGACGGAGAGAGTGTCAGAGAGACAGAGAGAGAGTCAGAGAGACAGAGAGTGTGTCAGAGAGACAGAGAGAGTGTCAGAGAGACAGAGAGAGTGTCAGAGAGACAGAGAGTTTGTCAGAGAGACAGAGAGTGTGTCAGAGAGAGAGAGAGAGTGTCAGAGAGACGGAGAGAGTGTGTCAGAGAGACGGAGAGAGTGTCAGAGAGACAGAGAGAGTGTCAGAGAGACGGAGAGTGTGTCAGAGAGACAGAGAGAGTGTGGCAGAGAGACAGAGAGTGTGTCAGAGAGACGGAGAGAGTGTGGCAGAGAGACAGAGAGTGTGTCAGAGAGACGGAGAGAGTGTGTCAGAGAGACAGAGAGAGAGTGTGTCAGAGAGACGGAGAGAGTGTCAGAGAGACAGAGAGAGAGTGTGTCAGAGAGACGGAGAGTGTGTCAGAGAGAGAGAGAGTGTGTCAGAGAGACAGAGAGAGTGTGTCAAAGAGACGGAGAGAGTGTGTCAGAGAGACAGAGAGAGTGTCAGAGAGACGGAGAGAGTGTCAGAGAGACGGAGAGAGTGTCAGAGAGACAGAGAGAGAGTGTCAAAGAGACGGAGAGAGTGTGTCAGAGAGACAGAGAGAGTGTCAGAGAGACAGAGAGAGTGTCAGAGAGAGAGAGAGAGTGTGTCAGAGAGACAGAGAGAGTGTGTCAGAGAGACAGAGAGTGTGTCAGAGAGACAGAGAGAGTGTGTCAGAGAGACGGAGAGAGTGTGTCAGAGAGAGAGAGAGAGTGTGTCAGAGAGAGAGAGAGAGTGTCAGAGAGACAGAGAGAGTGTCAGAGAGAGAGAGAGAGTGTCAGAGAGACAGAGAGAGTGTGTCAGAGAGAGAGAGAGAGTGTGTCAGAGAGAGAGAGAGAGTGTGGCAGAGAGACGGAGAGAGTGTGTCAGAGAGAGAGAGAGAGAGTGTGTCAGAGAGAGAGAGAGAGAGTGTGGCAGAGAGACGGAGAGAGTGTGTCAGAGAGACGGAGAGAGTGTGTCAGAGAGACGGAGAGAGTGTGTCAGAGAGACGGAGAGAGTGTGTCAGAGAGACGGAGAGAGTGTGTCAGAGAGACGGAGAGAGTGTGTCAGAGAGAGAGAGTGTGTCAGAGAGACGGAGAGAGAGTGTGTCAGAGAGAGAGAGTGTGTCAGAGAGACGGAGAGAGAGTGTCAGAGAGACGGAGAGAGTGTCAGAGAGACGGAGAGAGTGTGTCAGAGAGAGAGAGTGTGTCAGAGAGACGGAGAGAGTGTGTCAGAGAGAGAGAGTGTGTCAGAGAGACGGAGAGAGAGTGTCAGAGAGACGGAGAGAGTGTGTCAGAGAGACGGAGAGAGTGTGTCAGAGAGACGGAGAGAGTGTGTCAGAGAGACGGAGAGAGTGTGTCAGAGAGAGAGAGAGTGTGTCAGAGAGACAGAGAGTGTGTCAGAGAGACGGAGAGAGTGTGTCAGAGAGACGGAGAGAGTGTCAGAGAGACGGAGAGAGTGTCAGAGAGATGGAGAGAGTGTCAGAGAGACGGAGAGAGTGTGTCAGAGAGACAGAGAGAGTGTCAGAGAGACGGAGAGAGTGTGTCAGAGAGAGAGAGAGTGTCAGAGAGACGGAGAGAGTGTGTCAGAGAGACAGAGAGAGTGTCAGAGAGACGGAGAGAGTGTGTCAGAGAGAGAGAGAGTGTCAGAGAGACAGAGAGAGAGTGTCAGAGAGACGGAGAGAGTGTCAGAGAGACAGAGAGAGTGTGTCAAAGAGACGGAGAGAGTGTGTCAGAGAGACAGAGAGTGTGTCAGAGAGACGGAGAGAGTGTCAGAGAGACGGAGAGAGTGTGTCAGATAGACAGAGGGCAGGATCCACAAAGAATAGATTGCACGGTGCTAAGTGCACCCTACTTACAATTCATTATGAATTGAAAAAGGGGGACCCTGGTGTAAACAAGACAAAAGTATTTCTCTGGTCTGCATCCCCTTAACAATTGTGTGTATTGAGCCTTACTGTATTGTACCCATTCTGCAATCTGTTAATAAAATGTTCAATCAATCAATGTCGATTGATTGAACATTTTATTAACAGATTGCAAAAGAGACAGAGAGAGTGTGTCAGAGAGACAGAGAGAGTGTGTCAGAGAGACGGAGAGTGTGTCAGAGAGACGGGCAGCGACAGAGAAAGCGTGTCTGTGTGTGTCTGTGTGTCAGAGAGACAGGCAGAGACAGAGTGTGTCTCTGTCCGTGTCTGTTAGAGAGAGACAGAGAGAGTGTGTCTGTGTGTGTCAGAGCGTGTCTGTTAGAGAGAGACAGAGAGAGTGTGTCTGTGTGTGTCTGTGTGTGTCTGTGTGTCATAGAGACAGGCAGAGACAGAGAGTGTGTCTGTGTGCGTGTCTGTTAGAGAGAGACAGAGAGTGTGTCTGTGTGTCAGAGAGACAGGCAGAGACAGAGAGTGTGTCTGTGTGCGTGTCTGTTAGAGAGAGAGACAGAGAGAGTGTGTATGTGTGTGTCAGAGAGAGATGGGCAGAGACAGAGATAGTGTGTCTGTCAGATAGAGAAGGGGGGGGGGGGGAGAAAGAGAGAGGCAGGGAGTAGGTCCCTCCCCCCTCCCTCATTAGAGGCCATCATCCAGTGTGACAGTGTGAATTGGGAGGTAGGCACTATTCTGAGTTGCTGCCATGCAAAGTTGTTCTTCGGTTTCCCACTCATGGGGCCCTTACTTTATATTGGCAAAAGTTGGAGGGAAAAGATTCTCCAGATATCAAGTGTCACATGACTGGAGATGTCATATGGAATACTCACATGTCACACGTGTCACCTCGTACCTGGGACATTCATCAGGCAAAATGACATTGTGGTTAGATTTTCTTAAATTATGCAGGTACTAGTTATGTCATTGTAACTGTGTGATGTCATGTGTGTGTGACGACTGAAGGCTGTGACTTTGCACATCGGCTCAAAATAAAGTAGTGCCATTCACTCTGAAACAGCGTGTGGTTTGTTGAGAGCATTTCAGATTTTGAACTATTATATCAACATAGCGTTTTATTACTAATATTTTAAATATTCTTTCTTGTTCTTATGGTCATGCCAATAAAGCCTATTTTAATTTGAGGAGGAGAGGGAGGCAGGGAGGAAGGGAGGGAGGGAAGAATAGGCATTGAAATCCATCAGCGTCTTCTGGTCCATCTCTGTCTACTGTATGTGTGATTGTCTGAGTGCTTCTTGACCCTACTTCAATCAAAGGTTAATAGGCAACTCATCCTAGTGGAAAACTGCTCAAAGAAACTTCTTCTAAGTTGAGGTGTTCTCTAATTGCCCTCCTCTGGCTGACAGGTCCTGACCACTTTTCACTTAATATAATTGTTTTATTCACAATGATAAGTTAAGTCAACGGGTGGGGTTGACAGACACTTTTGGCCACCCACCTTCAGGAGCAGGTGTCTCCAAGGCAGGTGAGGGTGATGTTGCAGCCCTCTCCCAGGTCCTCTCTTCTGGGTGAACCTCTTCATCACTCTCATTATGGTCGGCCTGAGCAAACTGACAGGCGTAGCCCTACAATTACCCCCTCCTCAGCGTGCGCCAGCGATAGAAACACAAGAATTAGTGGCTATTTTAATTCTTCTTTTCACGTTCCATTGTGGTAAGCTGCTGCCACTCACATGACAACAAACAGTATGTCTGTACATAT
>NC_140172.1:123677333-123689833 GCF_963971535.1 Notolepis coatsorum | reverse complement strand
GCGCTACCCCCGTCCCTACGTGATGCTACACCCCCCCCCAAGCCATCAATTGCTTTCCATAGCTAGTTGAGCATGATTGATGAGAGGCGCTAGACCACCTTGGCGAGGGAGAGGTGACCGGTGGAGCTTTCAGAGGTAATAGGGCAGGATGATGACGCTGATGGTGGCGGCCGTGTTGGTAGCTGTATTAGTTCCATGTAGGTGGTCAAAGAGTAGAGTGAACGTCGGCCTAGACGGAGCATGACAGCGGGAGGAGGTGGGAGGAGGCGGCAGCGGCTCAGGAGAGCGGTCGTTTGGTAGTCGGAAGGTTCAATCCCGGTGCAATTGCAGCTCCTCCCTGCGGTGCGTCAAAGTGTCCTTGAGCGAGACATGAGCAGGTTGGCACCTTGCATGTTTATCTCCGCCATGAATGTGTGAGTGAATGTGTGAATGTGGGGCATAAGTTGTAAAGCACTTTGGATAACAGCTCTATGTAAATGATAAGAAATGTATCATTTAGAGAAGTCAGGTCACTCTGTGACCATCTTGATAACAGGGACTAAGAAAACCAGACCACTATTTCTCTGAATGTCTGTATCTGTCATAGCTACATATTGTCATTTTTCTTTCATATTTGAATGATTCATTTGGTCAAAATAAAAATGAATTTCTTCCACTTAGACCATATGCATATGCATGCGCCATCCAGTGGTTTCTGAGTCCTTGGTTAGTTGGTTACCATGGCAACTACCCAGCACGCAATCCCCGCTCTTTTAGCAGAGATTGTGACTAATTTAAAAAATCATATTTCACCTCATGAAGCAGTCAATTATTAAAATAACATAAAATCACATTTAATTTCTATATATATATATTTTTTTAAAGCCTATGTTTATTTTGTAGAAAATATATCGTTTTGTTGTTGCCGCCATCTGTTGTTGCCGCCATCTTTAGTGTTACAGGATAGCCCATTCAAAAACACCAGAATTATTTCCACCAGTAATAAACAGAATTTTTCTTCCTACTGATTTTAAAGACCTAATACCATTGCTTTTTCCAGATGGTATTGTGGCCATTGCAGAATGTTAGACCTTTACAGAAGGGTATTGGCACTGGAGAATGTGTCTCAGCCCTGGAAAAGCAAGTACCTGCTCAACATACATTGAAGGTATAAGCAAGACATCATGTAAACCCAATATCAATATCTAATTACGTTCCTGTGACTTCCAGGACCCCACAAGGCCTAACCAAGAACAGGATATTAGGACAAATCACACATGTCATGTAAATGTTGATGTATCCTATATAAGCACTTAACTGTGGCTGTGATACTTCAGTTAATATTTCTCTGGACCACATCTTATGGTCTGGGGAGAGAAATCTGGGGGGGAGGGGTGCAAAACATTAGACATTGGGGGTATCACCATAGACCTATATTTGACTAATTTGCCTTCTTTATGACATATGACAGGCAATTTATCAGCATTTTCTCGTTGCCTCGGGTGTAATGTGTTTCGATTCCAGCATCTAGACCGACAACTATTAACGTTTAAAGTGGCCAAAGGCATTATGACTATGGATTTATTTTGGTGGCGCTGATGAGTAATATGGGAGGGGGGATGGGAGGGGCTGTGAAGCATAAAAATGTACTAAGCTATTAACACCTAAAGTCACCAATTGCAAAAAGTTTGCTATGTGCCTCCAAGAAATCAGTCCAAAACCTAATCGAAATGTGTTTTCTGTTTTGGAAAGTGTTGACATGTGATTTTATAATTACTAAGACGAACCACCGCGGTGAAAGAGACGTGAGTTGAGCTGGACCGATATCCCTGCTGTACATGGCTATTGGTTGTAAAATAACGTATTATTGATTAACAGTAATGATTGTATATCATCTTCATCGATTGACTGATCGTCAGGTGATTTAGTTTGCAGATGATTTTGTTGGAAGGTGTACCTGGTTATGTAGGACCAATGATTAAGTGATTGATATATTGAAAGATGAAAGACTGAAAAGAAAATATGTAAGGGTTTATTGCAATAAGGGGTAGGACCTGATAAGCATATTGCTTCTTCCTATTCCTTTTCAGGCAAGAGACTGTTTTGTTTATTATTGTATTGCATTCTTTTTTTGAATTATTTCTGTAGTGGATGTCCCATACGGGCATCCATAGCTGTTGCTGTAAGGCGTGGCGCAGGCGCAGTTGTGTTAGATTAATAAAGACGTTACTTGAAATGGCCACGCTGTCTGAGTCCTTATATGAAACACCACCTAAGCTTTACCACATGGTGTCAGAAGTGTTCAAACCATGTCAGAAGGGTTAACCCGTTACCTAGGAGACGAAGAGAAGAGACTGGTCAAGCGGCGAGAGAGATATTACAGGCTATTACAAGAGATAGCACAACAGCTAACGTTAGCTAACTATGTCGGACGGCGAAGGGGCACCAGCGCCAGCAAGGGCGGCGCCACGAGCACCGGCAGCAGGTCGCGCGCAGACAGACAGTTTCCATGTCAGCGCACCGGAGAAGTTTGACTGCACAGACGGCAAGAACTGGCCGAGATGGATCCGGAGGTTTGACAGATACCGCGTCGCATCGGGACTGGATAGGAAAGGAGAGGCTTTCCAAGTCAATACGCTGATATACTTCATGGGAGATGAAGCGGAGGACATTCTAAATGCTACTCAGCTGAGTGCACAGGAAAGGCTCGTATGCAACTGTGGTTACGTGTTTGGAAGAACATTTCGTAGGGCGACATAACGTCATATTCGAGCGTGCGCAGTTTAACGTACGTAAACAAGAGCCAGGGGAAGCCGCGGATAGCTTCATAACGGCAGTGCATAAACTCGCAGAACACTGTAACTTTGGGGTGTTGAGGGAGGAGTTAATCCGGGATCGCATTATTGTCGGGATAAAAGACCAGGGCCCTCATTCATCAACGTGTTCTACGCACAGATCTGTGCTTACCCTGTGCGTACGATCATTTCTAAGCAAAGAGTGGGATTCATCAATTTCGATTTGAACTTGACTTCGTGCTTACATCTACGCACAGTTCAGACCTGGCGTACCTAGCGCCCAGTGGTAGAATATATTATTACAACAAGGAAATGAGCTTCTGTGCATAATAACACTGGCACGTTCTGTACGAACCGTAGTTCATTATAGTTCATTGTAAAATAGCAACAGTAGTGTAATTATGGTCAAAACCCTATAAATAGCATTTGGAATAATAGATCTTTCTCTCAGAATGAATGCAGCATGGTTTATATAGCGTTATCGGAATATACGGGGTGTAGGCTACTGACTGACTGCGCTCCGCGTAGCTTGATTGATTGATTGATTGAAAAGTTTATTAACAGATTGCAGAATGGGTACAGTACAGTACAGCTCAGTACATACAATTGTTAATTGGGGATGCAGACCAACTTTCGTCTTGTTTACATCAGGGTCCCCCATTTTCAACCCCATTTTCAATTCATCATAAAGCTCAACTCGTTATTATTCTGCGCAGACCGCAGAAACACGGGAACGTTTTGATTATATTTAAAAGGCTTTACGTTAAACGAAACAAGTGGAACTTCGAAGCTGTAAGCAGAATACAAGTCATATGAATATAGTGTTCTTCCCCCTTTTTACTGTATGAGAAAGAATAGAAAACGCATTGCAATGACACTATAGTGGACAGACTATGTATATGATGGGATTCAAGTTCGCGTTTTTGTTGCTCATAGGCATGCTGTCAGAGTATGATATCTTAATCAAACATTCTAGAACATTTGTCGTCACAGATCATGTCCTAATAGAACATAGGCTATGGCATGGATCGTGATATTGTGTGGACTGTTATTATTACTGTACACCGGTACCACCCATTGTGACAACAGCCTTGTGAGTCCCGCACACAAACATGATGGAATTCAAGTTCATGTATTGAAAGGCAGGCTATCATACATGCAGTGAGATTCATTGTTCTTGTATATGCTCTCGTATTATATTGTTTATATAGGCTACCCAATACTGACATCAAAATAGATTGTAGTATGCCTCTAGAAATCATATGCAGCAGGTAGAAAATTGACGGGAGATCCATCGCGATTTGGAATAAAATTGAGGAGAACTTTAATCCCTGGGGTATTAATCAAACAACACGGGAAAAGGCAGTCATATTCCAGCGCGGTCTTTATTAGCCGACAACAAAATAGATGCATCTAAAAATCATATAGCCAATCGAACACAACTAATAAAGGCATTCATATTACAGCACGGTTATAATGACACACAACCAACGCCAAACAGTGGTCAACGAACGGTCTTTATTAGTATTTTGAGCTGTCCAGGCAGAATTGCAGCAATGGTCTTAGGGAGCCGTTGATATCTGACATCACCGTTTACGAGTCCGCCTTTTATTTATCCCACAATACGCGATAGTGTCTTCTTGGTTCGACAGCAGTGAACAATCTTCGTGGAGTTTCTCAGGGTTCCGCTCGGGTCCGTCCATTATTTCACATCCCATGGGGGGTGTTTCCTCATTTTCATGACCATATATGGATCACGAGCATTGACGGTAGAACAAAGTGGTATTCATCAACACGGAGGACCATAGAGCCTGCGTACGCACGTGTGATGAATGCCGACTTCCCTGTGCGTACACTAGTTCTACATTCCGTGCTTACGTGTGGAAGTAGGTCAAGTTCTACGTCCACGTTGATGAATGAGGGCCCAGGGCCCTCATTTATCAATTTTTCTTAGAAAGTATTCTATTTTCATACATAAGCACAGAATTTAGAATGTGTGCACGCACAAAAAAAACGGGATTTATCACACGTGCGTACACAGGTCCTACGCACAGTTGTCTTGATAAATATCACCTTGCTCCTAAGCTGGAGCTCGTGCACTGTTTTAAGTATTTGCATACCAGAACCGCCCCGATTAACCATATACGGTAATGGAACACCCCCATGAAATGTGGAAAAGCCGAGGGAAGCGTGTTGTACACGGTGATGTCGGATATTATATCTATTAACTCTTTCAGTGCCACGCCTGGTTTTCCGTTTTACCGCTTGAATGCCACCATCGGCGCCAATGTTAACGTTAATATCGCCTAATCTATGTTTTAAATTATGGCTATGTGTCTAATCTGCCCATCGCATTATCAAAGACTATTTTCCAGTCAGTGCTGTGAAGACAGATTGTTTTTTTATCGCGTCGTTTCCGTTTCAGAGCAGTTAGAAAAGCCCCCGTTTTGATATAAAAAACAGCTCATTCTGGAGCATTCTATGAAAATCGTCTTTTAGTTGAATATTCCACAACGTTGATATTCGTCGGCCTTTTTATGAATCGTTTTCAAATAAACGCTAGATGATCAATATTATACGTGCACGCAAGCACATTACGGCCGCGCACGGATAATCGCTCCGTTGATTTCCTCACGGAGTTTTACAGTGAAACCGAAAGAAGACATTTCACAAAACAGATTATAACTTCATCAAACTTACTCCGATTATCCTACCACTGATAACATAGAGTCCTTACCTGACATCAGATGGTATCCAACTGGTATATTCCAATTCCTGATCACCATTCGAAAAAATCGATACGTGTATGGATCCAACGCGACACAGTGGATCTCCATGATCCGCGGGGATCTGAGGCTCCAGAATGAACTGTGGTAACCCCGGCTGGATCAGTGAACTGGAAAATGTGGAGTACCGGATTTTTTTCCCCATTAATTTTCATTGAGTCCATTCCAAAATCACTTATGTCATCTGGGAGACGACAGGGGGCGCTTTTTTCCACAGTGATCACCGGCGCAGCTCGGCTATACTCGGGTAGGCTCGGGTGATGCAATAATTTTTCAGATCGCAAAGAAAATAAATTATAATAATTCCGAGAAATCTCGTGAGTGGCATGCAACCACCTATAAAAAAACACGAGAAATCTCGTGAGTGGCACTGAAAGAGTTAACTTCCTAAAAGACCATTGCTGCCTGGACACCGCAAACACTAATAAAGACCATTAACCACTGTCTTGCCGTTGCCCGTTGGTGTCATTAATGCATGCTGGAATAAGAATGCCTTTCTTCATTTATTTTTAATATTAATAATTATTATATTACAATAAAGATAGCTCCGTCTTTTAATACACACATATATTGTACAGTAACGTCAAATAAATACTACAGTCCCCGCTGAAATAAAGGTTCTGCATGTACATACCAGCAGTGATCTACAGCATAAAAGATAGCCACTTTATAATACTATTCTGAGTAGATAATTCATCTGTATCGCAACAGAGTCACGGATCTGGTCGGGGCAGGTAGCATTATGTCGGGAAAATCTTTATGAAATAAACAAATGTGAATTAAAGAATTTAAACGAAGTTTAGCATATTAAATAGTTTTATAAGCTTATAGCTTTTTTCGTGCTGATTTGAGAAGGGTCCAGCTGCAGATCCGGAGAGCAACTCTCAGGGCCAAGATAGCACTTATACTATTTTGAGAGAGACAGCAGAGAGACAGACAGCAGAGAGACAGACAGACAGACAGACAGACAGACAGACACTGTTCCACTGTGTGTGTGTGTGTGTGTGTGTGTGTGTGTGTGTGTGTGTGTGTGTGTGTGTGTGTGTGTGTGTGTGTGTGTGTGTGTGTGTGTGTGTGTGTGTGTGTGTGTGTGTGTGTGTGTGTGTGTGTGTGTGTGTGTGTGTGTGTGCGCGTGTGTGTGTGTGTGTGTGTGTGCGTGCGTGCATGTGTGTGACTACTAGTCTCCTAGTAGAGACTCAGCCCCCCCCCCCCCCCCCCCCTCTGGACCACCTCCTAGTAGAGACCCCCCCCCCTGGACCACCTCCTAGTAGAGACTTCTCTAGGAAGAAGACGAAGATGAGGATTAATGACTTGACTTTTCTGGTTACAGCCGTGTACTGCAGTGAAAGGATTAAGTTTTGCTTGCAGTGGTTGCAATTCCCCCTCCTCATCGCAGCCGGTCGTACAGTCTCTACTAGGAGGTGGTCCAGGGGGGGGGGGGTGAGTCTCTACTAGGAGGTGGTCCAGAGGGGGGGGGGGGGGGTGAGTCTCTACTAGGAGGTGGTCCAGAGGGGGGGGGGGGGTATCTACTAGGAGGTGGTCCAGAGGGGGGGGGGGGTCTCTACTAGGAGGTGGTCCAGAGGGGGGGGGGGGGGTGAGTCTCTACTAGGAGGTGGTCCAGAGGGGGGGGGGGGTCTCTACTAGGAGGTGGTCCAGAGGGGGGGGGGGGTCTCTACTAGGAGACTAGTGGTCACACACACACACACACACACACACACACACACACACACACACACACACACACACACACACACACACACACACACACACACACACACACACTGTGGAACAGTGTCTATCTGTCTGTCTGTCTCTCTGCTGTCTGTCTCTCCGGCTCTGCAGCTGGACCTTCTCAAATAAGCACGGAAAAGCTTTTAAGCTTATAGCTCCAATTTGGGTCCCAAATTGCTGTACAAATGAAGGAGGTGTCTCGGGTAGTGGACTATTATGTTCTCTCTGCAATTAGACTGCCCCTCATTCATTCATTCATCCCTATCTGATGCTATCTCTGAAAACAGTTCCTGCGAGCGCAGTCAGTGCACCAGATAACGCTATATATAAACCTGCATTCATTCGGAGAGAAAGACCTATTCCACATGCTATTTAGGGTTTGACAATAATTACACTAATATCGCTATTTCACAATGAACTATAATGAATTACGGGGGTCATACAGAACACGTCAGTCAAGCTTATTTCCGCGTTGAAACTAATGCATGTAACTGATGAGAGCTATGCCGTCCGTCTGCAGTCCCCATATTCGACCACAGGGCGTCAGCTACGCATGCTCTGGGCTATGCGTAGACATAAGCACAAAGTCAAGTTCACGTTCAAATTGATAAATCCCACACTTTGCTTAGAAATGGTCGTACGCACGGGTTAAGCACATATCTGTGCGTACGCAATGTTGATGAATAAGGGCCCTGGCCCTTTCAGAGAAACTGCAGCTAGACGCTGACATGACATTGAACAAGGCTATCAGTCAAGTGAAACAGCAGGAAACGGTGAAGCAGCAACAGACTGTGATGCGGGGCGGGGCTACACACACAGAGGAAAGGAGATGCGATCTCTCGTCCATTCAAAAAGAAAGAGGCATATGGTCACAAACAAACAGGATATACCAGAACAAGACAGACAGAGACAGTCAAAAACACAGAGAAATGTCAGAAATGTGGTCGATTTTCCCCCCATAGCTGGAGAGAATGTCCAGCTAGCAATGCAGAATGTAGAAAGTGCCACAAAACAGGGCATTTTGCTGCAGTGTGCCGTTTCGCACAGCCAGTGTATGAGATGCTAGAGGAGGGAGAGTTACAACAGGACACCCTTTTTCTAGGAGAAGTGAAGGATCATGTCTCTGGCTGGCACACAGACATAGAACTCAATGGAGAAGTGATCTCTTTTAAAATAGACACAGGAGCAGCAGTCACTGCTATCCTCACCAGGCTATATAAATATAGCAGAGACGGCCTTTTGATGGCAACAGATAAGAAGCTATATGGGCCCAATAACATGGTGCTGCAGGTAGCAGGGCAAGTCATATGCCAGCTCAAGAGCAAAAGTGGAACGGTTGCCCAGCCGGTATTTGTAGTAGATTCTTTAGTCAGACCCTTATTAGATCTGCCAGCAGTTGAAGCCTTGCGACTGGTAGAGCGGGTTGATGAACTGGAGGACCCAGGGGACTTTTTCAGGCGTAAATTCCCCACAGTGTTCGCAGGCCTGGGGAGGCTAGAGGGGGATTACTGCATTCGCCTGAAGGAGGATGCAGTACCATACGCACTCACTACTCCACGCAGAGTGCCTATACCACTAGCAGACAAAGTCAAGGAGGAGTTGGAGAGAATGGAAAAAATGGGAGTAATTTCAAGGATAGAAAGGCCAACGCCATGGTGTGCGGGTATGGTACCCGTGATAAAGCCCACCAATGGGGACATCAGGGTCTGCGTGGATCTGACTAGACTCAATGAGGCGGTATGTAGAGAACGACACATACTACCATCGGTAGAGCAGTCATTGGCTCAATTGAATGGGGCAAAGATCTTCACTAAGCTAGACGCACGCTCAGGGTTCTGGCAGATTCCCCTATCAGAAGAATGCAGAGAGCTCACCACATTTGTTACTCCATGTGGCCGCTTCTGTTTCAATGTCCTGCCGTTCGGGATCAGCTCTGGTCCAGAACATTTTCAGAGGCGCATGTCGCAGCTCTTGGACGGGCTGACGGGCATAATATGCCACGCAGATGATGTGCTGGTATGTGGCGTAGATAGGGCCCAGCATGATGAGAGGCTCACTGCGGTCCTGTCCAGGCTTCAGGAAGCCGGCCTGACCCTAAATGAAAAGTGCGTGTTCGCACAGACAGAGTTGGTGTTCGTGGGCCACAAAGTCAGTGCAGGGAGCATAGCGCCAGACCCAGAGAAAGTGAGGGCAATCGTAGACATGCCCGCTCCACAAAATGTCACAGACGTGAGACGGTTCCTGGGCATGGCCACATACATGGGAAAGTTTGTACCTCTTTTCACCGACACTACCAAACCACTACGGGATTTACTGGTGAAAGAGAATGCCTGGGTGTGGGGAGAGGTGCAGCAGACAGCCTTTGAAAAGGTGAAGTCTGATCTAGCCTCAGATAGGGTGCTAGCACAGTATAGGCCAAATGCTAAGACAAGAGTGTCTGCAGATGCATCATCTTTTGGAGTGGGAGCAGTCCTCACCCAAATGCAGGACAACAAGGAGTGGCGCCCAATAGCCTATATCTCACGTAGTCTCTCTGACACAGAGCAGAGATATGCCCAGGTGGAGAAGGAGGCGCTGGCAGTAACATGGGCATGCGAAAGGCTCAGCTCGTATATAATAGGCCTTCAATTTACCATAGAGACCGACCACAAGCCATTGTTGGCTCTGTTAGGTACGAAGGCACTAGATGACTTACCCCCAAGAATCCAGCGCTTTAGGCTTAGACTACTGAGATATACATACCACATAGTATATGTCCCAGGGAAAGCGTTGATAACGGCAGATGCATTATCAAGGGCCCCAATCGTGCGCACACTGACAGAGGAGGAAAGAGAGCTGGACGGAGAAGCACAGGTGTTTGTTGAGGCAGTACAGCAGGGCCTACCAGCGTCTAAGGCAAAGCTGCAACAGATTGCTGAGGAACAGCAAAAGGACTCTGTCTGCAGACAGCTTATACAGCAGTGCAAAAAGGGGTGGCCAAGACAGGAGGAACTGCCACAGCAGCTAAAGCCCTACTGGATCTACCAGAGTGAGCTATACTGTGCAGGATGCCTTTTAATGAAAGGACGGAGGATAGTAGTACCAGAGACTTTGCAAACAGAAATGCTGGCACGTTTACATGAGGGACACATGGGGATATCTAAGTGCAGAGCGAGAGCAGAGCAGTCAGTGTGGTGGATGGGCTTAAGTAGTCAGATCGCTAAGGTAGTAACACAGTGTGAAACATGTGTGAAGAGTCAGACACGGCATCCAGAGCCAATGATGCCATCGACATTGCCTCAGCGGCCGTGGCAAAAGGTAGGGGTGGATATGTTTTACCTAAAGGGCACCACCTACCTGTTAGCAGTAGACTACTATTCAAGGTACATTGAAATAGAGAAAACCCCCATTACCACAACTAAAGGAGTAATCGAGGCGTTAAATGCCATGTACTCCAGACACGGGGTCCCAGAGGTCCTGCGGAGTGATAATGGTCCACAGTTTGCGTCAGCGGAGTTTGCCGCCTTTGCCACAGATTATGACTTTGCTCATGTGACAAGTAGCCTGTACTTTGCCCAGAGCAATGGAGAGGCAGAGAGAGCTGTCAAGACGGCTAAGTCACTGTTGAGTAAGAATGAAGACCCACACAGGGCACTGTTAGCGTACAGAGTCACACCATTGCACCATGGACCATCACCTGCTGAGCTCCTGATGGGCAGAAAGCTCCGCTCCCCACTGCCACAGGCGCCTGCCCACCTGAAACCACAATGGCCCAAAACGAAGGCCTTTCAGGAAAAGGACTACCAACTGAAACTGAGACAGACGCAGAACTTTAATGAGAGACACCGGGCCACACAGAGGCCGGAACTGAGACCGGGTCAATCGGTGTGGATCTCCACCTCAAAACGGCCAGCTACGGTGCTCAGTAAGGCTGACACGCCACGCTCCTATGTGGTCCGGGCAGGAGAAGAGGTGGTGAGGAGGAACAGGGCTCATCTGCAAGCTCTCCCTGAGCCACAAGAGACACCGACTCCACAGGAGGAGCAAACAACGGAGGAGGAAATAGCGCCAAGCGCCCTGACTAGAGAGAGAGAGAGTACAGAGACTAAAGTGAGAGACGTTCCGAGATGGCAGATAAAGCCGCCAGAATGGCTCAAGGACTAAGTTCAGTAAAGTATTTCAACATACTTGAGGATGTTAGGTTTATTCCTGGGAGAAGGAGAGATGTAATGGATGTCTGTAGTAGATGTCTGAATATACTGGAGGATGTTTATACTTGAGGATGTTAGGTTTATTCCTGGGAGAAGGGGAGATGTAGTGGATGTCCCTTACGGGCATCCATAGCTGTTGCTGTAAGGCGTGGCGCAGGCGCAGTTGTGTTAGATTAATAAAGACGTTACTTGAAATGGCCACGCTGTCTGAGTCCTTATATGAAACACCACCTAAGCTTTACCACAATTTCTTGATTATTTCATATTGTTCAAAATAAACTATTCATTCAATTCATTCATTCATGCATCCAATTCAATGTCTGAAGGTGTTTATGTATGGGTGAGAGGGTAGGGGGGTCACAATCTGTAGAAACATCACAGACAGCATATTGTATTAGCTTCACAAACTGTTGTTCTAGATTCATTAGCAGCAGGGGCATAAAGTTGTGTCGCGATGGGCGGTAACCTACTTAACCATTTCACTACCACACTACCAAATTGTTAACCCTTTCACTGCGACAATACATAAGGTTAACCCTTTCACTGCCACATGACAAAGGGTTAACCCTTTCACGGTTAACTTTCTGTAGTGTGGTAGTGAAAGGGTTAACACGATTTATTTGCCTACTTACAACGACTTCTTGCTCAGGGACCCCTTGAGTATCAATCCCCCGCTTTGGATGATGAGCCTGGCCAAGGGTGAGTTGAGGGTGAGTTTTGGGTGAGTTAAGGGTGAGCTGGGGGTGAGTTGGGGGTGAGCTGGGGGTGAGTTGAGCTTGAGTTGAGGGTGAGTTGGGGGTGAGTTGAGGGTGAGTCGGGGGTGAGTTGAGGGTGAGTTGAGGGTGAGTTGGGGGTGAGCTGGGGGTGAGTTGAGCTTGAGTTGAGGGTGAGTTGGGGGTGAGTTGAGGGTGAGTTGAGGGTGAGTTGGGGGTGAGTTGAGGGTGAGCTGGGGGTGAGTTGAGGGTGAGCTGGGGGTGAGTTGAGGGTGAGCTGGGGGTGAGTTGAGGGTAGGCTGGGGG
>NC_140172.1:123549833-123672333 GCF_963971535.1 Notolepis coatsorum | reverse complement strand
ACCCACTCTTGACCCATCCAGCCTCTCCAACTACCGCCCCATATCCAATCTTCCTTTTTTCTCTAAAACACTGGAACGCATTGCTGCCTCCCAAATCCACTCCCATCTCCAGTCCAACACCCTCTATGAACCCCTTCAGTCTGGCTTCCATCCCGCTCACAGCACCGAAACTGCACTGGTTAAGGTCATCAACGACCTCCTCATCTCCGCTGACTCCGGTGCCCTCAACATCCTGATCCTACTCGATCTCAGTGCAGCCTTTGACACAGTGTGTCACTCCATCCTCCTCCAAAGGCTGCACCAACTGGGTGTTGAGGGCACAGCACTTGGCTGGTTCTCCTCCTACCTCACAGACAGACACCAATTCATCTCCCTCTCCGGCCACACCTCCTCCCCCTCCCCAGACACACAGGTGGTCCCCCAAGGCTCAGTCCTTGGCCCCCTGCTCTTCATCTGCTACATTCTCCCCCTTGGTCACATCATCCGTAAATACCACCTCAACTTCCACTGCTACGCTGACGACACCCAAATCTACATCAGTACACAATCCCCCCACAGCCCACCCCTCAGTCACATCAAATCCTGCATCACCGAACTCCAAACTTGGATGACTCACAACTTCCTCAAACTGAACAGTGACAAGACTGAACTTCTCATCATTGGCACCAAAACCACCCTCACCAGATCCGGACCCATCACACTCACCATCAATGACTCCACCATCACCCCCTTCCCCCTAGTCCGAAACCTTGGTGTCCTCCTTGACCCCACCCTCTCATTTGACCCCCACGTCCGCTCCATCGTAAAAAATCCTACTTTCACCTCCGCAACATCGCAAAAATCCGTCACTGCCTCTCTCCCCGCTGCTGAATCCCTCATTCACGCCTTCATCTCCTCCCGCCTGGACTTCTGCAACTCCCTCCTCACTGGTATCACCTCCCGCTCCCTCCATAAACTGCAAATGGTCCAAAATTCAGCCGCCCGCCTCCTCACTAACACCCGGTCCCGCGAACACATCACTCCTGTCCTCCACTCCCTCCACTGGCTCCCGATAAAACACAGCATAAACTTTAAAACACTACTCCTCACCTTCAAAGCCCTCCACAGCCTGCCCCCCCCCTACCTGACTGATCTCCTTACAGCTCTTACATATCAGAGACACACCGGATGGCAAAGCGCCCTGAAGCACGGCAAAGCGCCGGGAAGAGCAGCCGATTTCCTTTCACCGCTCCATGGTAACCGTTTGGACCGTAGATGCTAGCCCACGGCCGGCTCGTGATTTTCAGCGATAGTTTGGGCGTCTGGTCTATTTTACATGTGATTGGAGCAGAGGATCAGAATCTCTTGTTGACCGGCGGCGAGAAACGGCTTCTGGTGTGAACAGCCAGGCCCCTGCTCTTCTGGTGTGAACAGCCAGGCTCCTGCTCTTCTGGTGTGAACAGCCAGACCCCTGCTCTTCTGGTGGGAACAGCCAGGCCCCTGCTCTTCATGGTGTGAACAGCCAGGCCCCTGCCTTTCTGGTGTAAACAGCCAGGCCCCTGCTTTTCTGGTGTGAACAGCCAGGCCCCTGCTCTTCTGGTGTGAACAGCCAGGCCCCTGCTCTTCTGGTGTGAACAGCCAGGCCCCTGCTCTTATGGTGTGAACAGCCAGGCCCCTGCTGTTCTGGTGTGAACAGCCAGGCCCCTGCTCTTATGGTGTGAACAGCCAGGCCCCTGCTGTTCTGGTGGGAACAGCCAGGCCCCTGCTCTTCTGGTGTGAACAGCCAGGCCCCTGCTGTTCTGGTGTGAACAGCCAGGCCCCTGCTGTTCTGGTGTGAACAGCCAGGCCCCTGCTGTTCTGGTGGGAACAGCCAGGCCCCTGCTCTTCTGGTGTGAACAGCCAGGCCCCTGCTGTTCTGGTGTGAACAGCCAGGCCCCTGCTGTTCTGGTGTGAACAGCCAGGCCCCTGCTCTTCTGGTGGGAACAGCCAGGCCCCTGCTGTTCTGGTGTGAACAGCCAGGCCCCTGCTCTTCTGGTGTGAACAGCCAGGCCCCTGCTCTTCTGGTGTGAACAGCCAGGCCCCTGCTCTTCTGGTGTGAACAGCCAGGCCCCTGCTCTTCTGGTGTGAACAGCCAGGCCCCTGTTCTTCTGGTGTGAACAGCCAGGCCCCTGCTCTTCTGGTGTGAACAGCCAGGGTCCTGCTCTTCTGGTGTGAACAGACAGGCCCCTGCTCTTATGGTGTGAACAGCCAGACCCCTGCTGTTCTGGTGTGAACAGCCAGGCCCCTGCTCTTCTGGTGTGAACAGCCAGGCCCCTGCTCTTCTGGTGGGAACAGCCAGGCCCCTGCTGTTCTGGTGTGAACAGTCAGGCCCCTGCTCGATCCAGAATTTACACTTCACGGTGCTTAGTGTCCTGCATGTCCCCGGCCTTAGGGCTCGCTGGAAGAGGACATATTTTCGCTGGCGTTGAGGATTGGGCCCAAACCTACTGTATGTTACTGAGATGCCCTGAGGGTAATCTTCTAAGCAAGCATTAGCCGATGTCCAATGTGCACATTGTCAGCACATTGGAATCCAACAACAGAGGTTGTGGTTTTTGGTTTTGCTCAAACTTGGTTGATGATGACCATGCTTCACCCAAGGTCGGATGCTACACATTGGAGGTGGATTAGGTAATTTACCCTCTAAATAAATAGTTTTGTGTCCTATGGTGAGAAAAGCATTATATAAATGTGGTCATTCATTTATTCTTTCTTTCTTTCTTTCTTTCTTTCTTTCTTTCTTTCTTTCTTTCTTTCTTTCTTTCTTTCTTTCTTTCTTTCTTTCTTTCTTTCTTTCTTTCTTTCTTTCTTTCTTTCTTTCTTTCTTTCTTTCTTTCTTACTTTCTTTCTTTCTTTCTTTCTTTCTTTCTTTCTCTTTTGGTTTGTTTGTTTGTTTGTTTGTTTCATTCATTCATTGGAGCATTTCTATCACGGTAATTAGTAGGGGTGTAACGGTACGTGTATTTGTCCCACAAATTTACGGTATGGCCGTCACGGTGCGGTACACGCAGCCATTCGACGAATACGCCCCACAGCACAACACACGAGTCCCACATGCAGGCACTCGCGAGGTTCCGTGCGAGAACAGCGCGTGTGGCCGGGCACACCGAGTCTGACTTCAGTTCAGAGCGGGCGGAAGTGCACGGAGAAAGGCACATTTACATTGGAACAGCTGCAGGGTCATTACAGTTTTCTTTCGTTTTCTTGTTCGCCCAATAACGTTAACCAAATGAAACCAATGGAAAGAAACAGACACACGTGGCCGACACACACACACGCGCCAACAAACACATCAACATTCTCCCCCGCCGGACTCACAGGCACAATCAAATAAAAAAAATAAACATACTTTTCCGGACAGATCATCTGAGCTCCACTGTGTTTAAATCCAAATAATCCTCTGCCATTGTTGTAATATGTAATCTGTGTTAACAGAAATGGCTATGGGGCGACAATAATATGTACATGAGCCATGTATTCGGCTTCACAAGTTGACAGTGCCACTGTGGGCTGCTTCTTTGTTTTCCATGAAACCAGTGAGCTGTTTGTGTTTAAACGAACACAGTATCCAGTCGTACTCCTTATATCTGTGATGTCAGCAGCCCAGTCTGCATCACTGTAGGCTTTAAGCCCTAAGCCTCCGCTGCTCTTTCTGAAACAAAGTAGTTTATCTACCGTACCTTTGAGATAACGAAAAACATGTTTTACCGTGATCCAGTGTTCCTCTGTGGGATCAGCAAAGTGCTGTGACAACTTACTCACTACAAAACATAAGGTCAGGGCGGGTACATGTTGTTAAGTAGATGAGGCTACCCACGGCTTCCCTGTAAATTTTTACATCTGTCAGTTTCTGAGCATCCTCCTGATAATCAAGTTTCTGATCACATGGTGTTTCCCTTGTTCTACATTCCTGCATGTCAAAACGTTTCAGGATCTTTTCCATATATCTCTTCTGGGATACAGTTACACAATTTTCTGACTGCTCAAAGTCCATGCCTAGGACATGCTTTAACCTGCCAAGGTCTTTCATTTTGAATCTGGTGGAGAGCATACCTTTCACCTGATCTAGGTTCCTAGAGTTTTCTGCTGCCATGATCAAATCATCCACCCAAATGACTATTATCACTTTTCCTGACTCTTTTGACCCCCTTGAGTAAACACAGGGGTCTACTGGATTCTGTAGGAAGTGATCCTCGATGAGGCATGTGTGAAGCATCTCATTCCAATTTCGCCCAGACTGTTTCAGGCCGTAAATGGATTTTTCTAGCTTGCACACTAGCTTTCCCCCTTTCTTTTCGTAACCTTCAGGTTGTTCCATATATATCTCTCTATCTATGGGTGCGTGCAGATAGGCTGTCTTCACATCCATCTGATGTAAAATCAGATTGTCCTCAGCTGCTTTCTGAACCACTACCCTTACACTGGTCAGGTTGGCTGTGGGGGAGAATGTTTCACCATAGTCTATCCCCTCCCTCTGACTGAAACCCTTAGCTACAAATCTCGCTTTGTACTTTTCGTGGCCTTCGATCCCTTCCTTGATTGAGTACACCCACTTCCCTCGAACTGTCTGTCTGCCCTCTGGCAATTTTGTGAGGGTAAAGGTGTGGTTGTCCTCTAAGGACCTCATCTCCTCGTCCATCGCTCTTTCCCACTCTGGGGACACTATGGCTTCCTTAAAGGACTGAGGCACGCCACACACCGCTCGGTAGCAGTAATCAATACTGGCAAGTGTACTGTCATCCTCGTCACTACCCCTCCGGGCATAATCTTTCAGATATCTTGGGGGTTTGTGTTCCCTTGAGGGATATCTCCCACTGCATGGGGCACTTGACGTCACCCTCGGGTGCTCCTCGTCATCGCCCTCTGGGGGTGTCTGGAGGTCTGCCTGCACGCCTGTGCTCAGTACACTAGGCTGTGGTGTCTCTGTCCCTCCATACCTTACCCCGGAGTCCAGCCATGGCTCCTCTGTTTGTGTCTCGATTTCGCACGTTGTCTTGGTGACCAATTTCACTAGTCTGTGCTTTTGCACCTTCCCTTTACCGGGATAGTAGACTAGGAGTGCGGGCTCCCTCTGTCGTGTCCTACAAAAAGTCCTTTTTCACATCTGGACTCAAGCTTGCCTCTGTCCTGCTGGTAAGCATAGCACACTGATCCGAATTTGTGCATTCTGGCTAGGTTACATCTTTTCCCTGTCATTGCTGTATATGGGGTGGTGCCCGTATGTTTGTTAAAACACCTGTTTCTGGTGTAGGCAGCTTCTTGTACCGCATAATGGCACAGGCTCTTCGGTATGTTACTATCGTCTAGCTTACACCTGGCCATTTCAAAAAGAGTGTGCCATTCCCTCTCAGCTACCCCGTTCTGATGTGGGGAGTAGGGACATGATGTCTCATGTCTGAACCTGTTTTTTCTCAACAGTGATTGGAACTCTCTGTTTGTAAACTCGGTCCCGTTGTCTGACCTCAAACATTTTACGTCCCCATAGGGGGCGACATCGGCAATGAACTTCTCCGTGGCTTGGAGTGCATCACTCTTTTCTTTAAGGAAATAGACGAACACTATGCCTGTACCCACATCTGTAAAGGACTGTACATAGTTAAAGCCACCTATAGACTCGTTCCTTACTGGACCGGCTAGGTCGGTGTTAACTAGCTCCAGTGGTCTCTTTACCTTCTCTGTGGGGTCCCTGTTCCTTGTTTGAGTAAACTTCCCCCTTATGCAAACTTCACATTCTTTGTCAGGTCTATGCTTTTCACCCTTAATCTGCATACCGTCTGTTACTGCTTGTAGCTTTAGTAAATCCTCGTGATTACAATGACCCATAATTTCATGCCACGTCTGGATGTCATGAATAACAGTCACATTACATTTATCATTATTATTACACTCCGTTTGTAGGTAATACATTCTTCCATATACGTCAATGTTAAACCGTGTACCATCTTTTTCTACAAGAACATCTTTACCTTCACTGAAGAACACTTCGGCACCGTTAGCAGTAGCGGATTTTACAGAGAATAGTTCTTGTGGGAACGAGGGTAGAGAGCGTTCTTTAACGTCACTCTACACCGGCGCCCCCCACTGTCTATGAGGCATACCTGTGCGTCTCCTCTCCCCTGCGCCAACCCCGTAGGTGCGTTTCCCATCCGCCAGCTCCATGCTGTGTCCCTCCGGCTCGAAGGACTTATCAAAGTTCTTGAAACTATTCGTGTCGTTGATGATGTGGGACGACGCATCTGTGTCCACGATCAGTCCCCTCCTCAGGAACAGCTGGTGCTGCGTTGGCCAGGCAACGCCCGTAGTCCGCGCCCCAAAAACGAAGTCCTCTCGTCCTGCCGCTCTCCGGGCGTCATCTCGACTCGCCTCACGGTCACCGTTGCCGCCATCTTGTCTGTAGTCGTCATCTCGTCCACAGCCGCCATCTTGACCATAGCCGCGATCTCGTCCATCGCCGCCATCTTGTTTGTGGCCGCGACCTCGTCCGTCGCCGCCATCTTGTCCATAAGCACCGCCTCGTCTCTGGCCGACATCTTGCCCATGTGCTTATCGGGCGCTCTGGTCTCGTTTCTTTCAGCACTCTTTGTCTGTGTGCCCCAATGATCTGCAGAAGTTGCACCAGACCGTCTTGTTGCAGTTATCCCTCCGATGCCCATTCTCTCTGCATCACCAACACATCAGCTCCGTCGTGGGCCTGGCCTTCTCCCTTGGTGTCGCTCAGGCTTTCAGTGCTATCCCCCCCGCTTCTGCGGCGTCTGGGTGGATATCCTCTGAGGCCTCAAAGTTCCGCAGCTTGGCTTTGAACTTCCCCAATGTCATGTCCGTTGAACCGTGGGTCACCAGTAGCGCGAACGGCCTGTACAACTCCGGTAGTCCTCTCATCACCATTGCCATCATTAACCTCTCGCCGGGTGCCTCTCCCGCACTCTTGAGCGCCGTCATGATCTGCTCAGCTCGGATGATGTATTCTGTCAACGTCTCTGTGTGCCCCTTCTTCAGGGCTGTCAACGTTACGTAGAGGGACACTACCCCGTCCGATGTAATGCTCCCTCAACACTCCCAGGCTTTCTCAGCCTTTGTCCTTCGTGTCGCGGAATATCAGCCCCAAGCTTGTATCGTCGAGCAGCGGCGCCAACTCACAGTATGTGTCCGCATTAAGCTTGTCGTCTTGGGCTTGTTCCTCCGCCGTCAGTGGTCCCGTGGGGGCCGCCACGATCACCGCCTTGAGTCCCGCGCCGTGCATGCAACATAGCATGCGCTCTTCCCAGAGCTCATATCCCTCCGCTTTCCCATTAAATGAGGGCCATTTGCTGCTTCCCTTGGTCGCCATCCTCTTTCTTGGTGGTTGGTGGTTGGTGTAGCTTAAGCTTCGTTGGCCTAGTACGCTAGTCAAGTCAAGAGTCAAGTCAAGAGTTTTATTTGTCACGGCATACAAGTATACAATGAAATGTGGGTGGTCTTGCCCGCAACAATGTGCAATACAGTAGTAACAACATATAATATAATCCAATAAAACAGGTGACATTCTATTAAATTAGAATTAAAAGTTTAGATTCTATGGTAATTTACATAGGAAAGTTTAGGATAAATTGCTCATTCTGTGCTGACCGGAGGTGCAAGATAGGATGGAGTTGTACGCGAAGGAGGTATCAAATAGGTACCTTGTACGGCTTTTTAAGGGAGGGGGGATCAGGGGTTTATTTGTATATATGTATGTTTTTATGCTCGGCTCTCAACGGGACCTCAATAGTAGGATATATATCCATTGGGAATTCGCACTCCAGAAGCATTACCAACAACTACAAAACAACATGTATAGATTATGGCTAGTTTGAATATAATGATCTGTAATACTGGGGGAATAAATAATCAACATAAACGCAAAAGCGTGCTCACACTGATGAAAAACAAACGGGTTGACGTGGCTCTTCTAAGCGAAACGCACATTTTAGTGGAAGACAAAGCTACGTTAGCGGACAACATATACCATAACATTAGTAATATAAAATTGTATACAGGAATAGGAAAATAGTGCTGGTAGCAGTGTATGCCCCAAATTTGTACGAAGCTAATTTCTACACTACACTTACCAGAACAATGTTAAACCTTCCTGAATACTCATTTATAATTGGTGCAGATTTTAAGGCCATTTGGGATCCTGGGTTGGATAAATCTTATCCCACCTTTTCCAACGAACAGAAAAATGCATCTAATGCGTTAAAGGATTGGTCGAAGAATACAGGTGTAAATGATCTATGGCGATCACTCAACCCCACGACCCGGAAGTACTCTTGTCAATCTGCAAGACATAACACACTTTTCCAGAATAGATTATGTTTTTGCATCCCCGAGACTATTTGATAACTATGACGTGGAAATGGTACCCAATGCACTATCAGATCACTGTTATTTACTCCTAAAAGGATCATTTGGTATACTCTCATCCCGAGCCCCAAGATGGCGATTTAACTTGATATTGCTGAATAACAAGGAATTCATTACACAACTCAAAGAAGCTCTTTCTGTATTCCTACTGGAGAATGCGAAATCGGTACAGGACCCCAGAATATTATGGATGTCGGTAAAGGGATTGATCGGGGATTTTACCGGGTACTTTTCCTCCAAAATACGCAAGAATCGTTGCTCAAAACTGGCAGAGCTGGAAACGCTTTACTCTACGTTATTTTCTTCTTTACAATACAACTACTCGGTTCGACTGGAAAATCAAATGAATGTGTTGAAAAAAGAGATTAATGCCATTTATAAACAACAATCTGAAGTACAAATACATAGCACAAGACAACAGCACTACTTTCATGGTTCTAAACCAAGTCACCTACTAGCTATGCGGTTAAGAGTCAACGCAAAATTTGCAGATATAACTACCATTAAAGCACAACAAGGACTTGTTACAGACCCTAAAAAAATCAACGAGACATTCAAAGAGTTCTACTCCAACTTGTATAAATCAGAAAAGACCTTCGATCAAAACAAAATGGACACATATCTTAATCAAATTAACCTCCCTAAACTATCAGAGGATGACGCTAAACAGTTAGAAACACCCATCACACTAGATGAACTTAGGGAGGCCATATCTGAAATGCAAAGTGGTAGGGCTCCTGGAAGAGACGGTATCCCACCAGAAATGTACCTCTCATGTTGGGACGTAATTGGACCCCTATTACTTAAGATGATTTTATACTCAATCAAGGAGGGGAACTTCCATAAGAACGACAATATTGCACTCATAACAGTCCTCCTTAAAAAAGACAAAGACCCCACCGATTGTGGTAGTTATAGACCCTTAAGCCTCCTCGGAACCGATATCAAGCTGTACTCGAAGGTATTAGCCATCAGACTTCAAAAGCATATGACGTCTTTAGTTTATCCGGATCAGACTGGCTTCATAAGAGGCCGCTTGATCACGGATAATATAAGACGATTACTACACGTACTAGATGCCAGCAAGGATGACACCACACCTAAGGCGATGCTGTCCCTGGATGCGATGAAAGCTTTTGATAGGTTGGAATGGTCTTATCTATGGGCAGTATTAGAAAGGATGGGGTTAGGAAAAGGATTCATTGATATGATTAAAGTATTATACAAAGACCCATCGGCCATGATTACAACAGGTATAATCACCTCCGAAATATTTCCGGTATCACGCTCTTCTAGACAGGGTTGCCCTCTTAGTCCCGGACTATTCTATTTATCATTAGAGCCTTTAGCACAATATATAAGACAATCCCAATCCATAGAACCAATCGCAATCAAGGGCACACAACATAAAATTAGTTTATATGCGGACGACGTAATACTGTTCATGCAAAACCCTAACACCGCAATGCCTCATCTTCTCAAGTTGATTGATGACTTTGGCAATCTATCGGGATTTAGGATAAATTGGCCAAAGTCGGCTTTCCTTCCACTTAATGCCCCTGCAAAAAATATACTCCTTCCAGAAGAAATACCAATGGTTAAACACTTTAGATGTTTGGGAGTTGAAGTATTCCCTACTATAAGGAAAACGGTGAAGTACAATTACATAAAAATCCAAAATAAGATCAAATACGACTTTGACAGGTGGTCAAAACTTAAAAACTCAGTACAGGCACGGGTATCAATAGTTAAGATGGATGTCCTACCTAGAATCAACTTCATTAGCTCAATGCTACCGTTACCCCCTCCAGATGGTTACGGAAAGAAATTACACTGTACTGCATACAAATTTATTTGGAATAACAAACCACCGCGTATAAAAAGATCCACCGCACAGAGAAACAAAGCCACGGAGGTATGGCATTTCCAGATTTTTACCAATATTTTAAGGCATACACTTTAAGACCACTGACAACCTGGTTTGATTCCCAAGCATCGGTATCCTGGAGAAATTTAAAAGTAAATATAGTAGCACCACATAGACTGCAGGACATAGTATACACCAAAGTATCAATTAAGCAATGCGAATTGAAATTTGGCCCCATTATTACTCATGCGATCCGGATATGGCGTGAAACACAAAAAAAATATTCGAACCCACATAAATGGCATAGTCATATTCCCCTATTCAATAACAATGCACTCTTGATTGGAAAACGACCTATAAGATACCCTAAATGGGAAAAGCAGGGCATACACACATTAGGAGATGTGTTCAACAAACAGGGTTTTTGTAGATTTGAAGACATACATAAAAAAAATTATCTCACCAGATCCACATATTATTTTTACGCACAGTTATTGGTATGTTTGAAGGCTCATGGAGTCCCATTAAGGATACCAATTGAACACCACAGATACCACAAATTCTTCTATGAAAGAGAGACATCGAGAGGTTTTGTATCAGATTTTTATCATCAATTACTAACGTCCTCGTATGGAATCCTCCCCCTAGACTCAGTCTGGAGGAGGGATATACCAGACCTGGAAATACATTTTGATTGGCAAGAAGCCTGGGCAACCGTTCGACTTGCATCACGTAACCCGGACCATCAACAAATCAATCTTAACTATATTCATAGGACATACCTGACTCCTATAAGATTGAACAGAATGGGACTTAAATAAGACTCCAGATGCTCCTTATGTACAAATGGGGATGAGGGTACATTTATGCACATGTACTGGGATTGCCCACCAGTTAAGATATTCTGGAAAGAAGTGTCCCAGCAATTATCAAATTTCTTAATTCTGAATATACCTGTATTGCTGTTGAATGATGTTTTTGAGTTTGCAGTCCCTATACAGCTAAAGAGATTAGTTTTATCTGGTATTACAGCGGCTAAAAAGCTGATAGCATCACGATGGTTTCAACCGGAAAAAATGTGTCGGAAGGTTTGGATTCTTACATATCTCGATGTGATTTATCTAGAAATATCTACAGCAAGAATTTTAGGTGTCAGTGAATCCAAAATCGCAATGTGGTTAGAAGTGGTGGAGAGAATAAAAGCTAGCATATGAATTGTAGTGCCTGGTTAGGAGCGAATGATAATGGATGGATTATCCAAGTGTGGGTCCGGGGGGGGGGGGGGGAGCAAGCGAGAGCATATGTGTGTAGGGTATTAGATAGCAAGTATTAGGTGTATATCTCGTATAATACATTTATTTAAATGGTGATTTCATTGGATGTGTACTGTTAATTAATGCTTGTATATCTAATTTCATGTTGTTATGTTTATGTGTATGTTTAAAAAATAATAAAAAAAATTTATATAAAAAAAGAATCCAATAAAACAACATTGTGCAATAAACAAGTAACATAGTAGGGCATATCGGTATTTGTACATAAGTTATTTACAGAGCATGGAGGACATGCTAGGTCCTTTGGTAGTGCAATACACTGTTAGCTACGGATGAGGCACTGGGTCATTCTGTACATGCTATATTATACAATCTCAGGTTATACGCGGTACTCCCGGTGCTACTCTGGCCTACACGTCAGCTAAGCTAGCTACCCTTATTATTTCGCCCCTGCGAGATCTGGGCCCATAACCTGTTAACAGAAATGGCTATGGGGCGACAATAATATGTACATGAGGCATGGTTTCTGCTGGCAGCGTTTTATATTCACATTGACTCATACCACAACAGCTCAAGTGTGCTCCTCTCCGGGAGAGGCATTTGTGGGAAGAAGAAAAAATTGGAGGGAGCCAAGTCTTATATACTCCTAACCTGGCGTAGACTGTAGAAGCTCCGCCTATAGTGCCCTCCAGTGGACACAGATATATATGCAGTCATGGGAGCAGTAGAGGACAGTTACAGTTAGTTACAACCATACATACACCCTCTAGATTCAACAATCTGTTCTCTAGTATTCAGTCTCGTCGTGAAGTTAAATTCTCTCTAGAAGTGAAACTGAAACTTAGCAAGGATAAGTTGTTAAAGGGGCAGTAGGCAAGTGGATGCCTGCACACAGAATGACACCAGTATCACTGACTACCACGGCAAGCCTATAGAAAAATATTCTATTTAATAATAATAATAATGTATAAATAAAAAAAAATAAAAGAAAATGTAAAAAAAATATAATTTTTTTTTATATTAATAATAATTATTATAAATATTTTTTTTCTGTTGTACCGAACTCGTACCGAACCGTACCGAACCGTGACCCCAATACCGAGGTACGTTCTGTGTACCGTTAAACCCCTAGTAATTAGAGGAGTTTGATTCCGGGAGACACAGCGACAATCGATATACACCAACAAATAAAAGACAAACCTCTCAATGAAACCCTCTCAAGTCCCACAGTTTTTCCATCCATTGCCTCTGTGTCCGAACCTCCATGTCGTCTCCCTGCGCTCTAGTACACATCTTGCACACTCTCCTGTCACTTATCTGGCTCTGCACATTGACCAGGTTTCCAATATCCCTCTCTCTGTTGCCTCCGCTCTCATTTCCTGACCCTGGCAACCCCCTCTGCTCTCCTCTGGCTGGATGGCTGGTTAAATATAGAGATGGATCTCAAAATTGTGATCAAAATATAAGATGAAGAAATATTTATATAGAGAGAGAGGACGATTCATTTTCAATGTCTGAAAAATTATCATTCATCCATTACCCACTCACTCATCCATCCATCCTTCCATCTATCTATTCATCCATCTATCCATGCATCCACATAACCAGCCATCTATCCATCCATCCACCTAACCATCCATGCTTCCATCTGTTTGTTCTACCTAACCATCCATCCACCCATCCATCCATGCATCTATATTGTCCGCGTATCCATGGCCTCCATCTCCCTCATCCTTATCTTCTGTTTGTTATCTCGTCTCTCAAACGTGACTCTCTCTTCTCCATGGTCCATTTGTCTTATTCTATTCTCCCCTTAAGCCTCTGTCTTCCCTTAACCCTTCCCCCGCTGAATGCCTAGCGTCCCCCTCTCTCTTCCATCACTCTTCTTGTCCTATTCTGTATTCTGCTCTTTTCTCCTCCCTTGTCATTTGTCTTCTCCCCTTCCTCCCCCCACTCTCCCTCCCCCTTTCCTATATCCTTCTTCCCTCATCCCTCCTTCCTTCCCTCCCCCTCTCCCCCTCAACCCCTTCTTCATTTCATATTTCATGCCAACTCCCTTACTTAGCCAGTGGTGGAAAGTAACTGTATATTTTTACTCAAGCTCTGTACTAAAGTACACATGTTGTTTAAATACCTCTACATTCCAACAGCCATCACTGCTGTACAGTGTTTGGTCAGTAACATGGGTCTCTCAGTCCCTCCTGCAGAACACATACATTTCCTGGAATCCCTTCCCACTTTATCCAATCAGGAGAGAGAACCCAATATATATATATATATATATTTTTTTTACTTATTTCAAGAAATATTGCCAAGCCAAATTAGCTTACTGCACTGGCAAATTATTTTACTTGTTTCAAAGACACATTTGCTCTATTGCCTAAGGTTAAATTCATGATATACCATCCGTTGCCAGCTCTATTTAACATGGAGAAGTTCCCCTTCTTTGCAGGGCTATAACTTTTTAAATTCTATTGCTAGATTGCCATTATTAGGGCCCATTCAAGGTCCTATATGTATTGTTCATGGTGTAGCAACGTTAAACTTTTTCATTCACATATTCATACTAAAATATGATCTAAAGTATAAGTATGTTTTCATCTCTTTCTGCAGCTTTCTCCAGAACGTGATTTATAGCCCCAAATACATTATATTGATGATGAAATACAGTTTGGTAGGAATCTGTGCGAGATCAAAAATTTCAATTGGACGTACTTCTAGAAGTTTCTACGTATCATCTGATATTGACCGGATGGGCGGGGGATCGTTTATAATTCCGTGGGCAACGTTTTACCATTCATCTAATGTGGGTCAAATGTTCATCATAGCAGTTAGTGTCGAACACGGTAATATTACACGCTAAAACTCACCCCAGTCTCCGCGGGCCGTTGGGCGATCAGCGTGGGGTAGACAGTTTTCCATTATGGGATGTTGAAATACCCGGTCCATTTCCAGGTTGTATAATAATATATACGTCCAAATCATGTTGTTTTTTCGAGTTATTTGCAGCGATCGATGTTCACTGTGTGAAGACTGAGTCTCTCTAACATTAGCGAGTGCCCGGACCACATATGGAGTGAGTCCTGCCGGTTTAAAGGTAACATCCGTTTTTTCGATCTGCCGATCGGCCACCAGATGGCGGTCTTGAACCGCTAGAGGATTGAGAGGAGATCACACTTGTGTCTCAGGGCCCCGGAAAGGAAATATGATTCCGATCACAGATTTTTGAAATATTGATATCAAAGACGAGTTACGGCGTCTTCGGCAACTTGAGCATGGCGGGGAAGGACGCCTAAACTCGTCCTTTGGCAACTAAAGTGTTTTAACATGCGCCCCCAAAATTGGCCTTTTTAGTTTTGCTTTTTGAGGACTGCATACTTTTTTTGCAAACCAAAATACTATACTTTATCCTTATAGCACATGCATGAGCCTGGTCTTTTTTGAAATAGGACATTCTGAAGTTTCTGATACGATAAAGAAAAATCACTTTTAGTGCTAATGAAATTGAGTAACATAGGTCTGAACTTGAGTTGTAGAAAAACGTGCTACTCATGTTTTTCTGTAGCAGTTAGTAGTCCAGAAGTAGTATTTCCCCAGAAATTTGTATGGCTGAAACGACACCCTGGGTCCATAGCCTGAAGTCTTGTGTAGTCCGTTCATAAATGCATGATTAGGAGCGATTTTGGTCAACTGTCTTTTTCCTCATAGACTTAAATTCATTCTGTGGTTTTTCTCATCCTGTTCGCTCGTGACTTTTAACCTAGATCCCTGATTCCTACATCCCCAGGTGGGGTATCATTGGAAAGCCACACTCGTTGGCTACAACCCTGTCCAATAATTGTCGAGATTGCCAAATGATTGACGGAGCTAGAGCCCTGGGAGTCAGAGTTCTATTTGTACAACACTGTGTACTTCAGCGCACACCTCACATATCGGCATGTAACTCGAGAACAGCTGAACGGATTTTATCGCCTGAAACGGCTATCGACCGGCAACAATATAGCTTGAATTCGATCTATATATTGTATTAAGAAATATGCACACCCGAGCCGCTAGATGTCGCCAAAGTGCCAGTGGGAAAATCGTCCTCAAGAGGGCCCACATGTGGGCCATTGCATGTTAAGAGGTTTCTTATTTTTTGTCAGACCATTTTTGCAGTATGGAGTTCTCTCTCCTGATTGGATGAAGTGGGAACTGGATACCAAAAATATCAATGTTCTGTTTACTGCAGCGAGCGGAGGGACTGGGAGACCCATGTTACTGACCAGACAATCTATATCAGTGATGGCTGCTGAGTGTAGAGCTATTATTTTAACAAGTAGACCACTTACAGCACCTTTAAATATTTTCATATTAGGGCATTTTGTACTTTTACTCCACTACATCTCAAAGGAAACATACTTATGATCAGTTACTACTGTAGTTACTTTGAAGAAAAATATTTTGCATAGAAAACATGGCAAAGACTGAACATAACCTGTAATCAGAGCATCATAACTGGGCCACATACCACTTTAACATAACCTTTAGAGGTCAATGGATTGAGGCTTGAACGCTCCCAAGCAATGGAATACACATTGCATCATGTAGAATGCATACTTTTGAACTTTTGATACCTAAGTACATTCAAAGGGGGCCTTTCTGTGTGGAGTTTACATGTTCTCCCTGTGTTCGCGTGGGTTTCCTCCAGGTACTGTGGTTTCCTCCCACACCATAAAGACATGCATGGTAGGCAGGGACGACAGATGAAAACTAGCTCATTAGCTAATTCTGGCACATTTACATTGATGTGGAAACTGAAGATGTTGATTAATGTGCACTGTCCCTGGGTAAAAAATAACTTAACAATATCAAACACTAGAATGTTTAATGGAGGACTTTTACTTTTACCAGAGTACTCATTTATCTGGGTATTTCTACTTTTACTTAAAGGAAAACTCCAACATTTTGGGAAATTAGCTTATTTGCCATCTACCCTGGAGTTAGACAAGAAGATACATACCCTTTTCTTCTCTGTGCATGCAGTAGGAGTAGGAAGACGTTGGGAACTAGGCTAATGGAGGAACCTACTTCCAGTGACTGACACTAAGCTAGGCTAACGGTGCACGTCTTCCTACTCCTACTGCATGCACAGAGAAGAAAAAGGCATGTATCTTCTTGTATATCTCCAGGGTAGATGGCAAATAAGCTAATTTCCCAAAATGTTGGAGTTTTCCTTTAAGTAAAGGAACTATGTACCTCTTACACCCCACATAGTTTCATAGTTACCCCCTCCCTCATCTACTCTTGGAGATTGGCCACAATCATTTTACTAGGTAATATAAAAAGAAAACACAGAGATCTGCAAGATCGTAAAGAGATGCATATATTAATTTTGAGTCAACCGTTGACCGTTTTATTTGTTTATTTATTTACTACCATTTCCTAATTTCATCAAGCACTATAGAAATCAATTGTCTTACGATCTCGGAGCCCTCTGGGGTTTCTTTGTTGCCTTGTAAAATTGATTGTAACTAAACTTAATTTTCGCCAGAGGCATAGGGAAACTTCCTCCAGAAGAATGAGTGGGCTGTGTGGGGCACTGCTGTGCACTATTTGATTGTTAAGTCTGACGTACAGTATATTCACGTCCGGGGCCAAACACTCCGCTTCAGAAAGCGGGAGATGCTAGGAGCACACACCCCAAACAGTATTTTTATGACTCAGATATATTAAAACAACAATTGGGGACACAGTGTTATGGGGGGTGTCTATAGAACCCAAGAGCAGATGATGGGCTGGTGATGGGGAACAAGGGGTGGAGCGGAGGAGAGACAGACAGACGGCGTGGGTAGGTGAGGTCCAGGGGGTGCAGGCTGGTAGGATCCGTAGTCGAGGTGTAGGCCGGAGGGGTGAGGTCCTGGACATCGGAGAACAAGGGTTAGTATGATGCAGAGTCACTGAGAACACAAACATACAGTAGCAGTACTAATATTAATAACTATGGTCTAGAGATGAGTCCTTATACCACGGGAGGCCTAAACAACACTCGGACGAGGAGTGGAAGGGGTGCAGGCCCCGGATCAGTGATGGTGTGCAGTCGGGCACAGGTGAATCGGAAGATGGTGAGGCGATACAGGAAGGGGACCATGTATGGGCATGGGAACCTGCTGACAGACAGGGGAGAGAAAAGCCCTGGCTGTGGCTGTAACACACAGCACTGAGGCTCGTTGAAGAGACAAGAGCCTCAGCCAATGCAGGAAGCTCGGCCCCCGGGAGCTGTTCATTGGAAGGTCGATACGTCACGACTTAACAACCCCCATTGCTCTCTCTCTCTCTCTACTGCCACTGTCCCCTTGCTCCCTCCCGATACCCTCCTCCCATTGCACCCTCCTCGCCTCTCCATCCCGGTCTGGCCGTCTCCTGCAGTGTGACATGCCCTCTAGTGTGCACTCCAGAGCCTCTTTTTAGGGCGGGACTACTGCTCTTCATTGGCAGGTTCTTGAAGCCTTGTAATATATGCACTGGGAGCTTACAGTCAGCCTCGTGTCTTGTGATTATAATAAATCACATTGATATAGCTCTTTTTTTTCTCCTTCCAAAGCGCTCAGCGTGCTGTAGATGTGTGCTCTGTATATATACATATCATAGCAAAGCTGTGAAGGAAGATATCGTGTTCTATAGTTCCAGCATTAATGATAATTTTAAATATCCTGTCTCGTTGAATATTCAATTTCACAGCAAGGGGGGGGGGGGGGGGGGGGGGGTCGTCGCAAATTAGGCCATGAGAAAGCCTGTTTTGTGGAACTGGTGTTGATTATTGTGTAAAACATTGTTTGCATTACAAAACGCCCTGTTTCTGATTACGTGTCAGGTCACATTATATCATGGCCTGTCATGCATTAAAAGATGGATAATGTGACATTTAAGCAAATGCAAATTCCCAGGGCTCGGAGAAATCAGATTAATTAATGCACAGCGAAATCAATCTGACTTATACTGCTCAACATAGATGTTGTGCTTTGCTTTCAGCAGGTCATGCAAAACCACCCACCACCAGTGAGAAACATACAGAGCTTACATAAGAGCCGCTGTCTCGCTCACTGCAGATACAGCCTGAAACCTACAGTCTAAGTTGATTGAGCTGAACTCTCTGACACATCGGCATACTTCATATTTAGAGCATAATCACAAGGACCTGGTGGCAGAATAAACACGAGTTATTAACAGTCAGGAACATATTATCATATTGTGTCTGTAGATATTAGCAGTCCAGAACAAATTAGCATATTGCTTCTGTAATGATTATACTGCCTTAGATGTGCTGTGGGTGGTGCGAGAGAAAAAACAATCATGACAATAGAAACAATACTATTTACTGTAGTTTGTTTGAGTCATGGTCCCGGGACTTGTTCGCCTCTGCCTCGACCTCGGACAAACAACCTGCCCATCTCTCTGCTTCACCAGGCCATGGACTGCCCCTCTCTCTCTCTCTCTCTCTCTCTCTCTCTCTCTCTCTCTCTCTCTCTCTCTCTCTCTCTCTCTCTCTCTCTCTCTCTCTCTCTCTCTCTCTCTCTCTCTCTCTCTCTCTCTCTCTCTCTCTCTCTCTCTCTCTCTCTCTCTCTCTCTCTCTCTCTCTCTCTCTCTCTCTCTGTGTGTGTTCTGTCTCTAGCTCTCTTTCTTTGTCTCTCCCTCTCTCTCTGACTCCCCTGTTCATGTTCAGTTTGGTGTTCAGTATTTCTATGTATCAGGTTTTACTCTTGTCTAGGTTTAGTGTATTTATGTTTCCCTGTTTAGTCCAATTATCTCATGTTTTCTCTGTTTTTGTCTAAGCTCAGTTCCTATGTATTATGGTTCATTGTCTAAGTCCTGTAGTCCTGTGTTGTCCGTGTCTTGTAGTTCTTTGTCAGTCTGTTCATCGCCAGCTGTTCCTCGTTCACCATCATCCCATCCCATATATGTTTGCTCCCCCCTGTGTATTTGGTTGGATCACTGGTTCATGTGTACAGTATATTTGTTTGCTCTCCCCTGTGTATTTGGTTGGATCACTGGTTCATGTGTACAGTATGTTTGCTCTCCCCTGTGCCATTGGTTGGAACACTGATTAATGTGTACAGTAGTCTGTTTGCTCTCCCCTGTATAGTTGGTTGGATCACTGGTTCATGTGTACAGTATATATATGTTTGCTCTCCCCTGTGCCATTGGTTGGATCACTGATTAATGTGTATATTTGTTTGCTCTCTCCTGTGTCGTTGGTTGGATCACTGATTCATGTGTATATTTGTTTGTTCCCCCCAGTGTAGTTGGTTGGATTATTGTTTGATGTTCTCTTGTGTCTCTTGTATTATTCCTCCAGCTCTTTAGTGGTTTGCTTGTCAGCACGGCTGTCACCTCCTTTCTACTTTTACTTACATTAACACATTGAGTGCCACACCCCTTTGACCATATATGGTCAACAGGTCGAAAAGTACCTCGCGGAAAAAAATCTAATCTACGAATTCCAATCTGGCTTCAGAACATCCCACTCCCCTGACACATGCCTTCTCTATTTGAACGACCACATCAAGCAAGAGGTGGACGCGGGCAAATACTGCAGCATGGTCATGCTGGACCTACAAAAGGCCTTCGACACTGTCAATCACACCATTCTGATTGACAAGCTAAAAGCAATTGGTTTTGATAGTCTATCAGTGAGCTGGACACAATCCTACCTGGAGGGGAGAGAACAGATGGTGGAGGTAAACGGTACCCTATCCCCCCCCTCCCCTCACAGTGAGCTGTGGTGTTCCACAAGGAAGCATACTAGGACCGCTACTGTTCCTAATTTATGCAAATGACATGTCGTCAGCTTGTGACTGCAACTTGTTCCTGTTTGCGGACGACTCAGCCCTGCTGGTCTCTGACAAGAACAAGTTACAGGTTGAAAAAACCCTCAGCTCGGAACTAGGCAAAATCTGCATAGCTTGCCGACAACAAACTATCATTACACATGGGCAAAACAGAGTCCATTCTCTTCGGTTCAAATAACAAACTCAGCAACACCGACGGCTTCTCAGTTACAGTGGGTGACAATATTGTCACAAGGAAAGATGAAATTACCTACCTGGATTCCATCCTAGAGGCTAATCTTTCCTGTGACAAAATGGCATCCAATGTAATAAAAAAAAGTCAACCAACAAACTCGATTCTTGTACCGGATCTCCTCTCTGGTAAACAAGAATACCCTGAAGACTCTGGCAGGATCACTCATTCAAGGGTACTATGACTATGCTTGCACCTCATGGTACCAAAGCACCTCAAAGGCACTAAAAACCAAATTACAAACATCTCAAAACAAACTAGTCAGACTACTGCTTGACCTGACTCCTAGAACCCACCTCACCCCTGCCCACTTTGACAACCTAGGATGGCTTAGAGTAGACGACAGAGTACAGCAACTTGCAATGGGCCTGGTCTACAAGATAGACTACACGACCAAGGTACCCATGTACATGTCAAAATACTTCCCAAAGGTCAGTGAATACCACGATCACAACACAGAGGGAGCTCCACAAATCATGTCAAACCCAGATTCGGCTCAAACAAGGGACTAAACACGTTTAGCAATTATGCCACATCAATGTGGAACGCCCTACCCAAAGCTGTAAAGGAATGTGAATCACTACCCACTTTCAAAAACACTCTCAAAGAACACCTATGGGAGACTGCATTTCGAAACTGGCCCCTACAAATGTCCCAACCCAGTTGTACAGTAAATGACCAAGTATGGCTTTGTCAGTATTCCAATGTACAGTGTACAGTGTCCGTCCCCCCCACCTCCAATGTACAGCCCCCCCCCCCCCACCCAACCCCACCACACCTACCCAACCTCCTCCAATGTACAGTTTCTACGTCAAATGTATATACACTCTTTTTCTGGACACTTTTTGTATCACAAACAGTACTGTATTTGCAAATCTGGTATGTCATAAATGTATAGATGTAGCAGTACTGTCTATCTGTATGTTGTGTGTGTCATATATGTTATGATGAAATGAAAATGGGGGACCCTGATGTAAACAAGACGAAAGTCTTTCTCTGGTCTGCATCCCCTTAACAATTGTATGTATTGAGCTGTACTGTACTGTACCCATTCTGCAATCTGTTAATAAACTTTTCAATCAATCAATCAATCAATGGGCTAGAGTGCCAGTAAGGAAGTCAATGGGAGGTCGGGGAAATTTGCGAAGGCTTAAACTATATCTTAAATTATGGCTATGGGTCTAAAACACCCCTCGCTTATCAATGACTTGCTTGCAGTCAACATGTAGGAAACCGATTGTTTTTTCATTGGTACATTTCCGTTTTATACCGGTTTGAATACGAGTATAGTTTTGGAGAGTTCTAGTAATTCCAGAGAAATCCCGTGATAATAGCTCTTTAGTGGAATACACAAAACACATTGTAATTTTTCGGCTGATTTATGAATAGTTTTCAAATAAATGCTAGATTATCGATAGTATATGTGTACTTATGCACGCTAGAGAAGCGGGCTGAAAAATCTATTATCCATGACCTGGTCAGCGCTAACGTCATACACACACACACACACACACACACACACACACACACACACACACACACACACACACACACACACACACACACACACACACACACACACACACACACACACACACACACACACACACACACACACACACACACACACACACACACAGAAAAAAACATCTGATTAACCCAATACTGGTCAAATAGAGTCCTTATCAGATGTTCTGCATAAAGATTAATCCAATTCCTGATCGCCATTCCAAATATTGATCGCGTTTATTGATCCAACGTTATAGTGCAACACACATAATCGACGCTGCTCCCAGTGGGGGGACTCAATGCAATAGTATCCAGCTGCATGCCAGAGAAGGGAAAACTCCGGACAGGACTTTTTTTCCCACCCAAGACCACCCAATCCAATCCAATGATGTGCAATACCATCCGGGAGACGATAGGCGGCGGTATTTGCCCTTTTCGAGCTCAGAGCCATTCCCAATGATAATGTCAGGCTGGATGGATACAAAATTAATGGATATTGCTAATAAAACCAAAAACGAGAAAAAGATGAGAAAACTCGTCATTGGCACTCAACGCATGGCGAGTTAAGACAACTAAAGTCGTCGTTGGCACTCAATGTGTTAATGACTCCCATCCTGGGTTTATCTTTGCTCGCTAGGCTTTGCTTCCTTCACATCACAGCTGGGCAAGTGAACATAGACTGAAAATAACTTTAGATCTCCCGGGCGAGGGTTTGTCATCAGAAGCATTTGATATATCGCCTAAACATCAAATCTGGGGCCACTTATTTGTCAAACGCTTACCCCGAAGTTGTTGGAATAGTCCCAGCTTCTCATAGTTTCATTCACATTTACATTTACATTTAGTAATTTTGCTGACGCTTTTATCCAAAGTGACAAGTTCTGTACGACAAGTCATCAGGAAGGGCACAACTCTATCAGCTGAGTAACAATGTTCATCAAAGTGTTGAGTGCTACAGTGTAGGTTAGTATATTAGGACAAGTGCATGACAATGCGGCAATGGGGAGCCAGTGCAGGTCCCTAAGAAGTGGTGTGACATGGGCTGACTTCGGTAGGTTTGAGATCAGGCGGGTCGCTGTGTTATGAATGAGTTGAAGAGGCTTGGTGGCAGTGGTCGGGAGGCCAGCAAGCAGTGTGTTGCAGTAGTCGAGGCGGGAGATGACTGTTGATTGGACGAGGAGTTGGGTGGCTTCTTTTGTCATAAAGGGGCGGATCCTTCTGACGTTACTCAGGAGGAATCTGCAGGTTCTGGTTGTCGCTGCGATGTGAGCGGGGAAGTTCAACTGGTCGTCGAGGACAACAACAAGGTTCTTGGCGGTTGGGGACGCGGTCACAGAGAAGGGGTCCTAGGACAGAGCCCCGGGGGACACCCATCCGCAGGGAGCGGGTGGCCGACAGGGTCCCTCTCCATGACACTTGGTAGGAGCGGTCATTGAGGTATGATGTCAGCCATGTCAGTGCAGAACCAGCCACTCCCATTCCTGCGAGGGACGCAAGGAGGATCTGATGGTTGACTGTGTTGAAGGCTGCAGCTAGATCTAGGAGAATCAGGACAGAGGAGAGGCCTTTCCCTTTGCTAAGTGAAGTGCCTCTGTGACCGCAATGAGGGCCGTTTCTGTGGAGTGGCCAATGGTGAATCTGTGTTTACAGGGTGTAAACAGTGAGGTGTTGGACCATTTCAACAAAGTGATTAAAAGTTAATGTGTTTGATATGAATTATGAAAGAAGGTCAGTGTGTGTTTGACTGTTAAGTTCCTATGACCTCCATGCTTACGTTTCTCTGGTTCTCTCTGGGTTGAACATGCATTCTCCTCGTGGTGGACAGTGCTGCAGGGTGTATAGGATTTGTATAGGAAATCAATGCCAGGGTGGACTGGCCCCGGGTAGTCAATATTAACTGAAGACATCAAAGAATATAAAACAGGCATTTCTCAAACAAAGGAATAGTTAAAGAAGGAGAAGGAGAAGAAGAAGAAGAAGAAGAAGAAGAAGAAGAAGAAGAAGAAGAAGAAGAAGAAGAAGAAGAAGAAGAAGAAGAAGAAGAAGAAGAAGAAGAAGAAGAAGAAGAAGAAGAAGAAGAAGAAGAAGAAGAAGAAGAAGAAGAAGAAGAAGAAGAAGAAGAAGAAGAAGAAGAAGAAGAAGAAGAAGAAGAAGAAGAAGAAGAAGAAGAAGAAGAAGAAGAAGAAGAAGAAGAAGAAGAAGAAGAAGAAGAAGAAGAAGAAGAAGAAGGAGAAGAAGGAGGGGGATATATAATATAATATAATATATATATATATATATACTGTAGGCCTATATATATTTTGTTTTATTCGTCTTCACTTCCTGTTGACATACAGTACATGTATTTTGCCTTTTTGACGACAAGGTACAATGATCTGTTAATGTTTTGCTAGAAAGTTATGCTAGCTAGGTGGCTAGTTTATGTCTAAAAATTTGAAAATATCTTTTCAATACTGACTTTCACCTTCCTTATATTTGTAAGCAGTCGAGGACGTCTTCAGCTGTGTTCCTTTCCAACGATGACATTGATCTCCCTCCGGCTTGCCCTCTTCTTTTTTCGTCAGCTTCTTTGTCTCAAGGTCAAACAAAAGCCGTGGGTAAACTGCACCTCGGTGGCTAGAGACGGGGTGGTCAAGGGTCAGGTGACATGTACAGTATGTCAACAGGATCAATCCCCGTGAGAGCCATCCCGAGTATCCTTGATCAAGACACCGAAACCTACGTTGCCAGGAGGGGGGTGATGCAGTTGGTTTGCTCCTGCCCTCGGAACCGACGAGGAACCTACCAAAGGATCTAGCATGTCCTACATGCTATGTAAATAACTATGTACAGATACCGAGATGTCCCACCATGTTACCTGCTTGTTACCTGTTTATTGCACAATGTTGTTTTTGATTGGATTCTATTATATGTTGTACCACTGTATTGCACATCGTTGCGGGCAAGACCACCCGCATTTCATTGTATACTTGTATGCCGTGACAAATAAAACTCTTGACTTGACTTGACTTGATGAATTCCCAAAGGGGGAAAAGAAACAATATTCCCAAACACAGTGTGTAATATGGTGCCTCCTATAGAGTACAAAACAGCTCTGTTTCTAAACTGTTCTTTTTCTCTTTTTTTCCATGCAAGATCCATGCATTTGTGACCTCCCCCGCCCCTGTACTGCTGCTATGACACCTGAATTTCCCCAAGGGGATTGATAAAGGAACACTTGACTTGACCTGACTACAACGTCTAAGGTCTTATTTCCCATCTCCTCACAGAGGTAGGTGCCTTTTGAATAGTTTTTATCTCTAAAAGGCACACTAGCTACAGTCATGCTCTCTCTCATACAGATTGTAGCTGGATGAGCTATAGGGAACGTGCAGTTCTGGTCAGAGCTAGCGAACATGCAGTTCTGGTCAGAGCTATAGGGAACGTGTAGTTCTCGTCAGAGCTATAGGGAATGTGTAGTTCTGGTCAGAGCTAGCGAACATGCAGTTCTGGTCAGAGCTATAGGGAACGTGTAGTTCTCGTCAGAGCTATAGGGAATGTGTAGTTCTGGTCAGAGCTATAGGGAATGTGTAGTTATGGTCAGAGCTATAGGGAACGTGTAGTTCTCATCAGAGCTATAGGGAACGTGTAGTTCTGGTCAGAGCTAGCGAACATGCAGTTCTGGCAGTGGCGGCTCTGCCACTAGGGGCGCAAGGGCGCCGACCCACCTGCTGTTAAATCACAGAAGAAGAAAATAAAACTTTTTAGTTTTTTGTTTTATAGCCCTATAAATAATATAAACATGTTTAAAATGAATAATATTTACTCATTTTAAGTATGTTTGTATTTCCAATGCACAATATAACGTTATTATCTCAAATAAAAAAACACTTGTTTTCCTGAGCAGGAAGTGACATCACGTTTTTTTTATTTTTTCGTATTTCTCTGCCCGGGCTAGACGCGATAGCGCTCTGAGTGCGCGTCACAGTTTGATCGCTGTATCCGTCACAGCCAATCAGTGCATAACGCGTTGTGCGTTGAAATATGACTATTATGTTGGAATCCGGGCGCGATTTGAAGCGGTCTAGCCAGTAGCGTCAAGAATTTCTGTAGCCGCATTTCGCGGAGACGCTCTCTGATTGGCGATAGAACGCCAGGTTTCAAGTTTCAAGTTTCTTTAATAGTTGTCATACAGAAGTACAGAATACTTTTATACAAAATGCTTCTTACTGTTGCGCTCCAGAGACTGTGCAAGACAAGATAAGTATGAAATAAAATAACATAGTAAAATTAGAAGTAAAAAAAATTAGGTCACAGTGTTCAGTTTAGACATATGTACAATGTTCGATGCAGAATAGACGTAGTTACCATACAATATACAATACTGTGCAGTGTACTAATATACAATACTATATAGTGCAAGGCAGAAATGGAGAAATGGGACGAGGTGCAATTTAGGTACAATTCACAGTAGGTGTACGAGTTGTAGTGCAAATCCTTTATCAATAAATATAAAGTGTAAGTGTGTTTGTGTGATCTAAAGTGTGGAGAGTGGGTGCTGCAGTGTGTTGTTTGTTTGAGTGAGTGTGTGCGTGTGGGTGTGTGTGCTGTGTGCATTTGATGGTTGTTGCATAGTGATTATTGTTCGTTTAGCAGCCTGATGGCCTGGGGATAGAAGCTTCTTCTGAGTCTTTCTGTGCTCGCCTTAAGACTCCGGTATCGCTTGCCTGACCGCAGCAGTTCAAAGAGGCAGTTGTTCGGGTGGCTCGAGTCCTTAATAATTCTCTTAGCCTTCCCCTTGCACCGCTTGTTGTAAATGTTCTGGAGGGTGGGAAGCCCCCCTCCAATTGTGCGTTCGGCTGAACGTGTCACTCTTTGTAGTCTGCTACGGTCTTGTGCAGTGCTATTCCCAAACCAGGAGGTGATGTTGCCGGTCACGATGCTCTCTATGTAGAAGTTCCTAAGGATCTTCTGACTGACTTGGAACTTCCTTAGGCGCCTGAGGAAGTAGAGTAGTCTGTTCGAGCGGAAATGGACAAAGGAATGAAGTACTTGTGACTGTTGTGTGGTGCTGCTAACAAGCTAACACTTGGCTAACAAGCTATATGGCGGATGCAGTCTGGACACAGTGGACAGTGGTCTGGAATACATCAACAGTGATACACTACTTTATCAAGGCAAGCCCTCCTGCCCTGGACGTGTCAACTAAACAGTGAGTCTCTCTCTCTCTCTCTCTCTCTCTCTCTCTCTCTCTCTCTCTCTCTCTCTCTCTCGCGTTTGGATTGAAAATACGTGGATTATGGCTTGTTCAATATCGTCTATGTTTGAATGAATGAATGAATGAATGAGAACTTTATTAACAGATTGCAGAATGGGTACAATACAGTACGGCTCAATACACACAATTGTTAAGGGGATGCAGACCAGAGAAAGACGTTTGTCTTGTTTACATCAGGGTCCCAGATTTTCGATTCATATCGATAGTTTAATAGCTAGCCTTGGCTCGTTTAACAATATGCAAAATATGTGTACAGCCCTGTACTCATACTGAAGTTATTCTTGGTATATAATAGGTCTGATTGTGTAACGAATCGATTCCACGTTGCGCTGTGTGTGAGAGAGAGAAGGAGAGAGGGAGAGATCTGCCTGTGTTTGGAGACGGGGCGAGTTTTGTTTCTAACTTTTCTATTTATATATTGTGTTTCAAGTTGTGAATTAGAGTCTAGACTATACTTTATTTGACTGGTTGTGTGTTGTTGTAGTAACAGCTGAGCGACTCGTTCATAAGAGCCGATTCATTGCCGTGAGCGTGAGTCGAATCGCTCACGTCTTGCCATGAGTCTGTTGCGTGGTACTGTACATGTTTGCAAAATGTTTGGTATAGCGCCCCTAGTGGCGAAGCACCCACCGGCCGCCACTGAGTTCTCGTCAGAGCTATAGGGAACGTGCAGTTCTGGTCAGAGCTATAGGGAATGTGTAGTTATGGTCAGAGCTATAGGAACGTGTAGTTCTGGTCAGAGCTATAGGGAGTATGTCGTTTTGGCCAGATATATCAATATTATCATTGTAAATTCAATGTCCATATACCTTAGCAGGATTACTGCAGAATCATGTTGAGGCAGATGAGAATAAAAGACAATTGACAAGACCACAACCAGTCCATTGGTATACTCTATTTTGTTGTGATATTCAGATATTCGGCATCCGGTTTGGATTCACAGACGTTTTGTTCATGAATTTTGGTGAAAAGGAAGCCTTTCCAAACAAAACTTGCTTCATCAACAAAAATAACTCCACATTCACAGTTAGCATGGGCTGTTCACCCTCGCCCTAATCATGAGAATTAGGCGACCAGTTGTTTCAGCAATGGTCTCATTCATTTACTGTATTTATACCAATTTGACAATGATATATTTTGTTAAAAATTTTAAAAAGTTGCTTTAACCTAAACCATAATGTTAATTAATATAACTGAAGTGGCATTGTGACAACCCCTGGAAAACGGCTTTTCACGGTTCGTAGGAAATGTTGTGAAATTGCTGCTCATGCTACATATCTCTCATGAGAATACATTGGGTAGTTTTCTGAAGAGACAGAGTGACAGAGCTCCATCCATGGGGGGTTCGTATACATGTCTTGGGCTGAGTTTCCCATGTACCTTAACATTCAACATAGGTTTTCAAGGTCTGTGGGTGTTTCCCAGACTATAGTAGAGTGAAGAGGGTACTAAATGAAACATTGCAAAAGCATTTGATAAAATATTCTCCACTCCAGCAACAAACACGACTGAGGAGTGTAACATTTTCACAGTTTTCCTTCCCTCAACCACTCAGGAATAGAAGGCCTTATCATATACTATAGTTGCCTCATTTAAACTAATGATGTAATTTACACAAATAGGTTAGTAGATGCACACTGTAATGCAGCTGTCGATTTGAAAAGCAAAATGTTTGTCTGATAAAGCTAAAACTGTGACAGGATGAGTGATATATACCTTAGATCTACCTTAGATCAAGGACACTATAAAAGAAGGAAGGGTCATCATGTCAGACTACCATTGTTTTAATGCTCTCCTTGCTGACAGACTTTGGTGTCAGTTCTATTATTAAAGCATACAATTCTAAATATACAAGGTATCTGAGGAAATTCATCAACCAATATATCAAACGTTAACAATGCAACAGATTGCTGATGATTCGGACATCTGAGGTAAATGAGATGGTGATCCCATTCAACTCAATGTTGGCTGAACTGAACATTTCAACACTTGGCACCAATGTGCGTTCACTTTTATAGTTTACTTGCCTCAGCTAAGGAAGCTCTTGGAAACAGCTCAGCAACTAAAGGAAGACCTTAAGGTAGATCTTACGACGTACGTAGCGCTAAGGAGGCTCTGGGAACCACAGCCCTGGTATTTTGTTATGCATTGCTCCCTGAGGAAGGCCTGTAAACTGGGAGTCCATGTTTTTAGCATTGTCCTTGTTATTGAAGAATAAAGGCTTTTCATATTCTCATTGAGACAGAGTGCCTTGGACAATTGTTTTTTGTATTAATCCCTTTAATGTACTGGTAATGTGTCTACATTCTGGTAATACCTAGTTGTTTGGCCTATGAACACTAGCATTCATCTTGAAAGTTCCTCAGACATAGCAACAGTAACTAAGGGAGGCGGGGCGTCCGACTTCCTAGCAACAGTAACTAAGGGAGGCAGGACCTGTAGAGAAAAACCTTTATTTAGCCGTTGTCTGTGCTCTGCCAAACTGACTGTAGCTGTCATACCATTGACCCATCTATTTAGTCTTGTATTTATTTTTTATTTTTTATTGTGTCTTGCTAATTGTTGTTAATGAAGTCCTTTGTTTCTGGCTGTACAACAAATGTCCCCCTTGCGGATACTAAATATCTACTCTACTCCACTCTACTCTACTTTACTCTCCATTTGTATATTTAATTCATCCATGTTTCTATCCATATCCATCCATCCTTCCAACCCTCAGTTCCTCTCACAATTTCATTCCCATTTGTATTTCTGTCTGTCTGTCCTCTCTCTCTCTGACTCTGACACACTCTCTCTCTCTCTCTCTCTCTCTCTCTCTCTCTCTCTCTCTCTCTCTCTCTCTCTCTCTCTCTCTCTCTCTCTCTCTCTCTCTCTCTCTCTCCTCTCTCTCTCTCTCTCTCTCTCTCTCTCTCTCTCTCTCTCTCTCTCTCTCTCTCTCTCTCTCTCTCTCTCTCTCTCTCTCTCTCTCTCTCTCACTCTCTCTCTTTATCGTTCTCCTTCTCTCTCTCAGCCCATCCATGAAATGACCCCTGCCACCCACTTCAGTGAACATGGAGTTCTCCCAGACAGCCTGACAGGGAGGCAACCATGACAGAGGACTTTATGTAAGCAGTCCATTGTCTCAGTTCTGAACAGTAGTCCGGGTGGCCTCCACAGTGAGACATTGACCAATAACCAGCCATTTGACATGCAGACTGAAACCACGTTAGCCGGCCGTGTTATGCAATAGATCATGCGGATAGTGGATACTGAGAGGCGTGTTGCAAGGACAAACCAAAGATACTTGATTTGTATTCCCCCTTACAGCTGCCACTTATGTATGGAAGACCAGAAATGTGCCACACAATTATATCTTAATAAAACGTATAAAGTATTAAGTAAATTTATTAAATAAATAAATAAATAAATAAATAAATAAATAAATAAATAAATAAATAAATAAATAAATAAATAAATAAATAAATAAATAAATAAATAAATAAATAAATAAATAAATAAATAAATAAATAAATAAATAAATAAATAAATAAATAAATAAATAAATAAATAAATAAATAAATAAATAAATAAATAAATAAATAAATAAATAAATAAATAAATAAATAAATAAGTACATAAGTACATAAATATGTGATAGCCTTGCAGTGCTGGTAGCTTCATATGTTTTATCACTCCATTTAGAACAATAACACACAACAAGGTCGCCAATCATTTAAGGTCAATAGGGATATTTTCACCAAAATATGTCTAAAAGCATCACATTTGGCCCAGATTTGTAATGATTTAGTGAGAGCATTATAAAAGCACTCAGATGTATGAGTGCACTCTATGTATTGAGGAGTTGTAGGAACCAGGTAAGACCAAACTAGTGAACACATAGTATCTCATGTAATTTTATTAAAACAATTAGTATTGATACATAACAGCCAGTACATGACATCAAAATGATATCAATACTGACAAAAGGTGCATATAATTTGAACAACATGATAAATAACAGAAACAAAAGAACAACAGAACTAAATAAAAAAATACTATGGTACCTTTATGTACAACTGAGTACTGTGATACCATTATTTACAAGTGAATACTTATATCCATGCTATGGTACCTGTATGTACAAGTGAGTACTATGGTACCTTTATGTACAAGTGAGTACTTATGGCCATGCTATGGTTCCTGTATGTACAAGTGAGTACTATGCTACCTTTATGTACAAGTGAGTACTTATGTTCATGCTATGGTACCTTTATGTACAAGTGAGTACTTATGTCCATGGGGGGGATGAGTTGGATGGTCAGTCCATAAAATAATAAACATACTTTTCTTCCACATTTCCTTCATCTGCACTTTCCACACTCTCTGGGGTGGATGCCTGGTTCTCACAGGCTGCCAGTCTACACATGTCAGTACACCTGGTTCTCACAGGCTGCCAGTCTACACATGTCAGTACACCTGGTTCTCACAGTCTGCCAGTCTACACATGTCAGTACACCTGGTTCTCACAGTCTGCCAGTCTACACATGTCAGTACACCTGGTTCTCACAGTCTGCCAGTCTACACATGTCAGTACACCTGGTTCTCACAGTCTGCCAGTCTACACATGTCAGTACAACACAATCATCAAATTTGCTGATGACACAGTAGTGGTGGGCCTGATCTCTGCCAACCACGAGAGGGCCTACGTGGAAGAGGTAGAGAATCTGTCGCAGTGGTGTCAGGAGAACTGCCTCTCCCTGAACGTCAGCAAAACAAAAGAGATGATTGTGGACTTCAGGAGGTCGGGGGTCAGGGACTACAGCCCCCTCAGCATCGACGGGGCACCGGTTGAGAGAGTGAACAGTTTCAAGTACCTAGGAGCCCACATATCCGAGGACTTGACATGGACCACACACATTGACAGTGTAGTGAAGAAGGCACGGCAACGCCTCTACTTCCTCAGGCGCCTACGGAAGTTCCAAGTCAGTCAGAAGATCCTTAAGAACTTCTACTCATGCACAATAGAGAGCATCCTGACTGGCAATATCACCTCCTGGTTTGGGAACAGCACCGCACAAGACCAAAGCAGACTACAGAGAGTGGCCCGTTCAGCCGAACGCACAATTGGAGGGGGGCTTCCCACTCTCCAGAACATTTACAACAAGCGGTGCATGGGTAAGGCTAAGATAATTATCAAAGACTCCAGCCACCCAAACAACTGCCTCTTTGAACTGCTGCGGTCAGGCAAGCGATACCGGAGTCTCATGGCAAGCACAGAAAGACTCAGAAGAAGCTTCTATCCCCAGGCCATCAGGTTGCTCAACGAACAATAACACCATGTAACAACCATCAAAAGCACTCACAGCACACACATCCACACGCACACACTCACTTTAAACAAACAACTCAATGCAGCACCCACTCTACACACTTTATAGAACACCTAAACACACTTTATATTTATTGGTAAAGAATTTGCACTACAACCCATACCTCAGTACACCTTACTGTAAATTGTACCTAAATTGTACTTCATCCCATTCCTGCTTTGCACTATATAGTATATTGTAATTCGTATATTGTATAGTATATTTTATGGTAACTCAGTTACTTCTACTCTGCATTGAACATTGTACATATGTACATACTGAACACTTGTGTCTATGTACGTGACTTCTATTTTATACTTGCTATACTTATTTTATTTTATACTTATCCTTGTCTAGCACAGTCTCTGGAGCGTAACAGAAAGAAGCATTTTGTATAAAAGTATTCTGTACTTCTGTATGACAACTAATAAAGAAACTTGAACTACACCTGGTTCTCACAGTCTGCCAGTCTACACATGTTAGTACACCTGGTTCTCACAGTCTGCCAGTCTACACATGTCAGTACACCTGGTTCTCACAGTCTGCTAGTCTACACATGTTAGTACACCTGGTTCTCACAGTCTGCTAGTCTACACATGTCAGTACACCTGGTTCTCACAGTCTGCCAGTCTACACATGTCAGTACACCTGGTTCTCACAGTCTGCCAGTCTACACATGTCAGTACACCTGGTTCTCACAGTCTGCCAGTCTACACATGTCAGTACACCTGGTTCTCACAGTCTGCCAGTCTACACATGTCAGTACACCTGGTTCTCACAGTCTGCCAGTCTACACATGTCAGTACACCTGGTTCTCACAGTCTGCCAGTCTACACATGTCAGTACACCTGGTTCTCACAGTCTGCCAGTCTACACATGTCAGTACAACACAATCATCAAATTTGCTGATGACACAGTAGTGGTGGGCCTGACCTCTGCCAACCCCGAGAGGGCCTACCTGGAAGAGGTAGAGAATCTGTCGCAGTGGTGTCAGGAGAACTGCCTCTCCCTGAACGTCAGCAAAACAAAAGAGATGATTGTGGACTTCAGGAGGTCGGGGTTCAGGGACTACAGCCCCCTCAGCATCGACGGGGCACCGGTTGAGAGAGTGAACAGTTTCAAGTACCTAGGAGTCCACATATCCGAGGACTTGACATGGACCACACACATTGACAGTGTAGTGAAGAAGGCACGGCAACGCCTCTACTTCCTCAGGCGCCTAAGGAAGTTCCAAGTCAGTCAGAAGATCCTTAAGAACTTCTACTCATGCACAATAGAGAGCATCCTGACTGGCAATATCACCTCCTGGTTTGGGAACAGCACCGCACAAGACCGTAGCAGACTACAAAGAGTGACACGTTCAGCCGAACGCACAATTGGAGGGGGGCTTCCCACTCTCCAGAACATTTACAACAAGCGGTGCATGGGTAAGGCTAAGAGAATTATCAAAGACTCCAGCCACCCAAACAACTGCCTCTTTGAACTGCTGCGGTCAGGCAAGCGATACCGGAGTCTCATGGCAAGCACAGAAAGACTCAGAAGAAGCTTCTATCCCCAGGCCATCAGGTTGCTCAACGAACAATAACACTATGTAACAACCATCAAAAGCACTCACAGCACACACATCCACATGCACACACTCACTTTAAACAAACAACTCACTGCAGCACCCACTCTACACACTTTATAGAACACCTAAACACACTTTATATTTATTGGTAAATAATTTGCACTAAAACCCTTACCTTAGTACACCTTACTGTAAATTGTACCTAAATTGTACTTCATCCCATTCCTGCTTTGCACTATATAGTATATTGTAATTCGTATATTGTATAGTATTTTGTATGGTAACTCAGTTACTTCTACTCTGCATTGAACATTGTACATATGTACATACTGAACACTTGTGTCTATGTACGTGACTTCTATTTTATACTTGCTATACTTATTTTATTTTATACTTATCTAGCACAGTCTCTGGAGCGTAACAGAAAGAAGCATTTTGTATAAAAGTATTCTGTACTTCTGTATGACAACTAATAAAGAAACTTGAACTACACCTGGTTCTCACAGTCTGCCAGTCTACACATGTCAGTACACCTGGTTCTCACAGTCTGCCAGTCTACACATGTCAGTACACCTGGTTCTCACAGTCTGCCAGTCTACACATGTCAGTACACCTGGTTCTCACAGTCTGCCAGTCTACACATGTCAGTACACCTGGTTCTCACAGTCTGCCAGTCTACACATGTCAGTACACCTGGTTATCACAGTCGACCAGTAGATCCAGGACAGTTACAGGCCAGTAGATCCAGGACAGTTACAGGCCAGTAGATCCAGGAAAGTTACAGGCCAGTAGATTCAGAACAGTTGCAGGCCAGTAGATTCAGAACAGTTACAGGCCAGTAGATCCAGGACAGTTACAGACCAGTAGATCCAGGACAGTTACAGACCAGTAGATTCAGAACAGTTACAGGCCAGTAGATCCAGGACAGTTAGAGGCCAGTAGATTCAGAACAGTTACAGGCCAGTAGATCCAGGACAGGTACAGGCCAGTAGATTCAGAACAGTTACAGGCCAGTAGATTCAGAACAGTTACAGGCCAGTAGATCTAGAACAGTTACAGGCCAGTAGATTCAGAACAGTTACAGGCCAGTAGATTCAGAACAGTTACATGCCAGTAGATCCAGGACAGTTACAGACCAGTGGATCCAGGACAGTTACAGGCCAATAGATCCAGGACAGTTACAGGCCAGTAGATCCAGGACAGTTACAGGCCAGTAGATCCAGGACAGTTACAGGCCAGTAGATCCAGGACAGTTACAGGCCAGTAGATTCAGAACAGTTACAGGCCAGTAGATCCAGGACAGTTACAGGCCAGTAGATCCAGGACAGTTACAGGCCAGTAGATTCAGAACAGTTACAGGCCAGTAGATCTAGAACAGTTACAGGCCAGTAGATTCAGAACAGTTACAGGCCAGTAGATTCAGAACAGTTATAGGCCAGTAGATCCAGGAGAGTTACAGGCCAATAAATTCAGAACAGTTACAGGCCAGTAGATTCAGAACAGTTACATGCCAGTAGATCCAGGACAGTTACCGGCCAGTAGATCCAGGACAGTTACAGGCCAGTAGATTCAGAACAGTTACATGCCAGTAGATTCAGAACAGTTACAGGCCAGTAGATCCAGGACAGTTACAGGCCAGTAGATCCAGGACAGTTACAGGCCAGTAGATCCAGGGCAGTTACAGGCCAGTAGATCCAGGACAGTTACAGGCCAATAGATCCAGGACAGTTACAGGCCAGTAGATCCAGGACAGTTACAGGCCAGTAGATCCAGGACAGTTACAGGCCAGTAGATCCAGGACAGTTACAGGCCAGTAGATTCAGAACAGTTACAGGCCAGTAGATCCAGGACAGTTACAGGCCAGTAGATCCAGGACAGTTACAGGCCATTAGATTCAGAACAGTTACAGGCCAGTAGATCCAGGACAGTTACAGGCCAGTAGATCCAGGACAGTTACAGGCCAGTAGATCCAGGACAGTTACAGGCCATTCGATTCAGAACAGTTACAGGCCAGTAGATCCAGGACAGTTACAGGCCAGTAGATCTAGAACAGTTACAGGCCAGTAGATCTAGAACAGTTACAGGCCAGTAGATCCAGGACAGTTACAGACCAGTAGATTCAGAACAGTTACAGGCCAGTAGATTCAAAACAGTTACAGACCAGTAGATTCAGAACAGTCACAGGCCAGTAGATCCAGGAGAGTTACAGGCCAGTAGATTCAGAACAGTTACAGGCCAGTAGATTCAGAACAGTTATAGGCCAGTAGATCCAGGAGAGTTACAGGCCAATAAATTCAGAACAGTTACAGGCCAGTAGATTCAGAACAGTTACATGCCAGTAGATCCAGGACAGTTACCGGCCAGTAGATCCAGGACAGTTACAGGCCAGTAGATTCAGAACAGTTACATGCCAGTAGATTCAGAACAGTTACAGGCCAGTAGATCCAGGACAGTTACAGGCCAGTAGATCCAGGACAGTTACAGGCCAGTAGATCCAGGGCAGTTACAGGCCAGTAGATCCAGGACAGTTACAGGCCAATAGATCCAGGACAGTTACAGGCCAGTAGATCCAGGACAGTTACAGGCCAGTAGATCCAGGACAGTTACAGGCCAGTAGATCCAGGACAGTTACAGGCCAGTAGATTCAGAACAGTTACAGGCCAGTAGATCCAGGACAGTTACAGGCCAGTAGATCCAGGACAGTTACAGGCCATTAGATTCAGAACAGTTACAGGCCAGTAGATCCAGGACAGTTACAGGCCAGTAGATCCAGGACAGTTACAGGCCAGTAGATCCAGGACAGTTACAGGCCATTCGATTCAGAACAGTTACAGGCCAGTAGATCCAGGACAGTTACAGGCCAGTAGATCTAGAACAGTTACAGGCCAGTAGATCTAGAACAGTTACAGGCCAGTAGATCCAGGACAGTTACAGACCAGTAGATTCAGAACAGTTACAGGCCAGTAGATTCAAAACAGTTACAGACCAGTAGATTCAGAACAGTCACAGGCCAGTAGATCCAGGAGAGTTACAGGCCAGTAGATTCAGAACAGTTACAGGCCAGTAGATCCAGGACAGTTACAGACCAGTAGATCCAGGACAGTTACAGGCCAGTAGATTCAGAACAGTTACAGGCCAGTAGATCCAGGACAGTTACAGACCAGTAGATCCAGGACAGTTACAGGCCAGTAGATCCAGGACAGTTACAGGCCAGTAGATCCAGGACAGTTACAGGCCAGTAGATTCAGAACAGTTACAGGCCAGTAGATTCTGAACAGTTACAGGACAGTAGATCCAGGACAGTTACAGGCCAGTAGATTCAGAACAGTTACAGGCCAGTAGATTCAGAACAGTTACAGGACAGTAGATCCAGGACAGTTACAGGCCAGTAGATCCAGGACAGTTACAGGCCAGTCGATTCAGAACAGTTACATGCCAGTAGATCCAGGACAGTTACCGGCCAGTAGATCCAGGACAGTTACAGGCCAGTAGATTCAGAACAGTTACATGCCAGTAGATTCAGAACAGTTACAGGCCAGTAGATCCAGGACAGTTACAGGCCAGTAGATCCAGGACAGTTACAGGCCAGTAGATCCAGGGCAGTTACAGGCCAGTAGATCCAGGACAGTTACAGGCCAATAGATCCAGGACAGTTACAGGCCAGTAGATCCAGGACAGTTACAGGCCAGTAGATCCAGGACAGTTACAGGCCAGTAGATCCAGGACAGTTACAGGCCAGTAGATCCAGGACAGTTACAGGCCAGTAGATCCAGGACAGTTACAGGCCAGTAGATCCAGGACAGTTACAGGCCAGTAGATTCAGAACAGTTACAGGCCAGTAGATCCAGGACAGTTACAGGCCAGTAGATCCAGGACAGTTACAGGCCAGTAGATTCAGAACAGTTACAGGCCAGTAGATCTAGAACAGTTACAGGCCAGTAGATTCAGAACAGTTACAGGCCAGTAGATTCAGAACAGTTATAGGCCAGTAGATCCAGGAGAGTTACAGGCCAATAAATTCAGAACAGTTACAGGCCAGTAGATTCAGAACAGTTACATGCCAGTAGATCCAGGACAGTTACCGGCCAGTAGATCCAGGACAGTTACAGGCCAGTAGATTCAGAACAGTTACATGCCAGTAGATTCAGAACAGTTACAGGCCAGTAGATCCAGGACAGTTACAGGCCAGTAGATCCAGGACAGTTACAGGCCAGTAGATCCAGGGCAGTTACAGGCCAGTAGATCCAGGACAGTTACAGGCCAATAGATCCAGGACAGTTACAGGCCAGTAGATCCAGGACAGTTACAGGCCAGTAGATCCAGGACAGTTACAGGCCAGTAGATCCAGGACAGTTACAGGCCAGTAGATTCAGAACAGTTACAGGCCAGTAGATCCAGGACAGTTACAGGCCAGTAGATCCAGGACAGTTACAGGCCATTAGATTCAGAACAGTTACAGGCCAGTAGATCCAGGACAGTTACAGGCCAGTAGATCCAGGACAGTTACAGGCCAGTAGATCCAGGACAGTTACAGGCCATTCGATTCAGAACAGTTACAGGCCAGTAGATCCAGGACAGTTACAGGCCAGTAGATCTAGAACAGTTACAGGCCAGTAGATCTAGAACAGTTACAGGCCAGTAGATCCAGGACAGTTACAGACCAGTAGATTCAGAACAGTTACAGGCCAGTAGATTCAAAACAGTTACAGACCAGTAGATTCAGAACAGTCACAGGCCAGTAGATCCAGGAGAGTTACAGGCCAGTAGATTCAGAACAGTTACAGGCCAGTAGATTCAGAACAGTTATAGGCCAGTAGATCCAGGAGAGTTACAGGCCAATAAATTCAGAACAGTTACAGGCCAGTAGATTCAGAACAGTTACATGCCAGTAGATCCAGGACAGTTACCGGCCAGTAGATCCAGGACAGTTACAGGCCAGTAGATTCAGAACAGTTACATGCCAGTAGATTCAGAACAGTTACAGGCCAGTAGATCCAGGACAGTTACAGGCCAGTAGATCCAGGACAGTTACAGGCCAGTAGATCCAGGGCAGTTACAGGCCAGTAGATCCAGGACAGTTACAGGCCAATAGATCCAGGACAGTTACAGGCCAGTAGATCCAGGACAGTTACAGGCCAGTAGATCCAGGACAGTTACAGGCCAGTAGATCCAGGACAGTTACAGGCCAGTAGATTCAGAACAGTTACAGGCCAGTAGATCCAGGACAGTTACAGGCCAGTAGATCCAGGACAGTTACAGGCCATTAGATTCAGAACAGTTACAGGCCAGTAGATCCAGGACAGTTACAGGCCAGTAGATCCAGGACAGTTACAGGCCAGTAGATCCAGGACAGTTACAGGCCATTCGATTCAGAACAGTTACAGGCCAGTAGATCCAGGACAGTTACAGGCCAGTAGATCTAGAACAGTTACAGGCCAGTAGATCTAGAACAGTTACAGGCCAGTAGATCCAGGACAGTTACAGACCAGTAGATTCAGAACAGTTACAGGCCAGTAGATTCAAAACAGTTACAGACCAGTAGATTCAGAACAGTCACAGGCCAGTAGATCCAGGAGAGTTACAGGCCAGTAGATTCAGAACAGTTACAGGCCAGTAGATCCAGGACAGTTACAGACCAGTAGATCCAGGACAGTTACAGGCCAGTAGATTCAGAACAGTTACAGGCCAGTAGATCCAGGACAGTTACAGACCAGTAGATCCAGGACAGTTACAGGCCAGTAGATCCAGGACAGTTACAGGCCAGTAGATCCAGGACAGTTACAGGCCAGTAGATTCAGAACAGTTACAGGCCAGTAGATTCTGAACAGTTACAGGACAGTAGATCCAGGACAGTTACAGGCCAGTAGATTCAGAACAGTTACAGGCCAGTAGATTCAGAACAGTTACAGGACAGTAGATCCAGGACAGTTACAGGCCAGTAGATCCAGGACAGTTACAGGCCAGTCGATTCAGAACAGTTACATGCCAGTAGATCCAGGACAGTTACCGGCCAGTAGATCCAGGACAGTTACAGGCCAGTAGATTCAGAACAGTTACATGCCAGTAGATTCAGAACAGTTACAGGCCAGTAGATCCAGGACAGTTACAGGCCAGTAGATCCAGGACAGTTACAGGCCAGTAGATCCAGGGCAGTTACAGGCCAGTAGATCCAGGACAGTTACAGGCCAATAGATCCAGGACAGTTACAGGCCAGTAGATCCAGGACAGTTACAGGCCAGTAGATCCAGGACAGTTACAGGCCAGTAGATCCAGGACAGTTACAGGCCAGTAGATTCAGAACAGTTACAGGCCAGTAGATCCAGGACAGTTACAGGCCAGTAGATCCAGGACAGTTACAGGCCATTAGATTCAGAACAGTTACAGGCCAGTAGATCCAGGACAGTTACAGGCCAGTAGATCCAGGACAGTTACAGGCCAGTAGATCCAGGACAGTTACAGGCCATTCGATTCAGAACAGTTACAGGCCAGTAGATCCAGGACAGTTACAGGCCAGTAGATCTAGAACAGTTACAGGCCAGTAGATCTAGAACAGTTACAGGCCAGTAGATCCAGGACAGTTACAGACCAGTAGATTCAGAACAGTTACAGGCCAGTAGATTCAAAACAGTTACAGACCAGTAGATTCAGAACAGTCACAGGCCAGTAGATCCAGGAGAGTTACAGGCCAGTAGATTCAGAACAGTTACAGGCCAGTAGATTCAGAACAGTTATAGGCCAGTAGATCCAGGAGAGTTACAGGCCAATAAATTCAGAACAGTTACAGGCCAGTAGATTCAGAACAGTTACATGCCAGTAGATCCAGGACAGTTACCGGCCAGTAGATCCAGGACAGTTACAGGCCAGTAGATTCAGAACAGTTACATGCCAGTAGATTCAGAACAGTTACAGGCCAGTAGATCCAGGACAGTTACAGGCCAGTAGATCCAGGACAGTTACAGGCCAGTAGATCCAGGGCAGTTACAGGCCAGTAGATCCAGGACAGTTACAGGCCAATAGATCCAGGACAGTTACAGGCCAGTAGATCCAGGACAGTTACAGGCCAGTAGATCCAGGACAGTTACAGGCCAGTAGATCCAGGACAGTTACAGGCCAGTAGATTCAGAACAGTTACAGGCCAGTAGATCCAGGACAGTTACAGGCCAGTAGATCCAGGACAGTTACAGGCCATTAGATTCAGAACAGTTACAGGCCAGTAGATCCAGGACAGTTACAGGCCAGTAGATCCAGGACAGTTACAGGCCAGTAGATCCAGGACAGTTACAGGCCATTCGATTCAGAACAGTTACAGGCCAGTAGATCCAGGACAGTTACAGGCCAGTAGATCTAGAACAGTTACAGGCCAGTAGATCTAGAACAGTTACAGGCCAGTAGATCCAGGACAGTTACAGACCAGTAGATTCAGAACAGTTACAGGCCAGTAGATTCAAAACAGTTACAGACCAGTAGATTCAGAACAGTCACAGGCCAGTAGATCCAGGAGAGTTACAGGCCAGTAGATTCAGAACAGTTACAGGCCAGTAGATCCAGGACAGTTACAGACCAGTAGATCCAGGACAGTTACAGGCCAGTAGATTCAGAACAGTTACAGGCCAGTAGATCCAGGACAGTTACAGACCAGTAGATCCAGGACAGTTACAGGCCAGTAGATCCAGGACAGTTACAGGCCAGTAGATCCAGGACAGTTACAGGCCAGTAGATTCAGAACAGTTACAGGCCAGTAGATTCTGAACAGTTACAGGACAGTAGATCCAGGACAGTTACAGGCCAGTAGATTCAGAACAGTTACAGGCCAGTAGATTCAGAACAGTTACAGGACAGTAGATCCAGGACAGTTACAGGCCAGTAGATCCAGGACAGTTACAGGCCAGTCGATTCAGAACAGTTACAGGCCAGTAGATCCAGGGCAGTTACAGGCCAGTAGATCCAGGACAGTTACAGGCCAGTAGATCCAGGGCAGTTACAGGCCAGTAGATCCAGGACAGTTACAGGCCAGTAGATCCAGGACAGTTACAGGCCAGTAGATCCAGGACAGTTACAGGCCAGTAGATCCAGGACAGTTACAGGCCAGTAGATCCAGGGCAGTTACAGGCCAGTAGATCCAGGACAGTTACAGGCCAGTAGATCCAGGACAGTTACAGGCCAGTAGATTCAGAACAGTTACAGGCCAGTAGATCCAGGACAGTTACAGGCCAGTAGATTCAGAACAGTTACAGGCCAGTAGATTCAGAACAGTTACAGGCCAGTAGATCCAGGACAGCATCAGGTGCTGTAAAAGTTATCATATGCCTCATACTTGTGAATTCAGTAATAGATTGACTTTGAATCGTATACAGTATGTAAGGGTTCTTCGTTTCCTGGTCAGGCTTCGCCTGCTGCTCCCTCCTCCCCACCTCCCCATGGACTCCCTCCACTCATGAACAATATTCCTCCACCTGCTGGACAATTCTCAACATTGCACCTTGTACATTTATGTCTGCTCAAACTGTCTGTCTTTCTGAGTGTTCTCACCATCATGCTGTCTATCCCTGTGTACCTCTTGCCCCTTGTTTTCTCTTGTCTGGTATAGCTTGATTATTGTCTTTAGTGTTTTGTCCCGTGTTTTTTGTGATGTTATTCAGTATTTTACCCCAGGGTGTTCAGTCTTTTCTTGTGTGTTTCCTTCCTGGTTGTCTCACCCCATGTGCGTCTAGTTTTGCTAATTGCCCTGCTGTCTCTCTAGTGTTAATTGTTCCCCCTATATCTGGTGTGTGTTCCCTAATCTTGTTGTCGGTTCATTGTTTCGGTGCCTGTTGGTGTTTCTTGTTTCCTGATTATCCTGTCCTTGCTGTTACCCTCGTCCTTGCTCTGTCATTAGTTCCTTATCTCCCTATTTCAGTAAGTCTAGTTTTTCAGTTTGTTATCATCTTTGTTTTCGAGTTTACAGTTCGGTGTTGGTCAGTGTTTGTTTGTAGTTTAGTTTGTGCCTTCTCTTGCTAGCTCTGCTGAGGTTTTGTTTCGTGCTTTTTGTACATGCTTTGCTGTGCCTTTTTTTTGTTGTGAATATCTTTGTTGCTGCCCTCTTTTTGAAGTAAAGACATTTTTGATATAATTCACCCCTGGCTCCACGTCTCGTATTGCCTATTGCCTCTTCTCCTTATCCTGTTTGCATTTGGGTCCTCCGACAACACTAATCCCTAACACAATAAAAATGGTAGGCTATTCACTCTTTATGTACAGAGGAAACGTTTGTGTTACATCTTTCATTAAGACAGAAGTACATTTCATGTAATGTAAAGTCACTGTGTTGTCACTGCCCAAAATAGATAACATTTATAATTGTGTTGTTTTACAGAATCTGACAATCTGTACGAACTGGGCGGGGTTAGGTTTTGTACACACATTCAGGCTAAAGAAACAGCTCAGTTGAGAAGCCGATTCTGCTGCACAAAAGTAGTGTATGACAACTTCCCCCTAAAAGATCCCAGAGTCAGCTCTTGAAAATATATAACTTACTGTAGATGTGTCTAGGAGGCTAGTGTGTGTAATAGTTTAACTAAAGCCAGAACCCAGATGCAGACACAAACAGGCAGAGACGATGTGGAATCAGAGAAAACCCAAATGATGGGTATATTTCATAAAAAAAGGAGAATACAGAATACGGTAACCAGGTCCTTAAACAGTCCAGGGAGTGAACGAGTAGCAGGGTAGTCAGACAAGTGCAAGTTTGTAGCCGGGAGCGGGTTCTCAGACAATCCGGGGAGTAGACGAGTTTCAGGGTAGTCAGACAAGCGGGGGGGGGGGGGGGGGGGGTCGTAGCCTGGAGCGGGTTCTAAGACAGTCAAGGGATTCACACAGAGAAGAGTGGTCAGCCAGGTAAGGAACTGCGAGCAACAGAGGACAAGAAACGTTAGGTAAAGCAATAGAACGCGGACTGACATGAGACTAAGCAAGAGTATACGGACTGACTGGTAAATAGGAAACTACAATCTGGCAGCCTCATGACATCTGAGCCAGGTCTAAATAGTAATAGTAATCAGCTGGTAGATGTCAATCAGCTGCTCCTCCGGTCTTCACACACCTGCACCCCATCCTGTACTTAGGAGAGAGAGTAGCTACTGTAGGTTGGGATAGAGAGGGAGAAACCAAGGGTTATAGAAGATGGGAAGCCTGGAGGCTTGGAGGTGCATGACAGTGTGGCCAGGTACAGTAGCACTGCAAAAGTCCATAAGGGATTTAACCTTCCTGCATTCCTGGGACAAAAAAACGTCCCAACTGTAGATACTGTGATATTCTTTGGAGTGAAGGCTAACGGGTAAGCATTGCCCACTATCTGAGCGATATCATGGATTGTGATTGGTTGACCGGGGTGGTTGAGCATGAAAGCATTTGCTGCCTGGTTGAAGAATGCCTTGAAGGGTCCGTACACCGATCGATCCAATGGTTGTATTTTGTGGCTGCAGTGTGGTGGCCGAGTTAGCATAACAACACCGTTGTCCTTGGCAAGATCAATGGTTTCAATCGATAGATGGGTGTCATGGTTATCCAGTATTAGCAAAACTGGACGCTCCTTGGAACACTTGGTTGACTGGATGAAGTGTCGCATGAATACTGTGAAGTTCTCAGTAGGCCTAGTCATCCATCCTGTATTATGGGCAGCTCCAACAGTCCCTGGTGGAGCACCATGGATCATTGCATCTTTGAAATGCACTCGGGGGAATACCATAAATGGAGCAACGGAATTTCCAGCAGCATTTATTGTACCAAGCATTGTTACCAAAGTACCTCGCTCTCCTGAGGTAATCTTCCCAACTTGCTTCTCATTTTTGCAGGCGATCACTTTTGTGTTGCTTCTTTCTGGACGGTCATGCATCCAGTTTCATCTGTATTGTATATGTCATTTGGGCCGAACTTATGTCTCTTCATAAGCTTCTCCAAGTTGTCAAAGAAATCTTTCACATTCTTTTTGTTAAAACTTGTTGCCCGTGATAAACTGGTAGCCTCAGGACAACGTAGCGAAAGGTTCGGGAAGCGCTTCATGTACCCTGAAAACCAATCTTCGCCAGCCAAACGATTTGTACTCCAGGATTCTGGGAATGTTTTTCCATTTCTAGCAGAAAATTCATATGCCAGCACACAAACTTGTTTTCGCGTCAGTCCATACTAAATTTTTTATGCTTTGATCAGATAATCCTGCAGAAGTGTCTCTTCGGCATGCGTCAAAACCTGGCGGCAATTGTACTTTGATGAGTATGCCATTGAATCTTTGCTTTCAGCATCTCGTGCTTTTTCCACGTATCTAGGTAGAGTTGAGAACTTTATATCGTCTGTTTTACAAACATTGCGAATACTTTGTCCCGTGTCAAGTACTTTCTTGACGGCCTCTTTAATTTTTTCATTGTCGGTATTCACAATTTTTCTGGAGTCCAGTTTTCTGTTGCATACCATTTTTATGAAACCAGATAAAGCATGCAATAGTATGGCACAGATATAATATATATATTTATATAGTTATATTTGGAATAAAAAATTGTTAAATTGAGGAGTTAATATTGCCGTTAGTCAACAAACAAAGCGACCTCTTTTTACCGGGGCACAGTGAATCACTTGAAAAATGTATCCATTGTGCCCCGATTCACTGTGCCCCGCATGCACTATGTGCAATCATGTGAAATGTTTTCATTCATGGCCATTAGCAGCAGAGAGGACACATGCTCATAAAACTTCATTAAAAATCTTTCAAATTACCAACATGTGCTTGGTTTCTTATTCCTGGATGATCTATACTAAATCACAAAAACAAAAGAAACCCGAAACCCTTACATTTGATGGTACGAAACAGGGATTACCTTTCAATTCTTCACAAAAGTGTGTTGCCTGGAAATTAAGCACATTTTCAGATATGGATTAACCAGAGGCACACACTGATGACATCATCAAGGCATTCCTGTGTACAAGTTTCTATAAATAGCCACTGATTCACTGTGCCCCTTGATCCACTGTGCCCCGGTCTCCTACTCTGGTTTTGATCCTTTGATCTTTTTCATTTGATCCCCGTTCTATACACTCAATTTTTTTACATAAAACATGCTTCTGTACCGATCACAGTGTCGTGTTTTACCGGATTCGACAAACACGATTGCAGTTTCAATTTAAAACAACCCCCCCACCCCTTGATAATTTTGTGAAGACACATATGTACATGGTATATACCTCTGATTTGGAAGTATTTGGGGTTTCAGTTGATCAACCACAACGATTTGGGCATATTGCATATAACGCAAATCTCACAATCTATGAAAAAAGACTGGATTATTTTGGAAAGGGGCGATGTTTAGCGTGTAATAGCGCACAAACTACAGTATGTAGAAATGAACTGATTAGTCAGTGATGGACTATGAACAATGCCTGTCAAATGAGCCATACTATTGTCTCCACATCTATAATACAGAACACATGATGGGTCTGCAAACATCGGTAAAATGGTCAATGATGCTGGCGCCAGATGGGGAAAGAGATGTACAGATGGGGAAAGAGGGTGGCGCCCAATGAGTTAAGGCTAAGGAGGTGGTTATGGTTTTCAGTCACATAACCACCTCCCTCCACCCTCTCCTCTCCCTCATTCACTGAGAGATGAGAACTGATGCGTTATTAGTGTCAAATCAACTGAGCCAGTGATTGCCCCCTTGAACAAAAGGCTTGCACATTTTTGTGGATAAAACATCACAAAGTCACTGTGATACAGGAACGTGTAAATGTATGAGTGTAAACAGCTGTTTGCTCCGCACCTCCCCCACCTCTCCCCCACCTCACCTCTCCCCCAGGGCCGCCTCAGGGGGTGTGCGAGCAGTGCGGTCGCACAGGGCCTCGCGGGAAGGGGGGCCTCGCAATTTTCTATTTATTTTTTTAATTTAATTTAAAAAAAAAATTGCGAGGCCCCCCTTCCCGCGAGGCCCTTTTTCATCACATACCTAAAATCTAGTTTTGCTTATATGCTTATATATTTCACATTAGACACGTTTGTAGAATGTGTCTGACTTGCTCCTGGCTCTGCGGCTCTGCAGATACACTATTGGAGCTCTGAGGCTCTGCAGCAGATATACTATTGGTTTCAACGAAGGGAGGGGTTACATGTGTACAGTCGGCCGGCGTGCGTCAACTGCGTCTGACTATTTCGCGCGTGCAGCATTGGAGGTTATGCCAGCCAAGACGAAGAGGACGGTCGTTCGGCAGATGGACTGAAGATGAAAGTTGTTGCATGTTAGAAAGTTCAGTCAGGCTAGCCATGTTGGCTTAGCTAAAGGCAGGGACAGCTAGTTAGCTTTAGCTAAGTTATAATATCGAGTGCTAACGTGTGGTTCAGTCGGGATAGCCATGTCGGCTAGTAGCTTAGCTAAAGGCTAACTAGTGTTAGCTAACGCTAGCTATCGAGTGCTAACGTGTGGTTCAGTCGGGCTAGCCATGTCGGCTAGTAGCTTAGCTAAAGGCTAACTAGCGTTAGCTACGTTAGCGAGTGCTAACGTGTGGTTCAGTCGGGCTAGCCATGTCGGCTAGTAGCTTAGCTAAAGGCTAACTAGCGTTAGCTAACGCTAGCTATCGAGTGCTAACGTGTGGTTCAGTCGGGCTAGCCATGCCGGCTAGTAGCTTAGCTAAAGGCTAACTAGCGTTAGCTACGTTAGCGAGTGCTAACGTGTGGTTCAGTCGGGCTAGCCATGTCGGCTAGTAGCTTAGCTAAAGGCTAACTAGCGTTAGCTAACGCTAGCTATCGAGTGCTAATGTGTGGTTCAGTCGGGCTAGCCATGTCGGCTAGTAGCTTAGCTAAAGGCTAACTAGCATTAGCTACGTTAGCGAGTGCTAACGTGTGGTTCAGTCGGGCTAGCCATGTCGGCTAGTAGCTTAGCTAAAGGCTAACTAGCGTTAGCTAACACTAGCTATCGAGTGCTAATGTGTGGTTCAGTCGGGCTAGCCATGTCGGCTAGTAGCTTAGCTAAAGGCTAACTAGCGTTAGCTACGTTAGCGAGTGCTAACGTGTGGTTCAGTTGGGCTAGCCATGTCGGCTAGTAGCTTAGCTAAAGGCTAATTAGCGTTAGCTAACGCTAGCTATCGAGTGCTAATGTGTGGTTCAGTCGGGCTAGCCATGTCGGCTAGTAGCTTAGCTAAAGGCTAACTAGCGTTAGCTAACGCTAGCTAACGAGTGCTAATGTGTGGTTCAGTCGGGCTAGCCATGTCGGCTAGTAGCTTAGCTAAAGGCTAACTAGCGTTAGCTACGTTAGCGAGTGCTAACGTGTGGTTCAGTTGGGCTAGCCATGTCGGCTAGTAGCTTAGCTAAAGGCTAATTAGCGTTAGCTAACGCTAGCTATCGAGTGCTAATGTGTGGTTCAGTCGGGCTAGCCATGTCGGCTAGTAGCTTAGCTAAAGGCTAACTAGCGTTAGCTACGTTAGCGAGTGCTAACGTGTGGTTCAGTTGGGCTAGCCATGTCGGCTAGTAGCTTAGCTAAAGGCTAATTAGCGTTAGCTAACGCTAGCTATCGAGTGCTAATGTGTGGTTCAGTCGGGCTAGCCATGTCGGCTAGTAGCTTAGCTAAAGGCTAACTAGCGTTAGCTACGTTAGCGAGTGCTAACGTGTGGTTCAGTTGGGCTAGCCATGTCGGCTAGTAGCTTAGCTAAAGGCTAATTAGCGTTAGCTAACGCTAGCTATCGAGTGCTAATGTGTGGTTCAGTCGGGCTAGCCATGTCGGCTAGTAGCTTAGCTAAAGGCTAACTAGCGTTAGCTAACGCTAGCTAACTAGGCATGGCAACAACCAGGACCACCTGAAGCTTTTTAAGAAGGAGGTGATGAACTACAGACAGACGAGGCACGAGAACGTGGTCCTCTTCATGGCGGCCTGCATGGCTCCACCCCACCTGGCCATCATCACCAGGTGAGAGAGGGGGAAACAAATGCACGTCACAAATGATGAGCTGTGTTCTGTGCTGTGTTCTGAGATGTGTTCTGTGTTCTGAGCTGTGTTCTGTGCTGTGTTCTGAGATGTGTTCTGTGTTCTGAGCTGTGTTCTAAGCTGTGTTGTGTTCTGAGCTGTGTTCTGAGCTTATATAGTGCTTTTACTAACTATATTATATTTCTCTCTCCTCTGGTCAGGGGCATTGCCGGGTCTGTGCAGTGATTGCACTGTAGAACGGGAGCTCTCTCTCGCTCACTCGCTCTCTCACTCGCTCTCTCTCTCTCTCTCTCTCTCTCTCTCTCTCTCTCTCTCTCTCTCTCTCTCTCTCTCTCTCTCTCTCTCTCTCTCTCTCTCTCTCTCTCTCTCTCTCTCTCTCTCTCTCTTGCTATATGTTGACTGTATCATGCCCAGCCTCGGGCAGCGCTATTATTTAAGAATATGTTGACTGTATAAAAAATATAAAAATAATTAATATAATATATATATATATATATTTTTTTACCTTTAGGGGGAGGGGGGCCTCGCGTTTAAATCACGCATAGGGCCTCGCATTTTTCCCACGCGGCCCTGCTCTCCCCCATCTCTACTCTCTCCCCCACCTCTCCTCTCTCCCCCACCTCTCCCCTATCCCCCACCTCTCCTCTCTCCCCCACCTCTCCTCTCTCCCCGTCTCTCCTTCCGTTCCTCCACTCAAAGCACACCTTCACTTAATGCATCAATTACAGGAATATGATTGAATTTAATATCATTTATCTATAAAAGGTTGTCATGAAATCTGCAAATCTGCATTCAGAAATCAGCTGTTTCCTGGCTAAGATGATGCTATGGTAACCTAATCTGACATGGTGAGGGACCATCATGAAAAGACAAAATATGGTGTAGTCTGATCCCGGCAATATTTGGAAAAATTTGGACTATAACAAATAATATCACACAAATATTACAGGCATCCTACATATATTCGATTATACAGGCTGCATGAGAAGAAAACGCACAAGGAAAGCCAGAGAGGGAAGGCTTCATCCTGTCTGGTCATTTGACCTTGCAGCATTCCAAGGACGGGCGCTAGGCCAGCTGTTCTAGTGTTAACAGCTACCCAAACAAGAAATATATTGTTTACCCAGAGAGTACCACATCACTTTCAGAACAGAAACGGCGTGTCCACTCCATAAGGGAGTCTTCTCCTGTCAATATTATATCTCCCCACTCAGTTCTTCACAGACAATAGGGCTTGGTCTAGACCAGGGGTTCTCAAACTTTTATTATACAATGGCATGCAAATTTCTTGATTCTGATTGGCTGAAACAGTGAAGTTGCCGGTTGTTATTTAGTATAACACACTCCACGTGACCCCAGAACCCGCCGACAACCGAATAACTTTTTTTTCCGAATGAATCCGCCCTTCGTCTTTTCCGAATGAAACCAAGATGGCGGACACTAATCTTTATGAATGGATGTATTTAATTTCATGGCTGAAACAGTCAAGTTAGATGTTGTTATTTATCATAACACACACTCGTGATCCCAGAACCCGCCCGCAACCGAATTACAATCACTCTGCCAGTTCGAGTTTTTAGCAATGAAACCAAGATGGCGGACAATAATCTTTACGAATGGATGTGTTGATAGCATCATAACGACTCATTCAAGAACGATTATGTCACGTGGAATGTGTTAGTTTCTTACACAATGTTGGATTATGTAATTGGTTGGTCATGACTCATTGTGGAACAAAATATAAATCGCGGGAAGTCTGTTGTTAGATGCCATTAGTCAAAAGGACACTCATTTCACTGTTAATAAAAATTTCAAGCAATCAATCAATCAATCCAATAACACACGCTTACTTCACTGTTAAACGGCATGCTTTTAAGCAGCTCGGAGGTGCATGCCATCTAAGAATGAAGTGAGCGTGTGTTATTGGAATGATTGATTGATTGATTGAAAATTGTATTAATGTCCGCCTTGTTTCGAACTGGTTATGCTTTGGCCCTCTTTCGAAGTCGGTTATTGTAACTGAGGGGTACAATTCCCTGACTGTATTACTAGATATGATACTTACTACCACTACCTTTGTACTTAATATTCGGCCACCCAGTACTCGGCATAAATATATTATGATGAACACTGTCACGTAGATGAAACGGATCCAACACAAATGTACGAATTAGAAATAGGTCTTTATTTCTACACAGCGATGGTGTGTAGAGCAAGCACTTAATCAAATCAATCACATTTATGAATGGGAATTAGTATGCACTTTTATGGCAAGAGTATTCGTCGGTATATCAATAGAGAATGTCCAATCTCTGAAGGCGCAGGTGGTACATATATGACCTGGAATAGTTAAGGAATAACAGCAATGATACTTTAATGATTATAGACTGGATACACTAGGGGGGGTTAATCCGGTCGCTTGTAGGCCGACAGGAGTAGGAAGGGGGGGGGGGTAGAGTCCGGCTGCCTCATCCGGCCAAGGGTATCCCAGGTGAACCCACTGTAGTGCCGTTCAATGCGCCGGCGATCCTTGGACCACAGATGAAAGCAGGTGGACTCTTTGTGGGCCGGCGTCCTCCGGTCCACGGAGGAGAGACGTGAAGCGACCTCGTCTTGCAGAGCGTCTCCTCACCTTGCGTCCTCTCCAGGGGGGGGGGTTCCAACACACGGCAGTGTCGGGGGTCTTTATCCATGGAATAATCAACGTATACAAAGCATAATCCGTGCCTAGGAAGGCGGGCTGTCGTCGGTAGAATAATCCGGTATACAGGTCCACTCGCTCGTCGGCTCTGGGGCTCCTCGGGTGCAATCTCACATGGGGTCGATCATCCTGGTTAAGCAGCCAGTTTTCTGCCCGAAACGATGGGGTGCTGACTACGGTAGTATTCTCACCGCACGAAGCACTATATATTAACAGACTATTATTAGCTTAATAGACTACGTCCAACTCGACGATATAGTGCCAAATATGACTATTCAAATATTAATATACACGATGTCTCAATACCGATGGTAGGCCGAACTTGGCCTTACTCCCACACGTGGCGTCGCGGGGAGGCTTTACGTCTGTCACTCTATTGGAGGGTAAGAAACTGGACTGAAAAGGAAGTCCTACTTTAGTAGCGCAGTATATATACGCACTATGAACAAATAGTCCCATTAGTGGTGCGGTAGCCAGATTCCTACGCGGAACTAGGACTTGTTCGTACATGTTGAGCGGTACGTTTGAACTGGGTCTGGGGGGTATGGCAGCCTGGCACCAAGGTCTCGACCAATAGTAGAATGGAGACTATTATGGGATGTTCAGTAGGCTAGAATGGATATTCAATGCATATTGTACAAGGAATATACAAGGGATATCAAGGAATATTAGAGAATATACAAATACAATTAAATATATATATATAATAAATATATATATTCGGTTTAATCTGGCCCTTCACAACAGCCACCCCCTGATTGGTCCCAGACCTAATCAGTTAAGCAGAGACAGATTAATCGCGTTGTCTATTTACACATAAGGGTTTGCTGTAGGGGTCAGTCAACTTCACAAAGTCATAGGGTTATAGGGTCATGGTCATCATCGATTGTGTCTGGGAGTCGGGGCAGTTCTATGAGCCTCGCCACGGGACGGGTGTAAGTGCGACCCTGGACAAGCACTTCAGCTGCTCGGACCTTGCCGTCGGCACCGGTGATCACTTTGCTTACGCGGCCGGCCGGCCACATAGCTCTGGGCAGTGATTGATCAATAATCATGACGACTGTTCCTTCTGTCAAATTGTCTCTCTCCTTTACCCACTTCTGGCGGGTCTGTAGAGACGGTAGGTAGTGCAGTAGGAAACTGCTCCAAAACTTGTCGGCTAATACTTGGCTGTACCTCCACATTCGTCGGCCGTTCGCTTCTTCAGGCCGGTACATTGTCTGGGGTAATGCAGGATCTAGCCGCCCCATCAGGAGTGTGTTGGGGGTAACTGGGTCGATATCCGCCACATCACTGGAGACATATCCGAGGGGCTTCGAGTTAAGTACTCCCTCAATCTCCGTGAGGACTGTCATTAGGACTTCTTCCGCCACAGTCTGGGCCCCAAGTACTGCGTACAGGGCTGTCTTTATGGAGCGCACTTCTCGTTCCCAAGTGCCACCGAAGTGGGGTGCGTTTGGGGGGTTGAATTGGAAATCAACCTGTGCTGGAGCGAGGTGGGTCTTAAGTTCTGGGCCCATAGCTTGGAAGCTCTCTCTCAGCTCTCTTTCGCCGCCTTTGAAGTTTGTCCCATGATCGGACAATAGGGTAGACGGTCTTCCTTTCTGTGATGTGAATCTACGGAAGGCCATAAGGAATGAGTCTGTGCTCATGGTCGGGAGAAGCTCGATGTGTATCGCTCTGGTGGTCATGCATTTGAATACAATACCCCACCGCTTCTCGGTTCCTCTTCCTTTCTTTATGTGCAGCGGGCCAAAGCAGTCCATACCCGTTGAGTGGAATGGCTTGTCACCGATTCGGAGGCGACATGGAGGAAGGTCAGCCATCCTTGGTATGCTGGGCTGCGCGCGCCACTTGCGGCAGTCTAGACATGTTCGCTGGAAGCGTCGTACCGCCTCTCTTCCTTGTAGGATCCAGTAACGACGTCTGATTTCCGCGAAGACTCTTTCTGCTCCTGCGTGATGTACATCCTCATCGTATTTCTTTATAATCAGCTCTGTGACCTTGTGTCGGCTGTTCAATACGATCGGGTATTTAATGTCATCCGGTAGATTGGGGGCTCTGCGTAGGCGACCACCCACTCTGATGAGGGTATGAGCGTCGCTCTCGGGGGCCAGATGAATTAATCTGCTGTCGGATGGGACGGGCTTTCCTCCCTGTAGACAGGCCAATTCATCGGGGAACGAGTCTCTCTGGGCTCGCTGCAGTAGAAGCAATTCTGCTTCCTCGTAGTTAGCTGCTGACATATCAGCGGGGGACTTGCACTCCGGGTGGTACCGCAGGAATGTTCTTTGTTGTGCACTCTCTATGGACGTGCAATCGTCTATGTTAGGGTCGGTGGAGGCTACGGTGCTCAATCCACAGAACACAGACTTCTTATTTTCCACCTCCTCTGGACTTGCTTCCCTCGGGATAGGCATGGGCCACTGTCCTTCCGGGAGTCTTAGGAATGCGGGGCCGTCACTGTAAGCATTGTGACGGGTGAGGTCATCTAGGGGCATTCCCCGGGTGATGACGTCAGCTGGGTTCTGTTTTGTATCAACGTAGCGCCACTCTGTTTCTCCGGTTAACTCTTCGGTTAAGTCTTGAATCTCGGTGACTCTGACTCCCACGAAGACTTTGTACTTGCATGAGTCCGATTGGATCCAGGCGAGTACTGTCGTGGAATCTGACCACAGGATTGTTCTAGACACCGATATGGTGAGCTCACGTTGGATGAGCGTGGCTAGGTGCGCTCCGGCTAGGGCTGCGCAGAGCTCTAGACGTGGGATAGATTGTTGCTTGCGTGGGGCTATTCTCGAGCGGGCGTGGACAAATGCTGTGTAGATCTCTCCCCCCTTTTCTTGGGCCCGCAAGTAGGCTACTGATCCGTATGCGACCTCTGAGGCGTCACTGAAGACGTGTAAGTCCATTTTACATGTCTCTGGCCTCACCGTGGGTGGGAAGTAGCTTCGGCGCATATTAACGCCTGGGAGTGAGTGGAGCTCCATCTCCCACTCTCTCCAGGTGGATGCAAGGTGTGCGGGAATGGGGTCGTCCCAGCCCTGGTCCTTGTCCCACAATGCTCGTACAATCATTTTTGCCCTGGTGGTGTACGGTAGAATACATCCTAGCGGGTCATATTGTCGGGCGAGTGTTGTGTACACACTCCGTCTGGTGGTCGGCGCCGCCGCCGGCCTTCCCTGCTCCGTAGTCAGGGGCTTGTGTCTGTAGTGAAGCGAATCTGTTTTGAATCGCCACACCAATCCCAGGGTCATCTCCTGGGCTTCTCCCGGGATTGTAGCCATCCAGGTCTCGCTGCTGGCTGCCTTGTCCTCGGAGGAGAGGCTGCGCAGTACTTGCGGATCGCTGCTGGCCCACTGCCTGAGATCAAAGCCGCCTTTGATCAATGAGGCGCGGAGTTTAATCAGGAGAGCCTCGGCTTCTTCCTGGGTTGAAAGGCTTTGTAGACAGTTGTCTACGTAGAAGCTGTTCTTTACGCTGTGTCGGACCTCTTCGTCCGCTGCTGGGTCCTCTGCTACATGTTTCTGTAGTGCAAATGTAGCACAGCAGGGGCTGCACGTCGTTCCGAAGGGGAGGACTTCCCATTGGTAGATGGCTGGGTGCTCATCTCCTGGCTTCTCTCTCCATAGGAACCGTAACAGGGGCTTGTCCTCCTCTACTAATCTCACCTGCAGGAACATTCCTTTAATGTCCCCGCTGATGGCCACCTTTTCCTGGCGGAAGCGGAGTAGAACGCAGAGTAGGGAGGGGCCGAGTGTGGGACCGGGCAGTAACTCTTTATTCAGATTTTGGGATCCGATCTGGTAGCTGCAGTTAAATACTATGCGGTCTTTACCGTTGTGATGGACCTTGTGGTGAGGCACGTACCACGATTCAGTGGTCTGGTCAGCCTCTTTAATGTCCATCTTTGTGACATGTCCCGCTGTGATGAGCTTCTCAATCTCAGCGCGGTATACACTCTCTTGGGCGGGGTTCTTGGCTAAGCGCCGCTCCGTGTTCAGCAGGTACCGTTCTGTGGCGTCTGTCTTGGCGTGGAAAGTAGGCATTCCTTCTCGCCGCAGGAGTGGCGTGGCGTATCTCAACACGCCGTTGACCGGGACTCTCTTGGTCCCTGTCTCGAGGAGGTGAATGGCGTAAATGTCATCTTTAGAGCGAATGTCTTTCTTTCCGTTCTTAAAGGGCATTTGTTCCAAGGTCCATAACCGCTCTACGTGTTGCAGGAGTGCGGTTTCTCCCTCTGTGACTCGGGAGTGGAGACATCTAGTGGCTGTACTTCGGTTGAGAGATTTGGCGAGCGGGCCTTGGAGAGTCCATCCCAAACGGGTCTCGACTGCTGCAGGACAGCCTCGGGGTCCGGCATGAACCCGGTCTATCGGGACAATGAGGTCTGCATGGTCGGAGCCTATCAACAGGGTCGGCATAGCATTGTCTATGAGCGGGATCGGTAACTTGCGCAGATGTGCATATTTCTCCATCAGCTTGGCGACGGGGTATGTGTACCGCGACAGTCCTATTTCTTGGCTGGTGAAAGCGTCTGTAATCTGGTACCGTCGCTCAGGCTGGCCGCTTGCTGCGATAGAGAATGAGACATTCTCGCCCTTTATCGTCTTCAAATCTCGTCTTATTGTCCGAATTGTCATTTGGGTTTCGCTTCCCCGCAGCCCTAGCTGGGCCGCAGCGGAGGCGAGCAGAAGGGTCTTCTCTGACCCGTCATCGAGGACGGCGTAAGTGTCCAGGACTTTATTCTGGTAGCTTAGTGTCACACGCACTACTTTTAGGAGTACTCGGGCTCCACTGCTGCTGGCGGGATCGATGTACATGACGCTCGCTTTGCTGCTGGATGGTGCGGGTGAAGGGCGCCGTCTGTTACTGTCGTGAAGTATGTCCAGATGGGCTCCATCGCACTTGGTGCACCTTTTCTTTAAGCGGCATTCGGCTGCCATGTGTGAGCGCGCACAGCGAAAACAGCGCTTGTTGGACTTTATCCATTGACTTGCTTCCTCCGCGTTCAGCTTGGGGAAGGAGTCACATTGCGCTAGCCAGTGTTCTTTCTCACAGTAGGGGCACACTATCTTCCACTTCTCCGTTCTGGAGGGGGTACTGTGGCTCCTGCTGCTCGGTACTGACTCCGATTGGTGCATCACAGTCACCGATTTTCTTCCATCATTTAGTCGTCTGGTTCCTTCTCTGGAGCCAGGGGTGCTCCGTCCGAATGTATCTAGCCGTAGGCTGCTGACTTCTCTCGCCAGGAAGTCTGCTAGATCGAGGAGGTTCGGTTCGGGGCCATTCGGGTCTCGGTGGTCTCTCTGCCGCCTAAAACGCTCCTGTCGAGCGGGCGGCAGCTTCTCCAAGATCCTTTCCACATTTGAGTTGGCGTAAAGTTCATGCCTCCCCTTTTCTCTCTGCTCTCCCAACATCCCTACCAGGGACTGCACTCTGATGGACAGGTCGTCCAGTGCTCGATTGTCTATTGCTGGGGGTAAGCGGTCGATGTGTCGGATCTCCTGGATCACGTAATCCCATATGCGCCCATACCTCTGGTCCAATGCTACCAGCGCTGCTGTGTATGGGGTGGTGGAAGTCGCGTAGGCGAGCGCTATATTATGTGCGCGGGGTACCTTTAAGTGCTTCAGTAGGATGGCGTATTTATGGCGTTCATCCAATACATCCACCAACATGGTCTCCAGACACATGCGAAGTTCTGTATACTGGGCCCGGTTCTCTTGGGTGAAGTCGGGTACCATAGGCGTGCCAATGTATGACGCTGACTGTGGATACATCGGCGAGCGTTGGGGGAGAGGCCTCCTAGGCGAGTCTCCTCCCGCTCCTTGGTATGGGCTGGTACCGGCAGTGTACCATGGCCCGCTTGTCCAGGTGCTGTTCCTCGGTGCGGGTCGTGCGTCGTGCTCACCCGTGTATAGAGTCGGGGGTCTGTAGCGCAGCTCCGCGGGAGTATAGCCTGGGCTGTACCGGACCTCCTGGTCCGGTAGAGTACTGTGCTGTCGTCGGGCGTGGTTCTCCTCCTCTTCCTCTTCGTCTTCAGTTAGGTCATCCAGTGCTTGTAGTCTCTGGTTTAGCCTCTCCACAGGATATGCTGCTCCTTCCCGGTTGCTAGGTCTCGCTTGGACCGGTGGGGGGAGGTGGTCTGTGGGGGGTATAGACCTCGTCTGTTGGTCAAGTTCAGGGTTGTTTACTCGGCTAGGGGATGCCGCCCTGGAGGTGTGTCTAGACGAGTTCCTGGAGCCTCTGGCGGAGGGAGAGGGTGTTGTCCGTCTGATCAGCTGTTCTATTAGTTGCGCTTGCTGTCTGTCGCGCTCTGCGTCCCGTAGAGCACCAGCAGCTGCTCGCTGGCTGTCTGCTCGGTCTCGGGCCACATTCTCTTCCCTCTGAATGCGTCTTATTTCTAGACGTATATGCTCTTCTTCGCTCCGCTGCTGGATCTGCAGTCGGTCGCGTTCAGCAGCGGCGTTCAGGCTGATGAGGAAGGCCTGCTGTAGGGTCCTCTCTGCCTCGCTGGGAGAAGGCGGTTGTATAGGGGAGCCTTCCCTCGGGGTACTCCTTGCGGAGCCTTGGAGCTCTATCTCCACGGTGCTCTCCCCGTCTTCTTCCGTGCCGAGTTCTCTCTCGGTAGCGTTGTATTCCTCCCGGGACTCATCGGGGACTACTTCTTCAGTACTGGCGGGGTGTGAAGTCATGTCTGGTTCCCACTGGTCCCCACCGTGAACTTGGTCAGTTACATTAGAACCCGTAGGGGCCTCTATGGTCGTGGTAGTCTGGGCGTTGGGGTTAGACATACTTTTACTTTCTAGTTTTACCGCGTTTACTGTTAGTGGAAGACTAGGTTGTTGACTGACAGCGTAAGCCTCTAAGTACTGAGGGAGCCGTCGTTCGCGCTGCGGGCGTTGGTTAGGAGGATCGTTTCGTGGAGTGTTCATCATAGGCCATTTCAATATTAATAACACTATATTAATATTACACTAATTACCCTCCGGCTCGAAGGACCAATTGTAACTGAGGGGTACAATTCCCTGACTGTATTACTAGATATGATACTTACTACCACTACCTTTGTACTTAATATTCGGCCACCCAGTACTCGGCATAAATATATTATGATGAACACTGTCACGTAGATGAAACGGATCCAACACAAATGTACGAATTAGAAATAGGTCTTTATTTCTACACAGCGATGGTGTGTAGAGCAAGCACTTAATCAAATCAATCACATTTATGAATGGGAATTAGTATGCACTTTTATGGCAAGAGTATTCGTCGGTATATCAATAGAGAATGTCCAATCTCTGAAGGCGCAGGTGGTACATATACGACCTGGAATAGTTAAGGAATAACAGCAATGATACTTTAATGATTATAGACTGGATACACTAGGGGGGGTTAATCCGGTCGCTTGTAGGCCGACAGGAGTAGGAAGGGGGGGGGGGTAGAGTCCGGCTGCCTCATCCGGCCAAGGGTATCCCAGGTGAACCCACTGCAGTATATATACGCACTATGAACAAATAGTCCCATTAGTGGTGCGGTAGCCAGATTCCTACGCGGAACTAGGACTTGTTCGTACATGTTGAGCGGTACGTTTGAACTGGGTCTGGGGGGTATGGCAGCCTGGCACCAAGGTCTCGACCAATAGTAGAATGGAGACTATTATGGGATGTTCAGTAGGCTAGAATGGATATTCAATGCATATTGTACAAGGAATATACAAGGGATATCAAGGAATATTAGAGAATATACAAATACAATTAAATATATATATATAATAAATATATATATTCGGTTTAATCTGGCCCTTCACAACAGTTATGCTTAGAGTTTTTTTTTTTTAACAACTTTTTATGCAGATGGTTTTGTGAATAAATCTCCATTATGCTTCAATGAATGTGTGCTTATTGTATAGCAATAAGGTTGGATGAATTCAGCAATTGTATAAAGATGTCTATCTGTTAGGGTTGTCCCCGACTAAGGATTTGGATGGTCGACTATGATTGGCCAAAATGTGCCGTTAGTCAACTATTGGTTAAAAAAAAAAGGTCTAATATATATATATATATATATATATATATATTTTTTTTTTTTATCATTCCATTTGGGCTGTGGGGGGTGCTTAATGTCTGAAGGAGTCGACTGAAGGCTTCTTGTCCTCTGCAAAAGCATGCAATTGGTCCACTGATGGATACATCTTAATATTTGTCTAGTCTAGTGTGTTCATTAGATGGGTGAAATCCTCTTTCAGTGCCTCTGTGCCTGTTTTCGTAGGCAGTTAAGCCTCTGGTATGCGTGCCATTAGCGTTAGCCACGCTTCTAGGCCTCTTTTCTTTTGGAAATAATGATAATTTTTTTATTATAATTTTTTTTTTACTATTCGACTAAGAGGTTGGTTAGTCAACTCAAGTTTCAAGTTTCTTTATTAGTTGACATGCAAAAATACAGAATACCTTCACATGAAATGCTTTTTTCTGTTATGCTCCTATGAGGATCGTAGGACGCTTGGATCATACACATACAGCTCATTACAGTAATATTCCACAATTATTACATTTTAGATAGTAATAATGGTACAGAGCATTGAGACATATGCGTATTCACCACCGCAAACAGACTGGCAGCCGTCATAGGCAGCGCCATGTACGGAAGGAGGGGGGAGTGGGTTGGGGTTGTTACAGGGCTGGATGAGACAGTCTTAGGCTCCCCCCCTCCAGCCCGCGTACTAGTCGGCTGCCGTCACCATCGTGGGAGTGGCGCCGGGCGTACACGCAGGAGGGGGGATTGGGTAGGGATTGGGGGTGGGGGAAGCCGCTTGCCACTCTTATCTCCCAGAAGGCCTTCGACTCCAGCAGCTCATGGTTCGACCTTGGTCCAGGAATTTGTTTTGTCTGACTGACTGGCACATTTATCCCAGCCACGTCACTTTAAATTTGATTTGAATAGAGTGAAATATAACTCTATTTTTGAGTGGAGTGAGTTTTAACAACTCCGTCCAAATGACTGAATGCATTATTAGTCCAAGTGTCCAAGTGTCTTAATCAGTTCATTTGGTAGGTCCTGTGCGCGGTAAACAGATCCAAAATCGTCTTATTGCAGTCCAAAAGCTTCGATAATCCAAAAATGACCACGTCTTCAAGTTGGTAGCCCGATTATGATGTCCCAATAGGCAGAGAGGGTTAGCCTTATTCTGCTTCTTGAAGAAAATATGCAATCCACTGATTAGATCCATTTAGAGTTGATTTGAGTATAGTCCGGCAACCGGCACGAAGCAGAGTATAGCAGCGTCGGGCTCCATGGATCAGTAGAAGCGGCGGTAGGAACGGCCTTGAGGAGCCTGGGGAGAGGAGAGAAATGCGACTGTCTCTGGGAAGGGCTGGGAAGGCACCTTTCGACAGATTAGTCGACTAATCGACTAATAGGGGTCAGCCCTACTATCTGTAATACAATTTTCAATCAATCAATCAATCAAACCAATAACACACGCTCACTTCATTCTTGCCTTGAAACAGCACACCTCCGAGCTGCTTCCACACAGAGGCAACTTCTCTTATTTTTTTTTACTACTTTTTCTGCTGATGGTTTTTCAATAAATCTTCAATTAATGTGTATAGCAATAAGGTTGGATGAATTCAGCCATTGTATAAAAGCATTACATCACGCGACAGAGTGTGTTATAGAAATTAGATCACGCCTATGGGGGTCTAACGACCACCCATAGGCGCGATCTAATTTCTATAACACACTCTGTCGCGTGATGTAATGCTTAAATATAACATAGTAATAAGTTGATTCATTATTTTAACTCATTCGGCGCCAGCTATTGGATGGAGCCCGTCATAGCAAGGCCACGCTTTAAAAGATAGGAGTGCGTCACCTTGTTTGTAGAGCTATAACTATATTCTATATTATAGCTATGGATACAATACTATGGCCCATTTGACATCACCTATCTATCATTCAATATGTGAAAAAGAATAAATGTTTCCATCCATACGTTCCTGTGTTATACCATGGTGAATATATGTATGGTTTTAGAGCGGTCTGGGGTAATTCCCGAAATGATGAGTTATAGCCTTATATGTCAATTCTACTATAAACGTTGCCGTTTCTTGCCTGTACACGCTACTATTCCCAAATCACATCTATGTCATAGGTATTATGTTTCATCATGAATGCATGAAAGGGGGGGGGGGGGGGGTAGTTTCTGATTATTTGATTGTCAGTAGCGGCATACGTATTGAACACTAAAAACGCTTATCAGCCCGATCTGTATAAAAACATTGCATGATCAAGCTAAAATTGACGTCAGATAGTCCCTTACCTGGGTTCGGGAGTATTCCAAAAATAATATTCCAATTGTTTGATCGCCATCTGGTACATCCAATGTCCATTTGGTCCACGGCATAACCCACCACAACATATGGATCGGGGATATTTGACGCGCTTCAATGGAACCGGGAGAACCGCTCCACACGGCCGACAAGGAAAAGTGAGACAGTAGACATTTGGCCGTTACACAAGGTTACAAAGGGTGCTCGATACCGCTGTCTAGCTGGATGCGGCCGGTATTGCACTTTGGAGATCTCAGACTCATTCCCTATGGTAACACCAAGGTCCCTGTATGAATAATGAATAAAAATATCGAATAAAGGAATAAACGACCAAAACCAGAGAAATCTCGGGTCTGGCGCCCAACCGCTGGCGAGTTAACCCGACTTATCTCGGGTTTGGCCTCCATTGAGTTAAAAGTATTACATTATTTAAACTTGTATTGAATAAGTTACATACATTTCTAAATGTAATTATTTATTTCATCCATACTTATGTACAATGTGCTGGTAAAATACCCAAAGTTTACTGAATTCAGCTCAGCTTTTGGCAGTCAGTAATGTAGCAGTGAATTACACACAGGGGGTGGTTATTAACCCTTTCACACAAGCAATAGAATCTTGAGAACTGAACATTCGAATGATTTTAGACAGAATACAAAAATCTCTCGAATTTCAACTTCTAAGAAAACATAAAGAAAGCGGTAGACATGAAAGCGTTACCTCGCTACCATCTTCAAGAGTGTGTAGGCTACGTACCGATCAACCCTAAGAGCAAAACCCAGAGGCTGGTGTTACACTGTTTTACATGCACAGGAACTAACTAACAGGAACGTCGTCTTCCACTGGGAAACAACATCGTCTGCAAGCCGCAACTGCCGCTAAGCTGCGTGCGTAGTACTGTAGCTGTCTGCGTAGCGTCAGCCCACGGCTGAAGGAAGGTAAGACTCGAAACAGCACAGGATTTTGACGCGCGCGAGTGAACGCGGATATCCGCCACGACTCTAACAACAGCAGCTGGTGTGAGTTGTTGTTGGGGAACCAACTCAAAGTTAGAGCTACCGGCTAGAACAGATGGAGCAGCCCGTCTCTTCTGGTGGGTTACCATGGTAATGTGGAGCTGACCTTATTTATGTCTGATATTTCTGCCCCCTCCTTCATAGAGGTACACACATGCACGTGCGCATGTATCCACGGCAACGCACGTAAGCAATGTGCCATGGCACACGATACACATGCATAGACACAGTACACACGCGCACACAAATACTCACTCACAGACACACACACATACACACACACGCACCTAGTCTAGCAGTACCTACTGTGCATGGAGCCATGACTGTTGCCTCCCCTCATCCAAAGTCTTCCCTAGACCCAGGGGAGGCCCCCCGTGTTACTCATTACCGTAGGTTCTGTCCACAGTTACCAGCTTGTCATCAATCTTCCATTTAAGATATGCAAGCGTGGGAGTCGAGAACATGGACGGCAGACAAAAATAACAGAAGAGCAGAAGAGAGCATCGCAGGGAGCCGACCAAAACGAGTAAAGTCTGTGTGTTGCCGCGGCGGGCGGCGTCCCTGACGCTTTCGAACGCACTCAGATCACTTAGCCGGGCGTCTCTCTGTTTACTGCAGTCGGCCGCTCCGTAGGCAGTGGAATGCGAGGCTGATTATGTTTGAGTTCTTACACCCAAATGAGCAGTATTGCACAAAGTAGTGTTCTCAGGTCTGAAACAGAAAATGTACCGGTACACACAGAACGTCCCCCTCGGGTGCTCTCAGTGTCATCTTCACCACATTCAGCTGATTCACTGGTCTGCGCGGCAGCTTTGGACTTCAAACCCGATGACAATCACAAGTTTGAGTTTTAAAGCTCGTCGTTTATGGAATCGCGAGGGAGTTGATTATGTCGGTCAGCGCTTTTGGATTGTCTCACGACTATGGATCAGACTGCACAAAGTTCAGCCAGATTTTGAGATGATTTCATCTTTGCTGACACATTCCCCAGTGCCACGCCCGATTATGAACGTTTAAGATGCATAGTTGTAATGTTTACGACAATGTTATAACAATGACATGCTATGTCGTATTTATTGGACAACATGTGTGTAGTGAGAGTCGTACTGTTAGCGTGGCTGTTAGTTATACAATGTTATCCAATATGTACACACTGAACAGAATTATGACATTATCGTAAATCCTAATAATGCGCATTGAGAGTCACACTGTTAGTTGAACTGGTATCAGTTATCAGGACACGTGTATAACAACATGCCAGTTGCATAACATAGAATCTTATTTTATGTTTGGCTCTCTGAGTCACGGCCTGCTTGAGCCACACAAATCATGCATATATTCCGCAGTGATCTCTTCACGTTTCACAGATTAATAGGAGAATGGGAGCCCCAGCGGGCTATATATGTTTAATCTGGGCCTTGCAGTCACTCTAAGCTGCTTAATAGCACTGGTTATTCCCCAGTACAAGTTGGCATTTTTTCTCCTATCGCCATTTACTCTCTCTCTCTCTCTCTCTCTCTCTCTCTCTCTCTCTCTCTCTCTCTCTCTCTCTCTCTCTCTCTCTCTCTCTCTCTCTCTCTCTCTCTCTCTCTCTCTCTCTCTCTCTCTCTCTTTTTCCCTCAAAATGTTATCATAACAATTAAAGTGTTCAGCTTCTTACTTAACCGCAGTATCAAGGTGCAACATTATATAAAACAAGGTTTGGGGTTGGCAAGCAGCAGTTTGTGTGACCATGTAGTGGGTCAGGGCTAAAAGCACACAAGCGTTTCCTCTCTGCTCTCTGGCCTATAATCCCACCGCTTAGACGTATGGCTGTGGGCGTGTCATCCTTCCCAGTGGAATACTGTGAAATACAATACCAGAGATAGATACACTCACCGCAGGTCTAATGTATGTGTATATAAAAGATATAATAAAATATACCCGTGCACGATTAATACTTATGAGGAAAATATTAAGAAAAAGAAAAAGTCAAATAATGTCAACAATATCAGCAATAGCAGCATCCCCCTTTAGAATCGATGAAAGAGATCAGGTTTAAATTATTTCTTCCCCCTGCTGGACGAATACCCTTCGTATCGATGATCGCTCCGCTGAGGGAGCCACCAGGGAGACACCTGTCAGGCTTATTTTGGGTTGAGTTAGACAGATCAATAGTCCCAATCAAACAGCTGAAGCACTCCCTGTCATCCCATTAGACCTCTGGAGATGTACTGTACTAGTTAACACACACAGTGTACCCCAGTAAGGAGACGCAACACAAGGCCACAGACAGGGTAGGTGAGGGTGCAGTGACACAAAACCATGAAACAATTAGCAAAATAATAGTATTTATTTTTTATAAAACACAGCAACACAGAGATCAAGGAGGACTACCAGTGGCACCAAATTAAATATAAAAGGAAATTAAATCCCACCCCCCCTTACAGGCGCTGACGCCCAAAAGTACAGGTGGCGGTGCTGATTGATTGATTGATTGAAAAGTTTATTAACAGATTGCAGAATGGGTACAGTACAGTACAGCTCAATATATACAATTGTTAAGGGGATGCAGACCAGAGAAAGACTTTCGTCTTGTTTACATCAGGGTCCCCCATTTTCAATTCATCATAACATATATGACATACATGACATACAGATAGACAGTACTGCTACATCTATACATTTATGACATATCAGATTTGCAAATACAGTACTGTTTGTGATACAAAAGTGTCCAGAAGAGTGTATATACATTTGACGTAGAAAGTGTACATTGGAGGAGGTTGGGTGGGTGGGGTGGGGTTGGGTGGGTGGGTGGGGGCTGTACATTGGAGGTGGGGGGGGGGGGGGGTTGGATAGGGGACACACACACATTTTACACTGTACATTGGAATACTGACAAAGCCTTACTTGGTCATTTACTGTACAACTAGGTTAGGACATTTGTAGGGGCCAGTTTCGAATTGCTTTGGGTAGGGCGTTCTACATTGATGTGGCATAATTGCTCACTCTAAGGCTGGTGTCTTTAACATCAGGTCACCTACGTGATGCAAAATGTAGACCCCAGGGTATCTTCCTGTCTTCAATTGTCCCTGTGTGCGAAAACAAAAGATTAATACATAGAAAAACAATCACCATAGGCTGGGTGACAAACAAATATATACAGGTTATGGGATAAACAGAAATCTACAACACCAAAAGATACAAGGATTCCACTAAACAATAGCACAAATAACCAGAGCTTTAGGTACCAGCTCTACACCAACCGAATGCCTAAAAGGCCACAGCTCTACAGAACACACAACACTAAAGATACCTCCTAAACTAACTAACAGCACAAAGTGCCAGAGCCTTCACCAGCTCTATTACCACACAAACAGAGAGAGCTCTACCAACAAAAGCACAGAGACATAGTTACCACCAACACACAGACAGAGCTCTGGCTAACACTGCACACAATGGGACATATGAAGTGAGAGAGAAGGTTGATCGCTGACGAGCCTCAGCTGCTGCTGCACTGGGGTGAGTTGCTGATTGACCAGCTGCTGCTGCAACTGGGACTGGGAGACACCTGAGAATGGGGATATGTAGACACAAGAGGGAGACAAAAGAAAACAAACAAAACATGCCTATATATACACAACAGATATTATCAGTGATGGGCAAGCTACTTGGAAAATGTAGCAAGCTACACTACAAGTTACTCTCGATTAAATATAGCTCAACTACAATGGAAGCTATCCCCAGAGAAATGAATCAAGCTACACTACAAGAACATGGCAAAAATAGCTAGCTACATCGGCACTACTTTTTTTTTTTTTTTTTACTTCGTGACCAAGTTTCCACCAAACAAATAGGCAGGAAAAAAAATTCTCAGTTTGATTGTTTATTATAAAACTGAAACAAGCCCTCGGTCTGGCTTTTTGTGTCATCCTTTTAACATGAACTTGTATTATGTACAAAATCCAGGAAGGCAAGTTTAGCTGGGTGCAGCCTCTACAAAAGAAAAGAAAGAGACCATTTGGTTTTATCAGTTTTTATAGTATAGTTTGTTGATTACTTTTGATGCAGTAATGGTCTTTTTCTTTTCTATTCTATCTTTATGTATTATTTATCCCTAAACTCATCTTCTGAAACCTGCCCACTTTATCAACCAAAAACACACTTCTTCAATATCTGAATTGTTTTACTTAATTTTACTAGTATTATGCTACCATGTATATACTACTACCAACTATGCTAATATGTCTATACTACTACAGTATGTACTCAGAGTACAACACTCAAGCTTGACACTGACAAACAATACTACTTATCCTTGGCTGCTAGATATGTACCACTCCTACTGACTTGTTGTACACAATTTGTAAGTTGCTTTGAATGAAAGTGTCAGCTAAATGACCAAATGTATTTAAATGTGTAACTCACAAAACATTCCATGGCCCCAAAATCATGTGGGGACCCGGGGTCCTGTCCCACAGGTTGAGAATCACTGCTTTTCCCTCTTTTTTTCTTTTCTCCACCCCAATAATATTGTTCATTTTCTGCCTACAGTGAAACATCATCATGATAGCAGCTATCTGTTAGTTAAAGCTGTTGACAAAAAGTGTACTGACTTGTGTGCTGTTTGGGAACAGTTGATTTTCATCAGCTCACCTGAATGTGTTCTCAAGTTAGTGCTGGACGTGTTGAGAGAGCAGCATATGTTTTAGCCGTTTTTTCAGTCAAACTCATAAATGTGTCCCAGATAGGGCCATGGAGAGTCATTGTTGTTATTGACATCATCATCTTCATCAATGCCATCGAACCCCTCTGCCATTTCGCGCGGACTGGTTCATGTAATCCGTTAAATTGCATTCATTCAATACGTCTGTGTTTTGATTTTCATTTCCTGCTTTGCGGCTGGAGTCCCGCCCTATCCTGCCTCTGATTGGCCTACCCGTAATGTTTTGGCCTACCATACCCAATCGTGAGTCGTCATACTCATATCTAAACCAACCAACCAATCATAGTGGGTTTTTACGGGGAGTTTTTTTTTCTCCTCGCAGATCTTCTAGTCTAGACTGTTTCTCCCGAAAGTAGCGTGTAACGTTTCTCGTCGCTACGTCACTACTTCGTTCTATAAATAGCTCCGCTGCAGAGATCGCTACCCTGGTTAAAAAGTAGCGACGCTACCAGCACGCTACTGAGAATTGTAGTTAAGCTATGTAGCGTCGCTACTTGTAGCTAGCTACTGCCCATCACTGGATATTATACATTACTCCCTCTATACATATACATAAGGGCACCGTCCGTAACACACACACACACACACACACACACACACACACACACACACACACACACACACACACACACACACACACACACACACACACACACACACACACACACACACACACACACACACACACACACACACACACACACACACACACACACACACACACATACACACACACACACACACACACACACAGACACAGGTCCTTGCCCCAAACACAACAGTAAGTAATAGGGCTGTCTTTTTCAATTGAAGTTCAAACCTGGTGAAATACCAAAGGTTTGAGCTGTAATGATGAGGGGGTCATCTGTCAGGATGGAGGTAGGTTCCAATTGTTGTAGGCAATCACAGAGACGGAGAAGGTATACTCTTGAACAGGTTCGACTTTAATAGTAAAGAACACAAAGAGTAATACTAGGATACTATGCCAAAGGCAAAGGAACGAGAGAATAGATAATGGAGCTTAGTGGTGGTCCAGAACTAGAACCGGCCACGTTATCTCCGAACGCCTATAGTGAAGACCTGACGAATGACAAGCAGAGGAAAGGAATGTTAAATAGCCACCAAATACCAACATTCCACACACACCCCCGTGACAGCCAATCAGAAGCCAACCCCTAAGTGACAGTACTAAATGACAGGGAAAAACAAGTGACAGCAGTCAGGTGACAGATGACAGAGAAGGTGGGTGGTTCCTGACCTTAGTCAGGAACCAGAATCGTAACAGTACCCTCCCCCGACGAACGGCACCAGACGTTCACCTGGGGGCCTCTGGATTCAGCCGCCGGAAATCAATGATCAGGCTGGGATCTAAAATATCCCTTTGAGGCACCCAAGAATTCTCTTCTATCCCGTACCCCTCCCAATCCACCAAGAACTGAAACCCCCTACCCCTCCGCCTACAACCCAGTATCCTCCGCACCGTGTAAATGGGCTGACCACCAATAAACCGAGGCGGAGGAACCGTAGGCAGTGGCGGGGCCAAGGGCGATGAGAGGAACGGCTTCAACAGGGACACATGAAACGTCGGATGAACCCTCATAGAGCTCGGAAGCCGTAGCCTGTAAGCCACAGGATTCACCCGACGTACCACTTTAAAGGGCCCTATAAAGCGAGGAGCCAGCTTTCTGGATTCCACCCGGAGAGGGAGATCCCGGGTGGAAAGCCAAACCCGCTGCCCAGGACGGTAGACCGGAGCCGGAGGACGCTTGCGGTTAGCCTGCCGCTGGGTACTAACCGAAACCTTCTGCAGTGCCGCTCGGACCCGCTTCCACGTCCTGCGGCAGCGAGCCACGTGTGCCTGTGCCGAGGGCACCTCCGCCTCCTGCTCCTGCTCGGGAAACAGAGAAGGTTGAAAACCATACTGACACTGAAAGGGAGACATACCGGTAGAGGAGGAGAGGAGGGTATTATGTGTGTACTCAGCCCATGCCAACCTCCTGCCCGTCAACGTAACATCTCAAGACCCCCTCCAGGTCCTGGTTGACGCGCTCCGTCTGCCCGTTCGACTGCGGATGAAACCCAGACGAAAGGCTGACGGAGGCGCCGAGACCGGCGGCAAACGCCTTCCAGAACCTGGAAGCGAACTGAGGACCCCGGTCCGACACGATATCCACCGGAAGCCCGTGGACCCGAAAGACATGCTGTATCACCAGATCAGCAGTCTCTCGGGCCGATGGAAGCTTGGGGAGAGGCACAAAGTGAGCCGCCTTAGAGAACCGGTCCACCACCACCAAAATGACGGTGAACCCGTCCGAAAGGGGGAGGCCAGAAATAAAGTCCAGGGATATGTGCGACCAGGGCCGTTTAGGAATAGGAAGCGGCCGGAGGAGACCTGCTGGTGTACGGCGAGAGGTCTTACTGCACGCGCACATCGGGCAGGCCGCCACAAAGGAACGCCAGTGGAATAATGGGATGGGGCTGCTCCTCCCGACCAGGAAGATCAAACTGGCGCGATAACGCGTCGGGTTTGATATTCTTGGACCCGGGCCTATAGGAGATGGTAAATCCGCGATGTCAGAGGCATCCACCTCCACAATGAACGGAACCTCCGCATCGTGGTGGATCAATACAGGAGCGGATGTAAACCGACGTTTGAGATCGCAATGGTCTGCCCTAGGCGACCATTCAAAGCCAGGGAGAGAGGCCTTAGTGAGAGCTGTTAACGGATTGGCTAAGGCACTAAAGTTGCAAATAAAGCGCCTGTAAAAATTTGCAAAGCCCAAAAACCGTTGTAACCCCTTGAGCGACGAAGTCCGTGGCCAGTCCAAGACTGCACTCACCTTGGCCGAATCCATGCGTAGATCACCCTTCGTCAACACAAAACCCAGGAAGGAAACGGTATCAGTGTGAAACACACACTTCTCAGCCTTAACAAATACTTGATGCTTGAGGAGACGGTCTAGCACCTCCCGAACATGCAGTTGGTGTTGCACCATATCGCAAGAAAAAATTAGGATATCATCTAGGTAAACAAACACCGACACCTCATTCAAGTCTCGCAGAACGTTGTTAACCAGGGCTTAGAAGACTGCCGGAGCATTAGCCAAACCAAAGGGCATGACCAAATACTCATAGTGACCATTAGGCGTATTAAATGCAGTCTTCCACTCGTCTCCTTCTCTAATCCTGACCAGATTGTATGCATTACGTAAATCAAGTTTAGAAAAGACCTGCTCCCCCTGTAAGCACTCAAAGGCCGTGTCCATGAGAGGTAAAGGATATCGGTTCTTGATGGAAACGTCATTCAATCCCCTATAATAAATGCATGGACGCTGATCCCCATATTTTTTATCAACAAAGAAGAAACCAGCGCCGGCCGGGGATGTGGAAGGACGTATGTGCCCTGCAAGCAATGCCTCCGCAATGTAGGTGTTCGTGGCCAAGGTCTCGGGGCGTGAGAGAGAGAACATTCGCCCGCGAGGCGGGGAGGTACCGAGTAGGAGATTAATGGGACAGTCGTATGATCTATGAGGTGGTAGTGCTTTAGCACGCGTCTTGCTAAAAATGTCCGCCAGGTCCCAATAGATCTCAGGAACCCATATCAAATCGGGATTAGAGGGTGGAACAGAATCTGCGAAGCTCCCCACCATCCTGGAGAGAGAAGAAGGAGAAAAAAGAGAAGAGGGGGAGGGAGACAAGGAAGTGGACAAACTCTCGCCGACGACCGACTTCCCGTCGACCTCTGTTGAGAGCTTGCCCGTGCTCCAATTAATATTACGTATACATGAAGACAACCAGGGATGACCCAACACCATTACAGAATAGGGGGAGACAATGACAAATAATTGAACCCACTCCCACCCCCCACCCGCCACTTGGATGTGTATAGGAACAGTGCGTTGAGTGACGCTCCCACTGGCCAGGGGCTGACCATCCAGGGCGTAGACCGGAATAGGAACCCCCAACTCTTCTACCGGGATTCCCCATTCTCTTACCAACCCCAAGTGAATGAAATTGCCCGCCGCCCCTGAGTCAATGAGAGCCTTCGTTCCCCTAACGTTACCCCCACAGTTAACCGCCACCTCCAGAAATGTACGTGTGTCTGATGGTCGTGCTGGGGTGAGCCCACCTGCTGGCGCCCTCTCGAGGCCCGGCGCAGCACCTCCTCTTCCCGACTGGCGCCGAGTTGAGCCAGCCTGTTCCCGACAGCTGCCGAAACGATGACCGTTGCGGCCGCTCCTCGATGAAGCGCCGCCGCTCGTCGTCTGAGAGCGACAGCGCCCCAAGCTGCATGGATTCATCACCCAGTGGCCCACTTGTGTAATGCGGGAAAGTATCAACAACGGGAGGAGAAAGGACACGTACCTGGGTAGTATCTTCACGCTCCCTCTCTCTCTCCCGATGTTGGTTGTCCATCCGTATGGTGGTGTTGATGAGCGTTTCCAGCTGCTCAGGGATCTCACGCACGCCGAACTCATCCCTCATCCGTACGGAGAGTCCCTTGAGGAACAGGACCACACAAGGAATTTCCGGCCAAGCTGCCTCCCGAGCCACGATCCGAAATTCGATGGCGTAATCTGAGACCGTGCGGAGGCCCTGCCGGCAGGCGAGAAGCCGCCCACCGGCCTCGAAGATCGAGAGTACTCGGGAAGTGTCGAATACCCTTCTCAACTCCCCGGTGAAGTCGTCCACACAGTCGCAGATAGACGAACCGATCTCCAATTCGGCCGTAGCCCAGGAGAGTGCTTGACCGGTGAGGAGGGTGATAATATATGCGACTTGTGCTCTGGAAGAGGGAAATGAGCGTGGCTGCAGCTGGAACACGAGTGAGCACTGGGTGATGAACTCCCTGCATCCCTCCGGTGCTCCCGCGTAGCGGCCTGGTGCGGGTAGCCGTGGCTCCTGGGTCCGATCCTGGTGCTCAAGAGCTCCCCGACTCTCCTCGGTGTTGAACGTGGTGTTGAACGCCGCCTCTCCTGCCGCCGTCTCTCCCGCCGTCGTCCTTACCCCAGCCACCTCGACTTGTGCCTGCTGGGCTGTGCGTAGCGCCGACTGCGCCGTCTCCTGCAACGAGCTGATGATCCCGCCCAGCCGAACCAACTCGGCGCTGACCAGATGTTGGTGTTCCTCCATGCGCTCCTGTGCACTCTTCTGTGCCCGGAGCATCTCCATGATTGCCTCCATGGAACTCTGATGGTCAGGTCTTCTGTCAGGAAACTCAGGATGGAGGTAGGTGAGTTCCAATTGTTGTAGGCAATCACAGAGACGGAGAAGGTATACTCTTGAACAGGTTCGACTTTAATAGTAAAGAACACAAAGAGTAATACTAGGATACTATGCCAAAGGCAAAGGAACGAGAGAATAGATAATGGAGCTTAGTGGTGGTCCAGAACTGGAACCGGCCGCGTTATCTCCGAACGCCTATAGTGAAGACCTGATGAATGACAAGCAGAGGAAAGGAATGTTAAATAACCACCAAATACCAACATTCCACACACACCCCCGTGACAGCCAATCAGAAGCCAACCCCTAAGTGACAGCACTAAATGACAGGGATAAACAAGTGACAGCAGTCAGGTGACAGATGACAGAGAAGGTGGGTGGTTCCCGACCGTAGTCAGGAACCAGAATCGTAACAGTCATCCATATGTTCCCCGGGTCCTATGTTCCCCGGGTCCTATGTTCCCCGATTTATTGATTTTTATTATTTTATTAATTATTAATGTCCGCCTTGTTTCGAACTGGTTAAGCTTGGCGACTCTTTCGAAGTTGGTTAAGGTTTGGAATCAGGGCTGGTGGTCTGACTATCTATCGCTACCGGGGAACATAGGACCGGGGGAACATAGGACCCGGGGAACATAGACATGCTCCCATGATGAGTTTCAATTCAAGATTGGAGCACTGCAGATTGGAGCACTGCAGGGGAACATAGACATGCTCCCATGATGAGTTTCAATTCAAGATTGGAGCACTGCTCGCCCCACTAACAATTTAGTAATCTGCTTTCCAGAGTCCCAGAAGTAGTGTACCTTACAAAGTATCCGTCGATCCCTGTTGCTCTTTCGAGCGACAACTAGCAGCCGCAAACCACTTTGGAGTGAATACCGAGGGATCGTCCCTATGTTCCCCGGGTCCTATGTTCCCCGATTGATTGATTAATTTATTGAAATTTTTATAAATTTTTATAATTTAATTAATTATTAATGTCCGCCTTGTTTCGAACTGGTTAAGCTTAGGCCCTCTTTCGAAGTTGGTTAAGGTTAGAGTTTGGAATCAGGGCTGGTGGTCTAACATTTTCAATCAATCAATCAATCAATCAAGCGGGGAACATAGGACCCGGGGAACATAGGCCCCGGGGAACATAGACATGCTCCCAATACCGAAGTAGGCCGCAGATAAAGCCTTGGATTTTCCTGAGCCAGCTAACGTCATTTGCATCCACACGGGAGATGTGGATGTAATTCACCCTCATGACCACGCTCTCTGTCACTGTAAGTCTGGCCGATATCATCACTGTATTTGTGATAATGATATATGATATACATAATCTAAACTGAGACAGAATAGGGAGCCTCCGATGCTCAAAGTCTCTAAGGAATGATAACCAAGGAATGATAACATACGTACTACATTGCCATGTATGGAAATATGACTTCATTAGGAGTGCACCAAACGACTGGTACCAGATATGGTACAGCAAGGGTTCTTGGTCTGTAAGAAGGATAAAAAGGCCAACTACAAGACAACTCTCTCTTGCACCTTCTTCTTACTATCGCATTGCTTTCTTATATTCACAAGCTTGTAGACGGATCCAAATGACTAATAAACCATTGTGTTGAATTGTAGATATCATATTATTATATACTGAGTAAGTATTCTTTTTATATCTAATTGGGGGACCCTGCTGTTTTTATCATAAATCGATCAATACAGACCGTATTCATTAATGTTGTGTTTATTTTTCAAATGTAGCCAAGAGTAAAGACATTAATCCTATCAAAACAGCAGTCAAAGTGTATATTTTCAGCACTACGTTTGTTTTTAAGATTGACCGAAAATAAGAATTTATCAAAAAAAATTGAATTCTCTCTCTTTTATCGTAAAACCATGAGGAAATGACTAAATCCAGATTTAACACAGAGGATCGTTTTCCCTAGCCATAGATGTATGATTTGGCCATAATAAGGTCAAGGTCAAGTTCAATTTTGAATGTATAATTCAAATTGATTATAATTTATCACTGTATCTACAGATCCTTCTGTTTAATCATCTTCCCTTTATTCATTTGCTTAGATTGTTTGTACACTTGATCTCAAGAAGGTGGTGAATGAGCTCAGTGAGCGAGCTCTGTGGTTGCACAATTGTAACATGGTGGTATTCACCGGCAAAGATGCAAAAGAAAATCATAATTTATATTCTCCTTTGTTTCATCACAATTTAGTCAAGCCTAGTAACAGAAACAATATTTCTGACACTCGGAATACATACCCCCAGGTCCCTAGATGTTCCTAGATACCTATGTAAGAACATGCTAATTGACCTTGTAGAAGTGGAGCAATCTTCCATTTACAGTACTTGGGCATGTACCTTTAGGCGAAATTTCGGAAAATAGGACTACAGCTTAACAAGTTAACTGATTAACCATCGATAGAAAATCATCATAACTGTCATGTTGGGATTTGTTTTGTTCCTGGAGGATGGTCATATTACCCTCCAACACAAAGAAAGAAGCGAGTCAATTGTGACGTTAAACAAAGTAATGAGTGCATTTCATAGACTGTAAAAATAAGTGTCCCCTCTCTCTCTCTCTCTCTCTCTCTCTCTCTCTCTCTCTCTCTCTCTCTCTCTCTCTCTCTCTCTCTCTCTCTCTCTCTCTCTCTCTCTCTCTCTCTCTCTCTCTCTCTCTCTCTCTCTCTCTCTCTCTCTTTCTCTCTCTGGCTGGTGCCTGTCCAGAGGCAATATACAATTACAACTAACCAAACTGATGGCAATAATTGTTTTGGGATTGGGGGTGGGGTGTATAATAGAGGGTTCTTCTGATTACATACAAGTTAAATATAATTGGAGCACATTCCATATCACTTTGAATTCCTTCCAACTTGATTTTGGGAAGAAGTGACACCCCTTGTACTAAGTAATCGAGTATCTCGTGTAACTAACTTTCTCCATCTCTCTTCAAGCCCGGCAGTTGTGTCCTCATGAAGGCAATAACTCATAATTCACTTTCAAAGCAAATAATTTCCACTCCTGGCACTGTGGTTAATGCAACACTATAAGAGATTAAGCTAAAGCCAATGCTATAATGTAACATTTTCTTTAGATGAGTGTTATATTATGACTAGATTTCACCAAGGCCATGAAATCAGCTATAATAAATTGGCTGTGTAAAAATGGATGTACTTTATTAGTAGCGGTGTAACGATACATGTATTCATACTGAACCACAGGACATTCGTTTCAGTGCACGTATTAACCAAATAAATTAATTAAGTCCAGCTTTACCCACGCAAGTGCAAAATGGAAATTCAATAAAAAAAAATAACGTCTGCAAAGAGTCAGATGTTGTCAGAGCCATCATAGCAACTGAACTTAGCATTTAGCACAGACCAGCCTCACAGAGCCATCCTAGCAACTGTCTTTAGCTTTTAGCACAGACCAGCCTCACAGAGCCATCCTAGCAACTGACTTTAGCATTTAGCACAGACCAGCCTCACAGAGCCATCCTAGCAACTGACTTTAGCATTTAGCACAGACCAGCCTCACAGAGCCATCAGCCATCCTAGCAAGTGAGCGTAGCATTTAGCACAGACCAGCCTCACAGAGCCATCCTAGCAAATGACTTTCGCATTTAGCACAGACCAGCCTCACAGAGCCATCCTAGCAAGTGAACGTAGAATTTAGCACAGACCAGCCTCACAGAGCCATCCTAGCAAGTGAGCGTAGCATTTAGCACAGACCAGTCTCACAGAGCCATCCTAGCAAGTGAACGTAGAATTTAGCACAGAGTGTAAACAACTGTATGGCGAACAGAAATGACAAGCCAGAGCTACCATGTCCTTCAGGTCTGCTGTTTGGGAACATTACAGTTTCCCAGTGAATTACAGTAGCAGTGGACTTAAAAGGAAAGTGGATACGACGACATTGTTCAACTTAAATTGGGTAGGTCACTGGCAGTACGTTGAACATCACTCATTTGAAACGGCATCATCCAATCATAATCAATAAGATTACAATCAACGAAATCAATATTAAAAAAAATGTGATTGACAGAAATCTATTACAATCTTTCTGGGAGGTAATTTTATGCCAGTTTTGTGTCTACATCACTGTTGTGAAGCACTTTGGGCTGCGATTCTTGCATGACAGGTGCTATACAACATTTTCATAATAATAATAATAACAATAATAATAATAATAATAATAATAATAATAATAATAATAATAATAATAATAATAATAATAATAATAATAATAATAATAATAATAATAATAATAATAATAATAATAATAATAATAATAATAATAATAATAATAATAATAATAATAATAATAATAATAATAATAATAATAATAATAATAATAATAATAATAATAATAATAATAATAATAATAATAATAGTATCCAAATGTAGCACTGATCACTGATATCTGATACCACTCAGACCGGACAAAAGGAATAACAAACACCACAGGTGATCTGCAACCCTACTCAGTTGTAGAAAATGGCGATTATGAACATGTTAAGCGTTATTGAGCCCCGCTACAAAGTTCCCTCTTTCAGTCGGTTTCAGCCAGAAAATCATACCAGCCCTTTATAAACAAACACAAGCTGTAGTCGTCCATGACTTCTCCAAGGCATAAGGTGTTGCTCTCACCTGTGGCTACTGACCCACTTCATCAATGCAATCAGTGAAGCTCGACTGGGCCCCCAAATTAGATGCAATTGAAAAGCTATTTTATGTTTTGCATTACCCTTCCACCCTGTACCAAAAACCAGCCCGATCTTGTTTAAATTATGTCAATAAAATATGTATCGACCACATGAAAAAGGTACATATTGTACATTATGTTATAGCCATAAGTAATAGATTGATATTTAGGAAAATACACAATGTGTACGTATTAAGTGCATATACAAAGGTTTTTTAAGATTTTTATGTTTTCAGAAAACATTTGAGTTCCCCTACTGGGTAACAAACCCAGGGCGCTCACATGTGAGGCAAGTGCCCTTACCTCAAGACTAGCAAGACACACTTTCCCAATAGCCTCACCCAAACCCTAACCCTAACCATAACCATACTGTTACCTTAACCCTAACTTTCTAACCGTTAGAAGGAACCATCATCGTATTATTTGGGGACAGAGCTTTCAGCGTGGCAGCTCCCACCCTCTGGAACTCCCTCCCTGCAGAACTCTGCAACGCCCCAACTCTGGATTCCTTCAACATGAACTTTGACCCCTACCTTCCTACATTTAATGTTGTGTGTCTGTCTGTTATCGCCCTATGTAAAGTGACCTTGGGTTTTATGAAAGGCGAAACCAAAGCTAAGTTATTATTATTATTATTATTATTATTATTATTATTATTATTATTATTATTATTATTATTATTATTATTATTATTATTATTATTATTATTATTATTATTATTATTATTATTATTATTATTATTATTATTATTATTATTATTATTATTATTATTATTATTATTATTATTATTATTATTATTATTATTATTATTATTATTTTATTATTATTATTATTATTATTAGAATTGCTAGGTTTGTATCAGGGTGGTTTAGTCTAGTGGTGAGAGCCCTGCATGACCACAATCATTATTGGTTTGACTCCTGGTCGTGGTTGTTTTAGACTTATGAAATATGAAACATAAATATATGACTTATACAATATGTAAATATTTTACTTATGGTTATAACATAGTGTACATTATGTGCCTTTTTTCAGTGGTCGATAAGTACTTTATTTACGTTTTCTTGTGACTTTTGTGTACTGTCACACCCCTAATTATTAGCCACAGTATTTAAATTTTATTTCTTTATTGACCATTTATGTCATTCGTTACCCATGTATGAATATGATGTAATTGAGAAAAGACACAGCAGGGAGACAAAAGGACTACTCCGTTTGTTCAAGTTTCAAGTTCAAGCTTTGTTTTATTTGTCACATATAAGGTACATTATAGTGAAATGCTTGGTTCTGTATGACCCTCCTGAAATTGTGCTTCATACAGTAAAACATGTAAAAGAATAAAGACCAAACACTATACAAAATATACAATATACAAAAGAATAGTTCAAAATGCTAAACAAAATGCAAAAATGCTAATCTTTTACTTCATCCAGCCCCTGCTTTCACCTGCACACATACTGAAATGCCACAGAACCGCTAGTACACATGGCGATCTCCACGGTGCAGACTGTGGCTAACGGAGGCCTGACCTGTGCAACATGGGTGAAGCGAAGCAGACTGGAGCTCTCTATGCTGTAAATAGAACTGTCAGGAGAAAAAGCACAGGGTACCAGATGCACGAGTCGACCATTGCACTTTCACCCACAGTAACAGCGTGGGAGACCAGAGCGCTTTCACCCTGCCGTCATTTCTCCCGGCTCTGCTCCCGTTTGACCAGCTGACCTCCCGGAGAGCAAGACAACCTCCTGTTGCCATGGTATCGAGGGGGAATTTAAATCATGATGGGCATACGCAGTTATTGTTGCATTGTGCTCACTGTGAAGACTGTTTAAAGGTGCTGTAAGTGGTGTTTTCTTTGTTAGAATAAGTGGTCTACGTTTTAATATAATAGCTCTACATTCGTACAGTCGTCACGCATGTAAAGTGTTTGGTCAGTGACGTGGGTCTCCCAGTCCCTCTGCTCTGCAGTAAACAGACAATAAAATACATGTTCTGGTATCCTGTGCCCACTTTATCCAACTCATGTGAGAGAACTCCACACTGCAAAAATGGTCTGACAAAAATAAGAAATAAAAACAAATGGGCTTGAGAAACCAGTAAAATAATATGCCAGCTAATTTGGCTTGAAATAACTAAAAATATCTCCAATAGGCTGGTCGCCTACTCTAATGGTTGGAGACGACAGTGGCTCAGGATGGAGAGCAGTCGTCTGGCAGTCCGGAGGTTCCCGGTTCCATTCCCGCTCTTCCCGGGCAGCATGTTGAAGTGTCCTTGAGCTAGACACTTAACCCCTAACTGCTCCCGATGAGAAGGTTGGCACCTTGCATGGTTGCCTCTGCCGTCGATGTGTGAATGTGTGAGTGATTGGATAAAATGTGAGGAACAAATTGTAAAGCGATTTGGATAAAACCGCTATATAAATGCACCATTTGCCATGTCTTGTGAAAGGTCCCCTTTCCTTTCCCTCCCCTCATCCAATCCCCGCTGAGAGCACCTGCCCAGGAGCGCTCATGTGCATCCTCCCCACGCCGCCGGCTGTTGCATCGCTGCTAATCAACTATCGATTTCTATGGAATTCGTTAAACCTATCCTTTGTGTCTGTTGTCATTGTGTGGGTTGAACTCGTGAAACTAGGTGCTATTCACTCCACAGGATTCCAATTAACACAGATTCCAATTAACTATACAACCGATCTAGAAACATAATGCTGTATATGAACTTCACACCACAGTTAGGACTGCCAAAACCCGACCAATCTTTCTCTGTCGACTAAAAACATACTTCTTCAATCAATATCTGAAATAAAAATAAATAATAAAATAAAATATATAACTAACAGTACTGTCCTCTATCATGCACTCTTCCTACTATCCTAATATTTCTTTACAACTATGCACTCAACACTGCAGCACCCAAATTTAAACACATTGTTACTCAGCTGAAAGAGTTGTACCCTTCCTGCTGACTTGTCGTACAGAACTTGTAAGTTCAAGTTCAAGTTTCAAGTTTCTTTATTAGTTGTCATATAGAAATACAGGATACTTTTATATGAAATGCTTCTTTCCGTATTGCTCCTGAAAGTGTGCTATATAAAAGGATAAGTATAAAAAGTATAATATAAGTAAAGAATAGAAAGTAAAGTACGTAAACAAGTGTAAACAAAACAAAAATGTTCAATATACATATATACAACAATATACAATATACAGTGCAGAGTAGAGAAGGTAGCTGAGTTCCCATACAGTACAATACAGTACAATGTGATGAGTTACAACTTAGCTTAGCTTGTGGTGCCACCTTGTGGTGGTGAGGTGCAATGAGGTAAAATATACAGATATACCAGTACCAATAAATATAAAGTGTGTTAAGACACACTTTTCCAATAGCCTCACCCAAACCCTAACCCTAACCATACTGTTACCTTCAGTGGCGATTTTACCACTGGGGAACCAGGGGCCCGTGCCCCCCCTGAAATCTCAGGTGCCCCTGAGGTGCCACCCCAGAATTGTATTTATTTAAATATATTTTTTTTTTATTATTGTAATTTTCTTTATAAAAAAAATAAACCCTAACTAACCTTACTGTCATCATGCACTTGTCCTAATATACTAACCTATACTGTAGCACTCAACACTTTGATGAACATTGTTACTCAGCTGATAGAGTTGCGCCCTTCCTGATGACTTGTCGCTTTGGATAAAAGCGTCAGCTAAATTACTAAATGGATGTGCCCCCATTGTGCCGCTGCCCTAAAACATTACTAAATGTATGTGCCCCCATTGTACCCCTGCCCTAAATGACTAAATGTATGTGCCCCCATTGTGCCCCTGCCCATATTGGCGCAAGCTGATGCAAATTTAAACCAGTCCGTAGCACTCTGGTTACAGTAGTTACACAGGGGACTATAATTTGCCGGCGCGGAAGGAATAAAGGATACATAACCTATCAAGTTCAATGTGGGTTCTTCTGAACCGGTCACAGCTGATGTCGAAATGATTGACAACCATTGTAGGTGTAGCCAAGGAGCGCATTTTGACTGCTTCAAGAAGCAACCCTTGACAACTCCAGCGCTGATTGCAATTTGGAAGTGCAATGACGACAGACTGAAAAGCCGGGTGCACTGCAGATTCAGTCAGAACAACTTCAAAAAGACAAACTTACCTCACTGCTTTCATGTTCAACCCAGATTTGGCTCAAACCGAACCCGTTTAAATCCCTGCTTAAGACCCATCTTTTCTCTCTCTCCTTCAACCTACCCTGATCTCACCTGGTCGGAGACTGACCTTTAGATTAATCTGTCTAGTTTAGTTAGGATGTCTATTTTCTCCCATGTCTGCTTTTCTGCAGCACTACAAACATGGGAACTCTCTAACCCCTGTCCCACCCAACCCACTCCCCCCCTCCCTGTCCCTACCCCCCCCCCCCCATCTCTTTGAGTGCCTGTCTCGTAGTGCTGACCAAGGTGATGGATGCCTCGGGGTCTTGGCCAAGATTGCAGTGACTGCTCTACATGCACCACCGAGGCCATGGATCAGCTCCTTACCGTCTTCTGTCCGTGGTCTGTCAACATGGTTTGTCGTCTGTCAACGTGGTTTCATTGCTGGGTTAAGTACTTCTATTCTATTCACATAATATGCTTACTTCATATATCTATTCTATTCACATATATGCTTACCACTTGTATCTATTGCTATGTCCGGCCACTACAATCACGCAAGCTGTCTAACGCCTGTCCCCTCTCCGTGTCTCCCTGTGAGTTGCTGTCCCGGAGTGTTGACCGGAGTGTCGGATGTCCTGTGATGAAGACCGGGAGGATGCGACCCTCTCTGCGTGCCCTCCTGTCTCCCTGTCTCCGGCGGTCTCGTAGTGGTGACTGGAGTGCTGGACGTCCCGCGATGATGTCAGGGAGGTTGCAACCCTCTCTGCGCCGCCCCCTATCTCCCTGTCTCCGGCTGTCTCGGAGCGATGACCGGAGTGTTGAACGTCCCGTGATTAAGACGGGGAGGACGCGACCCTCTTTGCGCCGCCCCTGTGCCTCAAATAGATTCGCTATCAGCTCTATCTTTAATCTTTCAAAATGTTCAGTTGCTATCGCTATCAGCTCTATCTTTAATTTTTCAAAATGTTCAGTTGCTATTGCATGCACTCATCTGTGTTTCACTACACACATGAGTGCATGCTTACCAACTGTCAGTCTGCAACACTACTATCACCGACATATAAGAAGGGAGATCCCCCCTTGAATGGCCCTTCTAAGGTTTTTCTCCTCCACACTGCCTGTGGTGCATTTTTCCCTATTGTTAGGTTTTAGTGAGTTTTTCCTTACCTTCGCGTGGGGTATGTCTGGGAGTGTTTGCATTCATTCATTTATTTGCATTTATTTTAAATTTGTTGGACCTTATGGTGTTCTTGTTTTGTTCTTGACTTATTGTTATGTTTCTTCTTGACTTGTTTAAAGAAGACGTGTCCGGCCCATGGGGACATTAACGTGTGTTGTCGGGCCTTACAAATACATTTGATTTGATTTGATTTGATTTGATTCGCAATTATGCCACATCAATGTGGAACGCCCTACCCACAGCCGTAAAAAAAATTTAATCCCACCTTCAAAACCGCTCTCAAAGAAAGACAAAGAGCACCTGGCTCCCGTAAATGTCTAAACCCCCCCTCCCACCCACCCACCCCCTCCGAAATAATGTACAGTTTCCTCCCCCTCATACGTATATATTTTCTGTTAGGATCTCTATTTAACAGTACTGTATATTTGCATATCTTGTATGTCACAAATGTAACAGTACTGTATATCTATGTCATGTAGATGTATGTCATAAATGTCATGATATATATCTGTATGTTGTCATGTATATCATAAATGTCATTATGAATTGAAAATGGGGGACCCTGATGTAAACAAGACGAAAGTCTTTCTCTGGTCTGCATCCCCTTAACAATTGTGTGTATTGAGCTGTGCTGTATTGTACCCATTCTGCAATCTGTTAATAAAGTTTTCAATCAATCAATCAAAGCATATATATTTATGATTTTCATACTCACCGGGGAAAGCTGTTGTGTTGACGTTGGATCCTCACAGTTCAGTTCAGTTATTGAATAACCCTATTAACTTACCCCCTTTTGTGCCCATGTGTATCTTTAATCGAATAGTGGTTCCTGAGGCTGTAGCACGTTACGTGTCGTCAATGCAATGTTCGGTTCGTTTCTCCGGTGGTCTGGGATAATGCAACCCTGGAAACACTCTTCTGCATCTCGCCACCGCAACTCAACATTTTCCAATAGCAGCGCGCATATACATATACAAATAAAACATATACTACACGTTGATTTCACGCACCCTCGGCCTTGGGCACATTAAACTTTACGTTCGCCTATGGATAGTTTCATATAAAATCATAACTCCACGGCGCGCATAGCGTGACGTCATCGCTCCAAGCGACGTTCGTGCGTTCTCATTCGCCTCGGAAATAACGCTTTGCAATCCATATAGTATTTTTTCCACGAGCTCTCAATAGCCTGGAATTCCTAAACCAGCGTTTTGTTACCGAATGAACGCGCCTGTGCATATGTGAAACGTAAACAAACTGAAACGATAAAACTATACTTCCCCAAATGGTCGTTCCCGTGGGCCGGTTTTGTTGATTCCGGAAATTACTATCCTAGTTTGTCCCGTGAGTTGCACCTCAATGTTATCCTCTGTATAACGGTACTCGTCTCCCTATGCTCGTCGCGCTATCCGTCGGTTTCTTTACTCAATACAGCACCGCGGCGGGTTCTATACTGTGCACATACAAACAAGACTTTAAACAGACAAACAAACATTAATACATATAAGTTAACGTGTGTGTATATCTGACTGTATTGGATCGCTGTTCGTTTAGTCGACCAGCATCTGCTGCGACAAGGCATTTATCCCTTGATATAACTAAACATCGTTATTAAAGTCATAACGACCGAACCTGACTTCGAAATTTACCAGCAATATATTAGATTATATATACCTTTTAATCATACTCTCGGTCCTTTCGACCCGCGACTAATGTCTCGTTAAATGTACATTCACATACTGCCGAGGCATCGCCGGTCACCTTCCCGCTATCTGTATGATTAATTGGTTAATTCAATCCAAATACATCGTTTTCAGGAATGGAAGAGGTTGTGAGCTTAGTTTGAGGTTGCATCTATGAATATATGACGTTACTCTGTTAAATCTAATTAGATTATAACAGCTTCTCGGTCCTAACTTCCCGCCTCTTTGCCAAAAGAATCACAGAATAGTTTCTAAGAGAGTAGCGTTTTCCAATGATATCACTCTAATAAGCTCACGTATCTCCTTTTGTTGCCTATATTTCAGTCTGAATTAGACTTGGGTTAGCAATCCAACAACCTGTATTGTGTGCCTTAGCTTTTGGTCGGCTCCAACTCGACCTGGAATAGCACTTCAACCTTTGTGCCTAAACTTTTGGGAATAGCACATATAACCCATCCTCTCAGAACCGCCTGATAAGGACCCAGGTGCACGCGCGCCCTGGTAACGATTCTCAATACAGATCAGATATATTATTGCACATTATTCTTACTCAGCCATGATCTCAATATTTGACAACATTCTGTAATATTCACCTGGCACAGAGAAAAGCGGGAAGGTTTTAATTCCTTGCCATACATTTTTGGTCGACCATCTATTATACTCACTTTTCTCTGTATAGCTGAAACAATACAGCACGCCGGTAGGACGCAAGAAGTCTGTCACAAGTTCGTAGACGCCAATTGTGGGATATTTGTGGATATCCTGATGAAGAATGTTCTCAGTCAACCGAGGTTTGGATAATAACAAGGTTTATTAACCAAACAGATAGAATAGTACATAGAGAGAATGGCTGAGGGCTTCCCCCAGGTGATCAGCTGAAATGACCCAGGTGAGAAGACCCCGATTGTGGTCGGGAGGAGCCCTATATAGTTCAACAAGGGGGGGTGTGTGGTCCCATTTGATAGGTCAAATGGGGGGGGTACAGGTTTGGGGAGAAAGGGGAGGGGAATGTCTTATTCCACAGAGAGGGGGGGGGGCACAGGTAAGGGGGACACAGGGGAGGGGAGTATATTTACATGAGGACATTTATATTATACCACAGTAGCCTATATAATATATATATATATATATGCAACAGAAACTTGCGCATATATAATAACACATGGCACAGCCCTGCGAAACCTGCATACAGTAAACTAACTTAATCATTAATCTAGCTGTTGTATCTTTACGCTTATGAAAACATTAAATAATATGTATAGGCTATAGGCCATCGCTTTGCATTAATAGCCAATATTCTCAAATGGCATTTAATGGCTATCAGACTCCTCGCTATCCTCACGGACGGACCAGTATACCTTATATCATATCATATTCATATCATAGTTTACTCTATCAGCCTACCCAGCATGTAATACGTTCTTTGTTAGACCTCAAGTCGTTTTTATTTTGCGCAAAGATTGCAGAAATACGGGAACGTTTTGATTATATTAAAAGGCTTTGACATTGTAACACTAAATATGTGGAATTCTGTAAGCAGAATACAAGTCATATCACCCACACAATATATGCTCTGTATCCAGAGCATGTATGCTTTTCATTCATTTAAGACACATTTATTGCAAGGGTTTTGTATACACATAAACTCAACAAATAACGTAAGGTTATGTATATAACCAAGTTCTATGAATTCTGGTGACGCTCAGCGTCAGTCTGCACGCACTTCACTTCGTGCACGAGCACTGAATAAAAAATTCCACAATGTACCTTTACATCCCAACATTCGTCTGGCCACACCCCTATCCGCTTACCTTCATAAGCAGGTGTGTGGTCACCTACTCGCCTCCTTCCCAAACTTTCACCACAAGGTGAGATCAAGGGCCGCAGTGGCGTCCTGACGCTGAGCGTCACCAGAATTCATAGAACTTGGTTATATACATAACATTACGTTCTATTTCATTCTGGCTACGCTCAGCGTCAGTCTGCACAAGAGGAGCTGAGCGGAAGCCAGAAGCTCGACAAATGTACCCCGCTGAGGCCCCCCATAACCATCAGACCAGGGAGGACCGAGCCCCCTGACCCTCCCTAATGGAGGATACCCTCCCTATTGGAGGACGGGAGGGAGACGGATCCGTGCGAAGAGGAACTCAAGCAACTCAACGCACAGGGTGAGCAGATCGTGGCTTGACCCCACGACTACGCACACGCACAACCCGCATGCCACCAGGGAACGAACGGAATGAACAACCCTCGTTACTGCCCCCAAAATCACGGGGTCAAGAGCAAACTCAACCCTGTGGCAAGGCCGTAGCAGCGGAGCACGAAGGAAGACCCAGACCCACTGAAGGGACTGGATCCCCTGGAAAAAGGGGGGCCCGGAGAGGTCAATGACGCCAGGCATCAAGACCCCACCAGGCGGTCACTTAGTGACACCGCCCCCCACATCGCCAGCGTATTCGGACAGGGCCCCTCCAAGAGCGGGCCCTTTCCCCCCATTAGTACACCGCCTGGCACACTGACCCTGCAACACAGGCAGTCAGCATGGCCGTAAGCTTTCAAAAAGTTAACCAACGGAAGCAGGCAGCGCACCGGGGAAACCAGACAGCAGGCTGTAGACCCGAGCCTGGAGCACTGCGGACGAGACAGGCGCCAAAGGGGTCAACTGAAAACAGCCCCCCCGGCGGTTGTTGCGCACCATGACAAAGCCTCCATCAAAAACCCCCACCCAGAGGGGTCGAGGCAGAGAAGGCTGACACGATTGGCAGACGTCATGAACGTGCAGGGGCACACTCAACCGGGTAACCCGGGAGTTGACTCTGCTCCAACACACCAGGGAATCAACCACCCTCGTGGTACCACATACGGTGGTTGTTCCTATAACCCCTCAATAAAAAAGGGTTATCCCAGGCCTACGGTTTCAACGAAACATTACTTCGGTCCGGGCCCGGCGGCTCGGGAAGCACACAGGGTTACCAGAGGAGGTCCAGAAGACCACCCCAACAGCCCCCTCTTCGCCATGCGTGAGAGAGGAGCGAAAGAAAGGAGAACCAGCCCCTTATAATAGTGCCAGGTACAACGTGTACCCAACAAAGGGTCTCCATAACGCCTAACCCCGTGAAACCCGGGCCGACCCGGCATTTTCCCCCCCGAAAAAAGCACAAGTCCCTCAGGGTACCAGAACAGTAGATCCGCATCCCCGGCGGACAACAGGTTAACTAACCTGGACCAGCGTGACCAGAACCAGTCCTGTGCCCTAACCACGCCGACATGCCCACCCCAAGGGCGTGAGACCCCTCTACCTATGTTCTGATCTATTCCCTTAACATCCCCCAGATATGAACGAGAATCCGTCGAGACCCAGTAACAGGCTCTCGGAAGAGGAAAAAATCCCCCATCGCAGTTGCCCTATAAAAACGCTGTTTTAATAACAAGCAACCAAGGCGTACTAGCCTCCCGCATGATTCTTAACAGAAACACCCCGAGCCAGCACTATGTATGCGTCGGGACCCAAAACATATCAATTGACAGTCTAACCAGACCCCACATTGATCCTTCAAGGCGCCTGGGAGAGCGACAAGAAGGTTGTCGTGCTTCATATTCTCCACTCTTTTTTATAAAAAAAGAAAGAAACACCGACTGACATGAATCCCACGTGACGCAGCCGAGGGTAAAATTTTTTTACATCTTTACATCCCGCCACCCTCACCACAGAGGAGAGACGGAACTCCTCAGAGAGACTTCCCACGTGAGTCGTAGATTGAAAAGTCACGGTAACATTGAGTCATGTGACCAACCGACTCAAGTTACACGTATATCGAGCGTAGTAGAACAGTAAGTTCCTACGCTCTGCCCCGACAACTTGACAACAACAGACCCTACATACGGTTCTAAACTCACGGAAGCCGCCGTCCAATAGAAACGTGCCTAGTGACGTTTGCTATGACGGGGGGAAACCCAAGACTCAATGGCCTGTGATAGGTGCAGAGTCTGGGAACCCCCCCGTGCCAAGCTGCCTAACAGCTTGACCCTGACTGAATGAAAAGAGAGTCCCAGAAACCCCCTGACCAATCAGAAGAGGGAAGGAGGGATTTATCCGGTACCCCCTCGCAAGCCCAACCCTCGCATATGACAACAACAACAGCCATATGATACCTTCAGTAGCAATGCCAATGAATAGCGCAAGCTAATCCAATGCACGCTAGCCACAGACATATCTGTGAACAGGGATAGGGGTGTGGCCAGACAAATGTTGGGATGTAAAGGTACATTGTGGAATTTTTTATTCAGTGCTCGTGCACAAAGTGAAGTGCGTGCAGACTGATGCTGAGCGGAGCCAGAATGAAATAGAACCTCTGTTCTCGTTGCAATGCGTTTTTTATTCTTTCTTATACGGAAGGGGGAAGAACACTATATCGTGGGTGTTCATATGACTTGTATTCTGCTTACAGCTTCGAAATTCCACTTGTTTCGTTTAACAATGGCAAAGCCTTTTAAATATAATCAAAACGTTCCTGTGTTTCTGCGGTCTATGCGCAAAATAATAACGAAATTTTGAAAATTTTGAAATAAGCGGAGCGCAGTCAGTACACCCCGTATATATTCCGATAACGCTATATATAAACCATGCTGCATTCATTCTGAGAGAAAGTCTTATTATTCCAAATGCTATTTATAGGGTTTTGACCATAATTACACTACTGTTGCTATTTTACAATGAACTATAATGAATTACGGTTCATACAGAACACTGTTCAACAGTGTTGAAACTAATGCACAGAAGCTTATTTCCGCATTGTAATATTCATATTCTACCACCGGGCGCCAGGTATGCATGCTCCGAGCTGTGCGTAGATATACGCACAAAGTCAAGCACAAGTTCAATTTGATAAGTCCCACACTTTGCTTAGAAATGATTGTACGCACGGGTTACGCACATATCTGTGCGTACGCAACGTTGATAAATGAGGGCCCTAGACCGGCTGCGTCAATACTTTTACCAACCGATTTCCAGTTCTGCGTGCGCGTTCTGCGATCTGATTGGCCACTGACGTTTCTAATCATGTGACATGTGCGCCAATCGTGTGACGCCTGTTTCTATCACTGGTTAAGCTTAGTCACTCTTTCGAAGTTGGTTAAGGTTAGAGTTTGTCTTAGAGCAGGGCGATAGAACACCAGCCCTGATTCCAAACTCTAACCTTAACCAACTTCGAAAGAGTTGCCTAAGCTTAACCAGTTATGAACTAGGCATGAGGTAGTTTGCAGGCTGTTCGAGGCGGAAATAGGCGCAGAAACAGGCGTCACGCGATTGGCGCACATGTCACATGACCAGAAACGTCAGTGGCCAATCAGATCGCAGAACGCGAACGCGGAACTGGAAATCGGTTGGTAAAAGTATAGACGCGGACCGACTGCCCCCCCCCCCCACTTTCCCTCACGGAATACCTTTGGGTTCACCACGGGCCAGGCAACCCCCTCTAACCCTCTTCTCTCTCACTATGGACAATAAACATGGTGTTTTGACCCATAAATACAGTGTCTGTGTTGTGTCGCCCCAAACAGCGTTTGCCCAACGCCACACTATCTATCTAAACGATGGGTTGTGGTGGTCATTAGGGGCCATGTGCTAGGTTATGTAGCATCTATCTGTCAGGTATAAAGACACTATGGTAGTAAGTCATACTGGCCAGCAGCGTAACTAGTAAGAGTATAGGGATATGTACAGATATATAGGCCGCCTAGTACAGATAATGTAAAAAGGGTTATGTGGATAGATATATGTTAAGAATAAATATATATAGTATATAGGCTACTACAGCATTATTGTACATGCTATAAAAAGAGACTGTCTACTGTAAAAATATATTATACTGTAAAAAGATACTATACTGTACTTCCACTGTAAAAATATACTATACGTCTACTGTAAACATATACTATACTGTACTTCAGCACACTCGGTTGGCACTGCTCAAAACGTACCTTTTAAAAGTAGCTTTTAAATTAATTATGATCTTTATTTTATTGTCTTATTTTTCTTTATTTCTATCATTTTTACTTAAATATGCTATTTTCATTGTTATCATTGTTTTATTTATTTCTTTAAATAATTGTATTTGTTCTTTTTTAATGTCTTATTTTAGTGTTATTAAATTTGTTCTTATTGTTTACTATAAACGTTTGCTATTTTATCATTTTAACTATTTAATTTTCCGGTCTTTATTATTATTTTATTTGTAATTATTTTATTGTCTTATTTTATTGTCTTATGTTATTGTCTTACTGTTTGTCTTATTTAGCTATTTTTACTATCTTATCTAGTTGTTTTTATTATTTTCATGTCTTATAATGTCCATCCTTAGTTATGGAGTGAATTATTTTCTTGTTTTTTTTTGTATCCTTTTGTTTCGTTTTTTTGTGTAAAGCACTTTGAGCTGCAATCTGTATGAATGGTGCTATATAAATAATGTTATTATTGTTTTACATTTATTTGAACTTAAATTAAAACAATATATTTATTGTTCTAAAGAATGTCATGTTTTTAGACATAATATCTATATTATTCAAATGAGGGCTAAATATATTATACTTTATTATTATATTACATTATATTATAATATATAACATTACATTATATTATATCATACATATTATTTATTATTCAAATGTCACTCAAATTATGTTCCGTTGTGATGTCACAGTATGATGTCACAGTATGATGTCACAGTATGATGTCACAGTATTATGTTCCGTTGTGATGTCACAGTATGATGTCATAATCAAACATTCTAGAACATTTGTGTATCTATGCAACAAGAATCTCAGATCTCAGTAGACAAGTGAAGATCTCACTTGTTGTTTCCGGCTACTTGTCTGTAAGCTTGAATATATTCTGTAGATACAATAAAAAAATCCCAACATGGAAAAGGAAACAGGGGCCATGTCCTGTACAATCCTTAATGAACTGCGTCTGGAGGGAAGGTTCTGTGATGTGGTTATTAAAGTCAACAGCACTGAGTTTAACGCCCACAAGAACATCCTGTGTGGCTGCAGTGCCTATTTCAGGTAAGCTTGGTTCAGGTTAGCTTGGTTCAGGTTAGCTTGGTTCAGGTTAGCTTGGTAGGGATGGATGTGTCCGTCATTTTAGACGCTTCAATGAATTCGATATGTTTTATCCTTTTGTTAAATTTTTTGTGTAAAGCACTTTGAGCTGCAATCTGTATTAACACTTTGAATGCCAGCCACGACTAACACGTGTTAACAGCCCACCCCCTGAATGCCCAGCACGATAATTAGCGTGATTTTTTTTTATTGGCGATCTGAATTCATATTTCATCAACTGAGTCTACCGTTGGGAAACCAGCCTCATCAGGAGCTCAGATGTGAAAAAAGCGCCCCCTATCGTCTCCCAGATGGTAATGCACCCTTTTGGAATGGACTCAATGAAAACCCAGCATGTAACCGGAGATGGTCCCAGACATTGTGGAGCCTCAGAACAGCGTGTAATAATGTCTTTACAGTATGTAGCGGTGGATCAATAAAAGGATCAATTTTTGGAATGGCGATCAGGAATTGGAATAATCTTTTTGGATACCATCTGATCTCAGGTAAGGAATCTATTTTATCAGTCTTAGGATAATCAGACCTGTTTTCACGGAGATATAAGCTATTCCCCTATGTTTGATATGGCTGTTTGGCTGTGCGAGCGATCAGGAAATATATCAGAGCAGATATCAGATTGCCTATATAGCGTGCATACGTACACATATACTATCGATAATCTAGCCTTTATTTGAAAACGATTCATAAATAGGCCGAAAAATGAGAACGTTTTTTGTGTATTCTAGAATATTCCGTTTATTATGGATAATTTTTATTTTCCTTGAAAACGAGGGCTTTTCAAGATGCTATAAAACGGAAATGAACCGATAAAAAAACAATCTGCTTCGACAATGTTGACTGGAAAATGAGTCATTGATAAGCGACGGGCAGATTATAATAATAATAACTTTATTTGTATAGCACTTTTCATACAGAGGTTGCAGTTCAAAGTGCTTCACAACAGTAAAAAATACAGGCATAAGCGGACATAAAAAAGATAGACAGGTAGCACGGTATGGCAAATCACAGTGTTTCACATTAGGATCTAGCATCCCAATAGGCTCTCCGCTTACAGTTAGACACATAGCCATAATTTAAAACATAGATTAGGCAATATTAACGCTAACATTGAAGTGGATGCTGGGCATTCAAGCACTAAATCGTGCGCCCCCTGCTGGGCACTGAAAGTGTTAATGGTGCTATATAAATAAAGTTATTATTATTTTACATTTATTTTCATTTAAATTAAAGACTTTAAAGAATGTCATGTTTTTAGACATGTCTATATTATTAAAATGGGAGCTAAATATATTATATTTTATTATTATATTACATTATATTATAATATATAATATTACATTACATTACATATTATATCAGACATATTATTTATATTATTCAAATGGAACTCAAACATGTTCTGTTGTGATGTCACAGTATTAGGGCTGACCCCGATTATTCGACTAATCGATCGAAAGGAGCCGTAGTCGACTGCCAACCTCTTAGTTGAATGCAAAAATAAAAAAAATGTATTATACTTTTTATTTATTTTAATTTTTAATCATTCTTTCCAAAAGAAAATAGGCCTAGAAGCGTGGCTAACGCTAATGGCACGAATACCAGAGGTTAACTGCCTAAGAAAACAGGCACAGAGGCACTGAAAGAGGATTTCACCCATCTAATGAACACACTAGACAAATATGAAGATGTATCCATCAGTGGACCAATTGCATGCTTTTGCAGAGGACAAGAAGCCTTCAGTCGACTCCTTCAGACATTAAGCACCCCCACAGCCCAAATGGAATGATAAAAAAAAAGAAAAAAACATTACACTTTTTTTTTTTTTTTTTTTTTTGCCAAATATTCGACTATTGGCTAATTTTGGTGACTACAAGTCGACTATCCAAATCCTTAGTCGGGGACAGCCCTAATATTATATTATACATATTATTTATATTATTCAAATGGAACTCAAGCATGTTCCGTTGTGATGTCACACTATGATGTCATAATCAAACATTCTAGATTCTTCTAGAACATTTGTGTACAGTATATATTCAACAATTCTCTCAGAAGATCTCAGATCTCAGAAGGCAAGTGAAGATCTCACTTGTTTGTTTCCGGCTACTTCTCTGTAAGCTTGAATATATTCTGTAGATACAATAAAAAAATCCCAACATGGAAAAGGAAACAGGGGCCATGTCCTGTACAATCCTTAATGAACTGCGTCTGGAGGGAAGGTTCTGTGATGTGGTTATTAAAGTCAACAGCACTGAGTTTAATGCCCACAAGAACATCCTGTGTGGCTGCAGCGCCTATTTCAGGTAAGTTTAGCTTGGTTCAGGTTAGCTTGGTTCAGCTTAGCTTGGTTCAGGATATTATCGGCCGATATTGGCATTAAAATGTGATATCGGAAAATATCGGTATCGGTTTTCAAAAAAAAAGAAAAATGTGTCAAAAGTATACATAATGTTGTGTTAATTCCACAACAAGAGATATGTAATGTTAATTACCTGAAATTATTCGGTTTTTTGAGGGGGGGGGAAACCCTGCATGTGAAACCCTGCATGTGATGTACTGAGGCCACAGTGATGAGGTCACAGTGATGTACTGAGGTCACAGTGATGTACTGAGGGCTTCTATACTTTAGGCAAGTGGCTTGTCCTTCCGCGTTCCCGTTTTGCGCTCTGATTGGCCACACGCGTTTCTGGTCATGTGACATGTGCGCCAATCGTGGGACGGCAAGTTTTTGGACGGTTAAGCTTAGGCACTCTTTCGAAGTTGGTTACTGTTAGAGTTTGTCTTAGAGCGCGACGGCAAGTTCTTTCGATGGTTAAGCTTAGGCACTCTTTCGAAGTTGGTTAAGGTTAGAGTTTGTCTTAGAGCATGCCGATAGAACGCCAGGTCGTTTGCAGGCTGTTCGACGCTGAAATGGGCAAAGACACAGCTCGTCACGCTATTGGGCGCACATGTCACATGACCAGAAACGTGCGTGGCCAATCAGCGTGCAAAACGGGAATGCGGAAGGACAAGCCACTTGCCTAAAGCATAGACGCGTACTGAGGACACAGTGATGAGGTCACAGTGATGTAATGAGGTCACAGTGATGTGAGGAGGTCACAGTGATATAATGATGACACAGTGATGAGGCCACAGTGATGTACTGAGGACACAGTGATGAGGTCACAGTGATGTACTGAGGACACAGTGATGAGGTCACAGTATGATGTCACAGTATGATGTCATAATCAAACATTCTAGATTATTCTAGAACATTTGTGTACAGTATATTCAACAATTCTCTCAGAAGATCTCAGAAGACAAGTGAATATCTCACTTGTTGTTTCCGGCTACTTCTCTGTAAGCTTGAATATATTCTGTAGATACAATTTTAAAATCCCCACATGGAAAAGGAAACAGGCACCATCTCCTGTACAATCCTTAATGACCTGCGTCTGGAGGGAAGGTTCTGTGATGCGGTTATTAACACTTTCCGTGCCACGGGTCGGTCCCCCAGAACCCTGTTGCGTGCCAACGCCCACTTCAATGATAGAGATCTCATATTTGCGAACGCATAAACTATATCTTAAATTATGGCTATGTGTATGGCCGTCGCTTATCAATGACTTGTTTGCAGTCAACATTGTCCAAACGGATTGTTTTTTAATCGGTTCATTTCCGTTTTATACCATTTTGAAAAACGCTTGTTTTATGAAAGTTCCAGATTTCAGAAGATTCTGTGATAATCGCCCTTTACTGGAATATACTGGAATACACAAAAAAACGTGTAATTTTTCGGCCTATTTATGAATAGTTTTCAAATAAACGCTAGATTATCGATAGTATATGTGTACTTATGCACGCTATAGAAGCGGGCTGAAAAATCGATTATCCACACACACACACACACGCACACACACACACACACACATAGGGCCCATGTTGATATATAGGTGAAAAAAGCTCTGATTATCCCAATACTGGTCAAATAGATTCCTTACTTCAGATGTTCTCCAAAAAGATTATTCCAATTCCTGATCGCCATTCCAAATATCGATTGCGTTTATTGATCCAATGCTGGGTGGTCGAAACACCAATTCCACGCTGTTCTGATGGTCCACAATGAATCCGATCGGCTCGAGTTACATGCCTGAGAAGTAAAATGTGGAAGCAGGATTATTTTGTCCCCATGCGTTTCATTCAATCCAATCCAAAGGGGTGCAGTACCACACAGAGAGACGATAGGGGGCGGTATTTTCCCAATCGAGCTCATACAGAGTCCCAGTGGTAATGGCTAGATTGATGAAATATGAATGGAATCGCTAATAAAAGAAAAACGATCAAAAACGAGATCTCTCGTCTCTCAACGGGTGGCATGAACTAACGAGAAATCTCGTCGTTGGCACTCAAAGTGTTAAAGTCAACAGCACTGAGTTTAACGCCCCCAAGGCCCTCCTGTGTGGCTGCAGCGCCTATTTCAGGTCAATTTAACTTGGTTCAGGTTAAGTTGGTTAGTAAAAAGATACTATACTGTACGTCTACTGTAAAAAGATACTATACTGTACGTCTAAAATATACTATACTGTACATCTACTGTAAAATATACTATAATGTACGTCTACTGTAAAAATATACTATAATGTATGTCTACTGTAAAAATATACTATACCGTACGTCTACTGTAAAAATATACTATACTTCTACTGTGCTAAGACCCTATACTTCTACAGTGAATATATATTAGCACACAGGACAGAATGTTGCTTACTGATCTCTATACTCTGCATCCCACAGAACCCTCTTCACTCGCTGGAGCGACTCAGAGAAACCAGTCTACAGTATCCCTGGGGTGTCCACGGCTATGATGCAGCTCATCATAGAGTACGCCTACACACGCTTTGTGCCGGTGACAGCAGAGAACGCGGAAGAGCTTCTGGTGGCTGCAGACCAGCTTCTCGTCACTGGCATAGTAGAAGCGTGCTCTGACTTCCTAGAGGGCCAGCTGTCTCTGGAAAACTGTGTCGGCATCTGGAGGTATGCGGACATCTACTACTGCCCTGACCTGAGGCGCAAGGCCCATCTCTTCATTGTGTGCCACTTTGAGGAGATGCTGCACGTCTCACAGGAGTTTGTGGAGCTGTCGCTGCAGCAACTGGTGGACATCATCGAGAGGGATGACCTGAACGTGAAGAATGAGGAGACGGTGTTCGAGGCCATCCTCCGTTGGATCGACCACTCCCATGAGGAGCGTAAAACACACATCCCTTTGCTGCTGCCCAAGGTAACTAATTGTATTACTGTGCATTGCATTAAAACAACACTAGGTTCCCTAGTACAGTGGTTCTCAAACATTTGGGTCCAAACTGTTCCCTAGCAACAGAATTCTAGTGAAACCGTCTACAACCGATGTCTAAGTTGTACCCGCTGTCTGCTTGTCTCTTCCCAGGTTCGCATGGGCTTGATGAGGCCTGACTACTTCCTGAACAACGTCCAGAACAACCCTGTCGTGAAGGACAACCATGACTGCAGGGCCCTCATCCTCAGCGTCCTGAACCCCCCTGGCTCCGACAGGCTCCCAAACCCCCTGACCCGCCCACGCCTGCCCCAGGAGGTCCTATTGGCCATCGGAGGCTGGAGTGGCCACAGCGTGACCAATGGCATGGAGGCTTACGATATCCGAGCCCGTGGATGGATGGACGTGAGAGTTGAGATGGAGAGTCCCCGGGCCGCCCACGGCACCGCTTATCTCCACGGTCTGGTCTACTGCGTTGGTGGCTCCGACGGCGTAGAGTGTCTCAGCAGTGTGCGCAGGTTCAACCCCGTCACTCGCAGCTGGCTGCAGGCGGCTCCCATGCACTCAAGCCGCTGTTACGTCAGCGTGGTCACGTTGGACGGCTGTATCTATGCCATGGGAGGGTTCGACGGACACGTGCATCTGAACACCGCCGAGCGCTACGAGCCTGAAACCAACCAGTGGACATTGATTTCACTCATGCTGCAGCACAGGAGCAAAGCCGGCGCCGCAGCGCTCCATGGCAAGGTGGGTGGAACTGAGGAACACACGGGTGGTAGATGAACCCAAGGAACGTTCACATTAAAAACTAAGCGATTGGTATCATTCAGAATCAGAAATCATAAATGTCTTTATTGCCAAGTAAGCTTGCACATACAAGGAATTTGTCTGGGTCCTTTGGTGCATCAACATTAACAGACAATTAAAGTAGAATGAAATTAAATGGAATATATAAACTAGAACTATAAATTTGAATATTCTTTCTTATTAAAGGTTTACATCTGTGGTGGCTTCAACACGGTGCCGTTGGCGGAGTGTCTGCTCACAGCTGAGTGCTACAGCCCAGACACCAACCAGTGGACTCTGATCGCCCCCATGAGCAGCAGGCGTAGCGGAGTGGGAGTCGCTGCGTACGGAGGAAAAGTATATGCGGTAGGTGCACACGGAGACAAACGCTTTATACTAGATATTTTTATAGATATGTGTCATTTGACTTGCAATGCTGCTGTGATGCCCTCATTTCCCTAAGTGGATTAATAATGTGTCTGCCTGCCTGTCTACCTGAGACACACACTAAAACATTCCTCTCATGTGTCCTGTCCTCAGGTGGGAGGGTTTGACGGTGAAAAATGCCTGCGTAGCGCGGAGGCCTACAGCCCCTTGGCTGACTCCTGGCGTGCCCTGCCCACCATGTTCACCCCCCGCAGCGGCTTTGGCATCGGGGTGTTGGACGACCTGCTCTTCGTGGTCGGAGGCTCCAATGGCTTCGGGGTGTTGGACGACCTGCTCTTCGTGGTCGGAGGCTACAATAGCTTCAACACCACCTCCAACGCGGAGTGCTACGACCACAGCAGCGACAGGTGGACTGTAGCCGAGGACATGAAGATCCACCGCAAAGCCCTAAGCTGCTGCATAATCCATGGCCTGCCTAACATGAGCCAGTACGCTGCTCCCCGTGACGCCCTGCCTAACATGAGCCAGTACGCCGCTCCCTGTGACGCCCTGCCTAACATGAGCCAGTACGCCGCTCCCCGTGACGCCCTTCCTAACATGAGCTAGTACGCCGCTCTCCGTGGCGGCTAACTTTCTAAGGAACCATCATCGTATTATTTGGGGACAGAGCTTTCAGCGTGGCAGCTCTCAACCTCTGGAACTCCCTCCCAGCAGATCTCCACCACGCCCCAACTCTGGATTCCTTCAACATGACCCCTAACTTCCTACATTTAATGTTGTGTGTGTCTACCATGTTTGTTTTTGTTGTTATCACCTTATGTAAAGCGACCTTGGGTTTAATAAAAGGCGCTATAGAAAGCTAAGTTATTATTATTATTAGTAGTAGTATTGCTAGGTTTGTATCAGGGTGGTTTAGTCTAGTGGTGAAAGCCCTGCGTGACCACAATCATTATTGGTTTGACTCCTGGTCGTGGTTGTTTTAGACTTATGAAATATGAAACATAACTATATGACTTATACAATATGTAAATATTTTACTTATGGTTATAATAAACATAGCGTACATTATGTGCCTTTTTTTCAGTGGTCGATAAGTACTTTATTTACGTTTTCTTGTGACTTTTGTGTACTGTCACACCCCTAATTATTAGCCACAGTATTTACATTTTATTTCTTTATTGACCATTTATGTAATTCGTAACCCGTAACAGTGGCTAATTACTACGCGTATGTAATTCGTAACCAAGTTTAAACACATTGTTACTCAGCTGAAAGAGTTGTACCCTCCCTGCTGACTTGTCGTACAGAACTTGTAAGTTCAAGTTCAAGTTTCAAGTTTCTTTATTAGTTGTCATATAGAAATACAGGATACTTTTATATGAAATGCTTCTTTCCGTATTGCTCCTGAGAGTGTGCTATAGAAAAGGATAAGTATAAAAAGTATAATATAAGTAAAGAATAGAAAGTCAAGTACGTAAACAAGTGTAAACAAAACTAAAATGTTCAATATACATATATACAACAATATACAATATACAGTGCAGAGTAGAGCAGGTAGCTGAGTTCCCATACAGTACAATACAGTATAATGTGATGAGGTACAACTTAGCTTAGCTTGTGGTGCCACCTTGTGGTGGTGAGGTGCAATGAGGTAAATATACAGATATACCAGTACCAATAAATATAAAGTGTGTTAAGTGTCTAAAGTGTGTCAAGTGGGTGCTACAGTGAGTTGTTTATTAAAGTGAGTGTGTACATGTGGATGTGTGTGCTGTGAGTGTATTTGATGGTTTGTTACATAGTGTTATTTTCATTGATTGTCATAGAGCATCCTGGTGGCCTGGGGATAGAAGCTCCTTCTGAGTCTCTGTGCTTGCCATGAGACAGTTGTTTAGGTAGCTAGAGTCTTTGATTATTCTCTTAGCCTTACCCATGCAATGCTTGTTGTAAATGTCTTGGTGGGAAGCCCACCTCCAATTGTGCGTTCGGCTGAGCGGGCCACTCTCTGTAGTCTGCTGCAGTCTTGTGCGGTGCTATTCCTAAACCAGGAGGTGATCTTGCCTGTCAGGATGCTTTCTATTGTGAATGAGTAGAAGTTCTTAAGGATCTTCTGACTCACGTTGAACCTCCTTAGGCGCCTAAGGAAGTAGAGGCGTTGTGGTGCTTTCTTCACTACACTGTCAATGTGTGTGGTCCATGTCAAGTCCTCGGATATGTGGACTCCGAGGTACTTAAAACGGTTCACTCTCTCGACCGGTGCCCCGTCGATGCTGAGGGGGCTGTAGTCCCAGACCCCCGACCTCCTAAAGTCCACAATCATCTCTTTTGTTTTGCTGACGTTCAGGGAGAGGCTGTTCTCATGGCACCATCCCGCCAGAACCTCTACCTCTTCCAGGTAGGCCCTCATCATTTGCAGAGATCAGGCCCACCACTATTGTGTCGTCAGCAAATTTGATGATTGTGTTGTTGTTCCGCTGTGCCACACAGTCATGTGTGTACAGGGAGTAGAGGAGGGGACTCAGAACACAGCCCTGGGGGGCCCCTATGTTGAGAGTGATGGATGAGGAGGTGCAGTTGCCTGCTCTCACCACCTGGGGTCTGCTCATCAGGAAGTCCAAGACCCACTGGCAGAGGTCATAGTTCAAGCCCAGGTCCCTGAGCTTGGCTATGAGTTTGGAGGGGACTATGGTATTGAAAGCTGAGCTGTAGTCGATGAATAGCATTCTCACATAGTTCCCCTGCCTCTTGTCCATGTGTGATGCTGCTGTGTGCAGCACATGGGCTATGGCGTCCTCCGTGGACCTGTTGGGGCGATATGCAAATTTCAGGGGGTCCAGGTTGATGGGGAGGGAGGAACAGATGTAGCCCTTCAGCTTCTCAAAGCACTTCATGGCTATGGAGGTGAGAGCTACAGGGCGGTAGTCGTTGAAGCAAGCAGGCGTGGATTTTTTGGGTACAGGGATAATGGTGGACTTCTTCAGACAGGTGGGGATGACAGCCTGTTCTAAGAACAGGGGATCAGGGACTACAGCCCCCTCAGTGAATACCGGGGCCAATTGGTCGGCACACACTTTTAGGACGCGGCCTGGGATACTGTCTGGTCCTGCTGCCTTCCTGATATTCACTTTCTTAAAAGGTCCTCCTCACCTCATGTTCTGTTATCCTGAACACTGAGGGCGGAATCCACAGAGAATGGATTGCGCCAAGCGAATTGTATCCCCTGACAGTGCTCTTGGCAGAAATGTGTGTGTCAAAATGTAGAGCGCTGTCAAGTTTAGCGCGCTGTCCAAAAAAAGAAAATAAACTACAACAAGGGTGCTCCAGACTCTATAGTTCAGGATATAAATAAAGTAAAGCAAATGGTCAAAAATAGCACAGCGAAAATGGTCAAAATGGTGGAAAGCACAAGATTGTTACGAATAGGGGGAGAACAGAACCCAGTAAGCAGAAGGATGGAGGAACCCCAGAACTACAATATGACAGAGAACGAGACGGTGGTTGCTCTTCACAAAGGTGGTGTTCTATTTATTTCAGATCAGAGAAGGCAAGACTAAACTACAAATAACAAAAGAACATAAACGGTGCAGCAGTGCTGGTACTAGTGAAACAGAACTTGAGAAAACGGAAAATAACAGTAAACAACAAAACACTACACTTACTCAGAATGACAACACAGTGCAACATGACGAGGGCAGGAACGGGGAGGAACAGGAAGTATGTCGCCACACAGAACAGAGGAAGACGACCTACTTAAATACTATGCTAATTATAAGTGACAACACCTGGTGAGGCCAGTCCAAACATACAGAAACAAACCACAAACTAGACTAAATCAATACACAACAATAACAAAGGCAATATCACAAACCACAACCAGACAAGGGGAAGACCATTACACAAGGAAAGGAAAATGCAAGGACAGCAAACATGAAGCAATCAAATCAACAATAACAAAGAAACACAAAATGGTGGCTTGTCTCATCTGGCCCATCTGATGCTGACCACTAGGAGGTAGGAGACCAATGTTAGGAGGGAGGAAATGTTCACTGTTCCTTTCATAACCGGCCCAGCCAGGGCCGGCCCTAGGAACGTTACACAAGATGAGGTCTTCGGGTTAGACTCTGGAGACCAAGTGACGAGCGACTGTGACAAGAGATGAGAGACAGCTGAGAGAACTCCTGCAGCCTGCACTCTGCTCTGCTTATCAGGGCGTGGTGCCTCATCACACACCTGTGCCAATTACAAAAACGGCCATTTTAATTACAGGGAAAAACAAAGAAACAGTGTGTCAATCACAACCACCAGTTAGTGACAACACACTTCAACCACAATGTGAATATACACCAGGCACGTGCACACATAGAGGCCAAGGGGTGCTTGAGCACCTGCCTTTTTGAGCCTCATCAAAAAAGTGCCCTTTTTGAAAAAAATTAAAAAAAAAAAAATTACCGTTACGCATATAGACTGTCCTTCCAACTGAAAAATCTCAGGATAGAATCAAAATATTAGGTAACGAGAGAGATGCCCCAGATTGCAGTTTGCACAGCCTCCTCAGCGTGCCTCTCTGCGGACCTATATATTTTATGCATAGCGTGGGTGGTGATGATGATGATGATAGAAACCACTGTGGCGCATACAGTTGAATGCTGGTATTACACTCATTGAGGGACACGAAGAAGTCAAGTCCGATGGGATTTGGGAATCTCAAATACAAATCGGGATTGGAATAAAAAAATGCATTTATATTAAACAATACAGAATATACAGCACTTCTTGGGGTCTGTAGGGTAAGCACTTATTCCCTCCCCCCTGAACATTTATGGATATGTATGGGCCTTTTAAGTCAGTGATAAAAGTGTCTTTCAAGGATAAGTGAGCTCCTGCACTGATTATTATAGTTCAATATTCAATATTTGATCACCAAAACCCCCCAAAAAGCATAAAAAGGGGGCCCCCCGCCCGAAAAGGGCCCTTAAAAATCGCGCTATGCGCGCTCGGTTAATATATACACACAAGTATAGTGCCCTTTTCAGCCATTGAGCACCTGCCCCTCTAAAGTCCTGTGCACGTCCCTGATATACACCACAGACAGTAAGTATCCCTCCACCATGTGAAAGTAATACATAACATGCTATATTTAATTCCGTTTATATCCCATTTAATTGTATTCAATCTCTTTATTAGGTTGTAAAGCCCTGGCCTATTTGATTTCATAATTAGATTATATTCTAGTGAAGGAGTGGAGTTATTATTAATTAATTATAAATTTTTTATTGAATAATAATAATAATAATAATAATAATAATAATAATAATAATAATAATAATAATAATAATAATAATAATAATAATAATAATAATAATAATAATAATAATAATAATAATAATAATAATAATAATAATAATAATAATAATAATAATAATAATAATAATAATAATAATAATAATAATAATAACTTCATTTTATATAGCGCCTTTCATAAAACCTAAGGTCGCTTATAGGGGAAGAAATAACAAACAGACTGTAGCTAAGCCAGGGACTACACAACCCTGACTGTATTTAAATAATGAGCTTGACAAATTCTAAATGATTTATTAACCAATATTAAATGTACACAAAATGGCGGACACTCTTATTATTATGAATTATTACATTTAATGTGTAACATAAAAACACACATGTAACATCACATTAATATCCTGTGGTCTCATTAATATCCTGGGGCTAATCAAATTTACATGCAACCAGGGCGGCTGATTGGCACAGTGGGCAAGGCGCTCGCCACTAACGCAGGAGACGCTGGGTTCGAGCCCAGCTCTCGGCGTTGCTACCGCCTGGCCGGTCATTCATACTAACACAATTGGCAAGTGTTAGAGGGTGGGAAAGCCGGTGGGTGGGTATTGGACGTTGTGGACAGCGACTCCTACAGGTCGGTTTGGTGACGCTGGTGCGACGGAAACAGGAAGTAGCAGGGGCAGCGTGAGCCTCCCACGCGTTACTCCTCGCCACTGAGAGTTCGAGCTGCTGCGGTGAAAAGATGCGACAGGCTGCCTCCTCGTGTACCGGAGGGGACACGTGATGCAAGGCTTCTGTCCTCACTACAGCCGACCAGTGGGAGGCATAGTCTAGCAACGTTCAAGACAGGGGAGGGAAGAATTGGATAATACGAAATTGGGATGGGAGAAAATGGGGAGAAAAAGTGGATACATTTCTTTTTTTACATGCATCCAATATCCTAATTATTATTATACAATTTATATATCACGATGTTCGAATGAAGTCCTAAGCTAACCAGGTCATTGTAGCTCTGAATGGGGGGGGGGATGGATGATGAATTGTCCGGAGGAGAAAGATGAGGACGGAGACGACGACCAGGCTGATGTAGACGGTGACCGTGGAAGACCGTCGGGTAGTCGCTGGATAGAGGGGGTCTCGTATGGACCGGGTTCCTATAGTCCAAAACGCTGGTCTTCGGTGTTGGAGTATAGGTCACTCCACTTCTGCTTTGGCGATATTACGATACCGTTTTTAACTGGTAATTCACCAACGTTACCATTACAGCGTTGTAGCAAAAAACAACTCTCTCCTGATACTAACGGTATCTTTTTCTCCGTTCCAATACATGGGTGCGCGCTGTGCTGTATACAGCCACTATAGCGATATATCTCCTCATTTACATAGAAAGGGGACATGTTCCGCCCATATTACCTCATTTAAATACGCGCCAATTGAACAGACGCAATGCCGACGTTACGCATGAGCAACCTCGTTTCACTCATTTGAGAGCGATATGCACTGGCTTTGCTTTCGGAAAAAGCCGTGCAAAACCTTTGTGGATTCCGCCCTGAGTCTCCATCGGCAGTGCCCCCCCCCCCTCCATTGCAGTGGTTTGTAGGCTGGTGTTGTTATTCACAGCCTCAAACCTCGCATAGAAGGTATTGAGATAATTTGCCAATGAGATGTCACTGTTCAGCTTGAGGGAGGTGCCTTTGTAGTCTGTCATCGTTCTGAGGCCCTGCCACATACCTCTAGAGTCAGCCTGTTCAAACTGAAGTTCAACTTTATCCCTGTAGCGCCGTTTTGCCTCTATTACTGTCCTCCTTACGTTGTATCTCGCTGCCTTGTGTTCATTCATGTTGCCTGTCACAAAGTCCAAAGTTGCTTTGGATAAAAGCGTCAGCTAAATGACTAAATGTAAATGTACTGTGTAATGCAACCAGAGTCTGTGAGATATGAGGAGCTGAAGTCAGAATAAAAGACTGGAGTAAGAAAGTTCTTAACTACTTATCTGTGGATGCAGCCTATTGGGTATTTGCTTGAAAACATATATTGGTTGAGATAGACACATAAATAATCAAATAATAAGCAATATGTAGTATATGTAGTTTTCAAAGGACAAAATGTATACTATAGGTTTATCATGATTGGTTTTCTACTATAAAGCCCCATCTGTGGTGCAGTGATTAACACTGTTGCCTCACAGCAAGAAGGTCCCGGGTTTTATTCCCGCTTGGGGACCAGGTTTCCGGGTTGCCCGGTACCCAGGTGGGGTATCTCCCGGGCCTTTCTGTGTGGAGTTTGGATGTTCTCCTCGTTCTCGCAATGGTTTTCCCTCCAGGAAAAGAGATTAAACCCAATGGAAAAACATGCAGAACAGATCGCTAACGCTGTCGCGTCCTTGACGAATACAGACAGTTGGATTGGTCCCTGTGGCGCGGCCCCACGCCACAACCCATGTCTGCTACTGGCTGCCCTTGGGGGAGAAGGATGAAGGGATGGGGCAAGGCAGAAATGTAATTGCCGACCCAAATTTTTTTATGTGTGTGTGTGTGTGTTCTTGTGTTGCCCATCTTGCATGTGTGTGTTCACTGCAAATGCATGCCGCATTTCTGCTACAAATAAAGACTTCTTCAAGTCCAGTTTCATACTAAATTGAACCACCTCATTGAACATCCTCTGCAGAACTAAAGGAATGAGACGTGCCAGAGCCTATCGACGGAGGTCGTTTGTCACTGATTTCAGGGTTATTTTTAAACGTCCCCTGTGTTCAGGTCTAATCAGAACAGGATGTTCCTCATCAAGCTAACCAGGAAATATGTTTTTCTCTAAATGAGCCTGGTTCTGCACAAATACTCTAGATGTGGCAGACTTGGGGTCAACTATATTGCAGGATAAGACGTCAGATTGTATTGTAGGTTAGATTCTGAGTAATGTTTGCGATTACCCCACTTTAGACCCAACTAAAGAAATTCTTAGTCGACTACTGTACAGTACTTAGTCAGATTTAGTCAATAAGCGCATAGTTGATTTAATAAAAAAATCTGCAGGATGGAGTTTCTCCACATGCAGTCTTTAACCCTGTGATGCCTTTTACCCATGTGTGGTGTTTCGGGTCTGTGGGATCTGTTTTCAATGGCAAAATTATAAAATTATTATTTTTTTCACATTTCTGTGAAGAACTTCCTTAAAATAACACATTTCCATTGAGTGCTACACGTTTCTAATCTGTGAAAACAAATAAACGTGGTGAACATGATCTACAGTAGATCTCTGATCTCTAGCAGAGGGACATGGCAAATATGAACCATGCTGTCTAGATTGCTTGTAATTGAGAAAACAAATCTGTTAAGTATTTCTAAGTTTTAAAATCCCAACAATGTTGTGGGTCCACCAGACTGTGGGTGAGTAACAAATAATGCGAACAACCACACAAGGGTTAAATCTTGTGTTGAGACCAAATACGTGACTGAGACCAAAATTCCCAATTAGTTGAGCAATTAACATGGAGACTAGAGGCCAGCCCATAATGATTGAGGTTGTAGGTGGAACAGCTCATATGCAGGTGTTTCTCAACACAGCCACAGCACTCCTGTACAGTACACGTTTTATTTGGAACAACACATCTTGTGTTCTTTCAACACATCTTTCTTAACCTCTCAACCCCTTAAGCCTGACGGTCCCGGTACAGGGCCGAGATTCAAATCATACCATAAATCGATCAATACAGAACGTATTAATTAATGTTGCGTTTCTTTTTCAAATGTAGCCAAGAGTAAAGACCCTAACCCTATCAAAACAGCATTCAACATGTATATTTTCAGCACTACGTTTGTTTACCAATGATTTTAAGTGTTATTAGCGAAATACGAGTGTATACATATTTCAACGCACCCCGACAGAAACCTGATGAATTAGACGCAAGGAAATGATGAAGCCATTTTGTTTGTAGTCCTATGAGGAGAGGAGACCTAGGGCTTTCAATGGGCTTTCGGATTTCATAAAACTACACTTCTCAGCTCACGCCAGCCCCTGTCAATCATCTGGCTTCCAGGGTGTAACATTAAAGTGCAATCGTAATATACAATGTACAGGTGATTAAATTGGGTATAGAATATATAAATTAGTATGACTGGGTGTAGTGCTAAATCAGATGAATGTACAGAGTTATAATACCAATATGTACACAGGTATAGACAGTATGGTCGTAGTCATACCAAACAACAACGTAACTAGTAAGAGTAGGTAAGGGGTATGTATAAATATAGTATCTATTATGTGCAGGTAATGTACAGACATATATATGGTAAGAATATATATATATTATATATATATATATATATATATATATATATATATATATATATATATATATATATATATATATATATATATATATGCAGGTGTATACATAGGTATATGGGAAGATTATGCAGTATATAGGATGATTATACAGACAGATATGGATATCTATATGCTGTAAATATAGAAATAATGTATATATGCGGTGTATACAGCACTGTTGTACATGCTATCATAGAGTATATGGGTAGACTGTAGAAAGCCTGGTGGAGCACTATTTTCTGAGAATCCGCCTAAAATACATACCTAATTAAATGCAATATTGCTCCACTTCTACAAGGTCCATTTGCATGTTATTGGTATCTATGGACCTCAGTGAATGTATTCCTAGTGTCAGAAATATTGTGTCTATTATTACTAGGCTTGCTTAAATTGTGATGAAACAAAGGAGAATATGAATTATGATTTTTCTTTGCATCTTTGACAGTGAATAACACCATGCTAAAAATGACCAGACATGAAAAACTGCCACTCAGCTCGTTCAGTACCTTCTTGAGAGCATGTATAAAAAAGATCTAAGGAAATTAATAAAAGGAAGATGATGAAATGGAAGGTTTTGTAGATACAGTACTGAATTCTCCCATCCGGACCAATGCAATTTGAAATATTATTATAGAATATAGAATAGCAGGCCTATAAATGACTTTATTATAGCCAATTCGCACATTTATGGATTGGGCCAAATCTTATCTTTCAAATGGCTGAGTTCAATTTGGATTTAGTATCACCAGGCGTGCATAAGAACAGATAATTAAATCTACTGTATGTACAGTAGGTTTTTTATTCTTGCCAGAGCTCCGCCATTTTGAAACTGATTTCAAATCGGATGGTTGCTAAATGCTCAAAAATAAGGGAGACAAACTAACTGCGCTCCAATATTTGCCAATAACATTCAGTTTTGTGGTATATAATCCAGAGTAATAAGACAAATAAAAAATAATAAGCAGGAAGTAATTTACGTGAAGAAAGCTAAAGGCCTTTGGGAAGTGTCGTTTTGAAAAATTCCAACGCTCATTGAAAGCTCTGGGTGTCCTCTTCTCAAAATGCCTACATTTTCCATCATTCAGCATGGGCACCTTATTCAACATGGCGGATCTCCGCGACCACAACAAACACATTTCAAAAACTAAAATCTCACTAATAACACTTTAACCTATTGGTAAACAAACGTATTGATTAAAATATACTGATTACCATGATTACAGTGTAGAGCAGTAGTAGACGGTGAAAGCAGTAGGTAGGTATAAATTGAGTATAGGCAACAGAGTTCTGAGTCTGTTGAGAGTATGGGTAACAGAGCCTAGGGAGTAGGCAATGGAGTCAGAGTTCAGAGAAAACAGACATACTGTATACTGTATCTCTTCAGTGCAAGGGTTCATTTTTCATTTAATTTCAAACCTTTATTTAAACTTGAAAGGCAACTGAGGTTTCCCTCATTTACAGTCACATCAGGTGTATACAGAGCAGTGGAGGTTATTGCATGACAACTAGTGAGGCATTGCTTCACTAGTAATATACAGACAAGAAAAAAGAAAAGAAATAATAATATTATTATTAATATATATATATATATATTTTTTTTTTTTATTATTATTATTTTCTTTTATTATAAATGTTTTCCTCTGTGAAAAGAACAATGGCAGTGAATTTTTTTTTCTTAAAAAATGTCCAAGTGACAGCTCTGAGCTCTCTGACCTGGCCTGATCCCATGATAACACATAATGGCCAGCTGTCAATCACTCACTGCAAAAAGACTGCACGGGTTGGGCTTAAGAATATAATTATCCAATCAAAATAGGGTATTTGAGTTTAAAAAAGGCGGGTAGTGAGGGTAGGCGCACTTGATTGATTGGTGTTCACGCCGTGCCACATTGTGTTGACAAACTTAAGATCCAATCAGAGATTGGCGCCAGCTAATGAGACGGCTAGGGCGGAAGCGTCAACACGACTCTTTGTACAGGAATCGGAGGTAGTATAGTATAGTATATGTGTTTACCTGTGGCCAGGGAGAACCGGGAGTTGCATTGAAACCTACCAAGCAACCCCAGATAGACCCCCACGACCAAGGTTATCGGACTACCAGGTCAGACGGGCCGACTTAGTCTCGCTCTAAGTGGGCTGGCTGGGGAACACGAATGGAGACCTTTTTCATCAGAAAATATCGAAGGATGGATTTAATTTACAAGTGATCAGATGGGAGAGGAGTCTATTTACGAGGGACACTATTTCCTCGTAAGAAGTAAGTCGTCAATGGTGAGTGACATATTTTTTTTTATATTTAGTAGCTGTGTGGGGCGGGCCTGTGTTGATTATGAATTAATTGGCCCGCTGTGGCCTTGCGTGTGTAATGCAGGACCTCTTTAGGGGGTCTTTATTCTGCATGCAACGAACTGGACATGCAATTGGAGCGTCACACACACACCGGGATACACACACACACACACACACACACACACAGACATGCATTGTCTTTCCTCAGTCGCCAATGCGATTGAGTCTCTGCGCCTAACCCATCCCGTCCTTGTGTGTGTGTGTGTGTGTGTTGGCGACGCACGGCGCACGTGAGTGTGTGTTGGCAACGCACGCCGTGGTTATTGATATTGAGTTGGAGCCTGTGTTGATTATGAGTTAATTGGCTGTGGGTCCGCTGTGGCCTGGCCTCTGTGTGTGCGTGTGTGTGTGCACGTGTGTGTGTCGTTCATTTCCTATAGTGCTGAGTGATGTGAATGTAATGTCCTAACCCAACCCCCTTCAATGTACAGTAAATGACCTAACCCAAGAATACACGAGACCCTCTTCTACCAAGTATGGTTTTGTCGATATTCCAATGTACAGTTTTGCTTGTACAGTTGTACAGTTTCCCCCACCCCGCCTACCCATATAATTTCCTATAATTTCCTTTGTTGTGAGGGACCAAGTTTTCAAGTTTCAAGTTTCTTTAATAGTTGTCATACAGAAGTACAGAATACTTTTATACAAAATGCTTCTTACTGTTACGCTCCAGAGACTGTGCTAGACAAGATAAGTATCAAATAACATAGTATAGCATGTAAATTAGAAGTAGAAAATGAGGTCACAATGTTCAGTATAAACATATGTACAATGTTCGATGCAGAATAGACGTAACTGAGTTACCATATAATATACAATATACTATGCAGTGTACTAATATACAATATAGTGCAAAGCAGAAATGGGATGAGGTACAATTTAGGTACAATTTACAGTAAGGTGTACGAGTTGTAGTGCAAATCCTTTATCAATAAATATAAAGTGTGGGGAGTGGGTGCTACAGTGTGTTTGTTTAAAGTGAGTGCGTGCGTGTGGATGTGTGTGCTATGTGCGTTTGATGGTTGTTGTGTAGTGTTCATTGTTCGTTGAGCAGCCTGATGGCCTGGGGATAGAAGCTTCTTCTGAGTCTTTCTGTGCTCGCCTTGAGACTCCGGTATCGCTTGCCTGACCGCAGCAGTTCAAAGAGGCAGTTGTTCGGGTGGCTGGAGTCCTTAATGATTATCTTAGCCTTGCCCCTGCACCGCTTGTTGTAAATGTTCTGGAGGGTGGGGAGCCCCCTCCAATTGTGCGTTCGGCTGAACGTGTCACTCTTTGTAGTCTGCTTCGGTCTTGTGCAGTGCTATTCCCAAACCAGGAGGTGATGTTGCCAGTCAGGATGCTCTCTATTGTACATGAGTAGAAGTTCTTAAGGATCTTCTGACTGACTTGGAACTTCCTTAGGCGCCTGAGGAAGTAGAGGCGTTGTCGTGCCTTCTTCACAACACTGTCAATGTGTGTGGTCCATGTCAAGTCCTCGGATATGTGGGCTGTAGTCCTTGACCTACAAGAGGTCAAGGACTGGAAGAGAAAACAGCAAAACAAAGGAGATGATTGTGGACTTCAGGAGGTCGGGGGTCAAGGACTACAGCCCCCTCGATGCTGAGGGGGCTGTAGTCCTTGACCCCCGACCTCCTGAAGTCCACAATCATCTCCTTTGTTTTGCTGACGTTAAAGGAGAGGCTGTTTTCCTGGCACCATCCCGCCAGGACCTTGATCTCTTCCAGGTAGGCCCTCTCGTCGTTTGCAGAGATCAGGCCCACCACTACTGTGTCGTCAGCAAATTTGATGATTGTGTTGCTACTCCGCTGAGCCACACAGTCGTGTGTGTACAGGGAGTGGAGGAGGGGACTCAGAACACAGCCCTGGGGGGCCCCTATGTTGAGGGTGATGGATGAGGAGGTGCAGTTGCCTGCTCTCACCACCTGGGGTCTGCCCGTCAGGAAGTCCAAGACCCACTGGCAGAGGTCATAGTTCAAGCCCAGGTCCCTGAGCTTGGCTATGAGTATGGAGGGGACTATGGTATTGAATGCCGAGCTGTAGTCGATGAATAGCATTCTCACATAGTTCCCCTTCCTCTTGTCCAGGTGTGATGCTGCTGTGTGCAGCACATGGGCTATGGCGTCCTCCGTGGACCTGTTGGGGCGGTATGCAAATTGCAGGGGGTCCAGGTTGATGGGGAGGGAGGAGATGTAGATGTAGCCCTTTACTAGCTTCTCAAAGCACTTCATGGCTATGGAGGTGAGAGCTACAGGGCGGTAGTCGTTGAGGCAAGCAGGCTTGGATTTTTTGGGTACAGGGATAATAGTGGACTTCTTCAGGCAGGTGGGGATGACAGCCTGTTCTAAGGACAGGTTAAATATGTCAGTGAATACCGGGGCCAGTTGGTCGGCACAGACTTTTAGGACGCGGCCGGGGATGCCGTCCGGTCCTGCTGCCTTCCTGATATTCACTTTTTTAAAGGTCCGCCTCACCTCATGCTCTGTTACCCTGAACACTGAGTCTCCATCAGCAGCAGACCCCCCCCCCCCCCCATTGCCGTGGCTTGTGGGCTGGTGTTGTTATTACCAGCATCAAACCTCGCATAGAAGGTATTGAGGTCATTTGCTAAGGAGATGTCACTGTTCAGTTTGAGGGAGGTGCCTTTGTAGTCTGTCATCGTTTTGAGCCCCTGCCACATAGCTCTGGAGTCAGCCTGTTCAGATTGGGAGACAGTAAGATATTGGTGAAAGAAAAATTGCATGTAGATATGTGTTTGAAACAGTGAGGGTGAGAAATGGTCTGATGATCTGGCTGTAAACAAATAGTTTTTGATTTGCCTTCTTGACTAAGCTATTGATGTGATGTTTGTAAGTGAGGCGTGTGTGTCAAGAGTTACTCCAAGGTATTTTACTAGTGCCTGTTGTCTTTAACTGTAGTGTCTGTCTGCTGTCTTCATAACCACACTGTGTGTCTGTACTTCTTTATTAATTTTTTTTTATCTCTCCCGTCCTCCCCAATATTTTTAACTCACACACACACACACACTGACACACACATTGGGGGATGTTTTAAAAATATAATTTAACATATAATATAATATAATAATTTGTGCTTCACCAAAAAATATTGTCAGCAGCCGCCACTGATACAGAGTTAAGCAAAAAAAAGCATATCAAATCACACAGAATATAAAATCATAACAATAAGACAAGTAAGGATAACGATCAATTAAAACATGTACAACTTGATTGACAAAGGTTGGAGATCAAGGTTTTAAACTCTGCAACAGAGGGGGGAATATCAAGCTGTAAGGACTGTTCATTCCATGAGCTAGGTGCATCATAGCTAAATGCAGATTTACCCTGTTCTGAGCAAACTCAAGGGACCTTAAGGATATTGATGGATATACTCAATATTCCATCATTGATGGAGCTGCATTGACATTCAAATCCACACATTTAAATTCACATTATGTGGGAGACAATAATGTTTTTCAGTAGACAGCAATACTAGCCATTACAGCATTGGTTACAGCCATTCAGCTTCACATTGCTAGCTGCATCCTGGCTGTTGCTAAGTAACTTGTGATCTTGTGACCAGGTTTATTTGTCTATTGGGCATTTCACCATAAGGATATGAAAGATTATGATGAATATGGGACCAGTGTTACTGTATATGTCATTTTTGGTTATAGTAAAAGGGTACTGTCCAGTGATATCTGGACAAATTCTATAACATGACCAAATCCAATAACCTGACTAAATTCTATAACCTGACAAAATACTGTACTATAACCTGACTAAATTCTATAACCTGACCAAATACTATAATGTGTCCAAATGCAATAACCTGACAAAATTCGATATACCTGGTCAAATTCTATAACCTGATTAAATAAAATACCCTGGTCAAATTGTTTAACCTGACCAAATTATATAACCTGACCAAGTGCAATAATCTGATTAAATTCAATAAACTGACTAAATTCTATATACCTGGCCAAACTGTACAACCTGACAAAATGCAATAACCTGATTAAATTCAATAACATGGCCAAATTTTTATAAACTGACAAAGTTCTATAACCTGATTAAATGTTATAACCTGGCCATATCCTATGACCTGGAAGGCTACTATATCCCTACAGTGTCACGCACACATGGCAAGTGGAATTACACAAGCCGCAAGCCGTGTCCTTGTCCGTCGCCTAGAAACAGGAGGTGAAAAGCCCCAGAGATGGCATGGAGATGGATCATTCAGATGACAGTTTCATCTGTTAAATGATCTCCTGTTGGGGGCAAAAGGTGGATGTAACCTTGTTTGGTATTTAGAGTGAATTTGTACAAACTTTAATCAATACAGGAAGTTGTTTTGCAATCCTAAATCAGCCCATTGCCAGCAGCAAAGAGCCTTATATGATCTCCTTGAATGGGATGGATATGCAATCTCATTTATCACTTTCATAGGCTGAGTTACAGTACAGTCAATCAAAATAAGTGTTTCCTGAATATTAAATAGGGTTTCAGTAATAAAGGGCTAAGATTGAAATATCAGCCCGTCACCAGTGGCCAATATAGCCTATTATGCATGGTTTATTGTGTGTGGACAGTTAAGTCATCATGATGTCACAGTTGCATTAGCTTACTGGAAACAAAAGAAGATTCCAATGATTACTTTCGCATAAATCGATCATGTATACCCCTTTGAGAAGTGCTAGAAGGCCTACGATTCTGCAGAGCACAAATAGCCTTGTATCCTAGAGACATTTACAGACTATTATCTACTACTACTACTACTAATATACCACTAATATACGCTGAAAAGCATGTGCATATCGGTGTGTGGAGTGAAGTTGTGGAATAATTTACCCGAATACATCAAACTGAGTAAACATGTGGCACAATTTAAAAAGCAGCAAAAAGAAATACACATTGGAAAAATACAGAAATGAGTATTGAGGATAAACAAAGTTATGTTTTGTGTATGTAGTGCTGTACTATATGCACTGCTGTCAAGTGAATCAAGTTTTTTTCTTGTAATCTTTTAATATAAGTAAAAGTATATTCTATATTGTAATACACTAAATTATGTTATATCTAGTCAAATTAATGGAAGAACAAATATAAATGTAAGGGGATAGGGATCAATAAGCTTAGCTTCCCTCTACTCCTTTTTTGGACATGTCTGCTAACCAAACACATTGCTCTTGACCTTTTGTTTATAATTCCTCATTTTCTTCTTTTTTTAATGTTTTTCTTTTAATGTTTTTTTTATTTGTTGCTATGGTTGTTTGGTTCGACGGACCAAGATATCGTGAGTTGTTTGGAGAAATATGGAGAATAAAATGTTTTCATTCATTCATTCATTCATTCATTCATTCATTCATTCATTCATTCATTCAATATTAATATAACATTCTGGTCCTTCTCGACCTATCGGCAGCCTTCGACACGGTGGATCATGCTATCCTCCTGGACTGTCTCCATTCCAACGTCGGACTCCGCGACCTAGCCCTTGGCTTGTACATCCGGATTACACCATCATCACCTTCATCACCCCCCACACTGACCGCTTGCCTGGAGGAGACTAAGGCGTGGATGAACCACAGGTTTCTCCAGGTCAACATCTCCAAAACAGAAGCCATGCTGGTCGGTACCCCACACCAGGTCCGGTCATCCACCATCACCACCATCTCCTTCTCCGGCCAGAACATTGCCCTCTCCACCCTTGTCACCAACTTGGGCGTGAAAATGGACCCCCACCTCACATATGAGACTCACATCAAACACCTCTGCAAGACCTCTTTCTTTCATCTCAGAAACATCACTAAACTCCGTTCCTCACTCACTCTGGCAGATTCTGAGAAACTCGTCCACGCCTTCGTCTCCTCCAAGCTGGACTATTGCAATGCACTCCTCATCGGGATCCCTAGTAAAAGCATTCAAAAACTGCAAACCATCCAGTATAGCGCTGCTAGGATCCTGATGAGGGTGCGCAAATATGACCACATCACCCCTACCCTCAGATCACTTCACTGGCTCCCCGTGGAACACAGGATTGAATACAATGTCTCCCTCCTCACTCACTAGTGCGTACACGGTGGTGCCCCTTCCTACCTCAAGGAACTCCTCACCCCCCAGTCCTCCTCACGCTCCCTCCGCTCCGGCACTGCCTACCTCCTCAAAGCCCCCAGGACTAAGCTGCACACCATGGGCGATCGAGCCTTTTGCTCTGCCGCGCCCAGACTGTGGAATGCTCTCCTCAACCACCTGAGAGCACCACAAGCTGTTGACACTTTTAAACGTGGACTCAAGACATACCTTTTTAGAAAGGCCTTTTATTAGTTTTATGTATTATCATTATGTGTTCTTCTTTTTTATATATCTATTTTTATTTTATTATTGTTAACTATGTAGCACTCTGAGATTCTCAGGAGGTAGGGTGCATTACAAATGAAATGTATTATTATTATTATTATTATTATTATTATTATTATTATTATTATTATTATTATTATTATTATTATTATTATTATTATTATTATTATTATTATTATGATTATGATTATGATTATTATTATTATTATGATTATTATTATTATTATTATTATTATTATTATTATTATTATTATTATTATTATTATTATTATTATTATTATTATTATTATTATTATTATTATTATTATTATTATTATTATTATTATTATTATTATTATTATTATTATTATTATTATTATTATTATTATTATTATTATTATTATTATTATTATTATTATTATTATTATTATTATTATTATTATTATTATTATTATTATTATTATTATTATTATTATTATTATTATTATTATTATTATTATTATTATTATTATTATTATTATTATTATTATTATTATTATTATTATTATTATTATTATTATTATTATTATTATTATTATTATTATTATTATGAATGCAGAACACCTCTCAACAATGTGACTATGATGATGATGATGCCTGGATCAAATGAACTAAAGCGATTATAGTTTGGCTCAGTGTGTATTGTAACAACAAAGTACTCCAGCAGCAACAATGTGGACCGCAAGAACAGCACAGTGCAGCAGCTGAAACGAGATATGCAGCGTTGACAGATTCGTTCAGGACTCACCGCGGGAAGTGAAACCTATACTAAACGTGTGTTTTCATGCACCGTACCGCGACCACAGAGCGGGGGGAATGGAGCCGCATGCAGTAAGTGACGCCGCAGTCAGATCCTCCAGAAAGAGAGAGGCGACGGAACGGAATGAAACCAGCGGAAACCTCCAGACAAAAGACACGGACTCCTTTCTGTGATGTTTTAGTACATGCCACACACAGAGAAGGGGATCTGAGTCTGAGTGTGTGTGTGTGTGTGTGTGTGTGTGTGTGTGTGTGTGTGTGTGTGTGTGTGTGTGTGTGTGTGTGTGTGTGTGTGTGTGTGTGTGTGTGTGTGTGTGTGTGTGTGTGTGTGTGTGTGTGTGTGTGTGTGTGTGTGTGTGTGTGTGTGTGTGTGTGTGTGTGTGTGTGTGTGTGTGTGTGTGTGTGTGTGTGTGTGCGTGTGTGATTATCATCGTCTGTGTGACACCTGACATCGCCGGGGTTCGTCATGTAGACATATTTCTTCTCGAGCACGGGTTTTTCAGACAGAATCTAAGTTCTTCCCGAATACCCTACAAGATCCTCCTCCTCACCTACAAATCCCTGCACGGGTTGGCTCCTTCCTACGTGACCGACCTACTCCACCCCTAGACTCCAGCACGAGGCCTCCGCTCCTCCAACTCCGACCTCCTCACCATCCCCTGCACCAGGCGTTCCACACTGGGAGACCGAGCTTTCTCCGTAGCTGCTCCCAGGCTGTGGAACTGCCTCTCCCCCACCATCCGAGGCTCTGACACCATCAACCTCTTCAAAACCCACCTAAAAACACACCTGTTCACACTTGCCTTTGTGCAACACGGCCCTGCGCCCAAGTAGCCCACCCCCTTCCCCCCTGACTCTTTTCTTATAAGCTACTGATCCAGTTGCTTTTGTTTTTGTTTAGTTTTTCTGTTACTGTTTCGTCCAATTGGACAGCACCCTGCTTCCTTTTTTATTGTATTTGTTTTATTTCTCCTGTTGTTACGATAGATATATATTCATATTTTTACCCTTTCATTTATAATATAGCTTCTCTCTCTTTTTAAAGTGTCCTTGAGTCCGAGAAAGGCGCTTCTCTCTTTAAATCCACTTTATTATTATTATTATTATTATTATTATTATTATTATTATTATTATTATTATTATTATTATTATTATTATTATTATTATTATTATTATTATTATTATTATTATTATTATTATTATTATTATTATTATTATTATTATTATTATTATTATTATTATTATTATTATTATTATTATTATTATTATTATTATTATTATTATTATTATTATTATTATTATTATTATTATTATTATTATTATTATTATTATTATTATTATTATTATTATTATTATTATTATTATTATTATTATTATTATTATTATTATTATTATTATTATTATTAATGCCATCTCTCTCTCTTTCTCACTGATGAGATCATCTCCCTCTCACTCACTCAGTCTATTTCTCTTTCTGTCTCTCTTCTCATCCTCTTTTTCTAGTAAATGTAAATGTACCCCCCAACCCCCTTCCTCCTCCTCCTCCTCCTCCTCCTCCTCCTCCTCCCATCCTCTCCTCAACCTCTCCCGGGCTGACAGGATGTTGGAGAGTTGATGAGTGAGACAGCATGTGACAAGTCTGGCATTTGAGTGAGTATGATGTGCCTAATATGGTGCGCGCTGACAGCACCAGTGGAGATCTTCAGCAGTGGAGATGCCGCTATACTGATGCCCAACTGATGCTGCCTCGCGCACACACACACACACACACACACACACACCTCACTCACTCCGTTGCTTATGTGTGCATGTGGATTCTACTCTCCCAGGGTCAGGGGGGTCAGGGAATACACCGCCTTCCACTTCACTCCCTATCTGTCCACTCTGCACATGTCAGCTTCGCACAGACAGCCATATTTTTACATCCACGTTGACAGTGCAGCGAGAGGCAGGAAGCACGGGTCCTCTTTGGTGTAGGTTTCACATACTGCACACAGTATTGTAGACACAGTATTCCATTGCGTCATCATCATCATCATCATCATCACCACCGTGGACATATCGGTAGGCAAACAACGGGTGATTGTAGTCAAATAACAGCTTATTTGATCAATAGGATTAAGTCATATTCATAAGAAATGCATGACACGTCTCATGAATATCATGAATCAAGAACATCATGAATGGTGTACTGTTTGTATAGGCTGGTCTTAATATACAGATTGTAGTGTACATTATCGCAGGTTACATGAAGTTCTGCATTACATACAGTACATGCCCAGGGTATCGGTACTGAATGGATGTGTGATATGTTGTCTACAGCAGGGGTTCCCAACCTTTTTTCCCCCAGGGACCCCCAAACATCTCTGCTGAAATTCCTGGACCCCCCTCCTAATAGAATACCATAAAATACATTTTTTTGTCATTTTAATACTTTCTTTTGTCATTTTAATAACAAACTGCTTATACACAGGCATATGCATCATAATTAGACCCACTATGCTTCTTTGACTTGTGCCTTCAATCAACAAATCTAATCTTGCACCATATGTATTTCAAAATGTTGGCCAATATTCAAATCCTGTATTCATCCTCTCAAATCAGGCCCTAATGGTGAACGGTTTGCATGTTGAATGAAGTAAGAATCCACTGCAGTAAAACATATCCTCACCTCGAGTGGTGGTAGTAAGGTTGACTGACATGAGAATGTCCTGCTTCAGATCCTCATTTTCGATATATTGCACATAAACGATGAGCACAGCCTCGTCTGCGACAGTTGTAGTTTCATCAAGTTGTATGGCAAATGGACCCTTTCTAAGCTTTTCTGACAGCTGCTGCTCGCAATCACTTGACATCTTATCAATTCGGTCTTTCACTACATTGTTTGAGAGTGGTACTGATTTTAGTTTATCCGCCACCTGTGGGCCGCACAGTTTCTAAACCATTTTGATGCAGGCTGGTTTGATGAGCTGCTCGCCAATATTGTGCGGTTTCTTTGCTTTTGCAATTAAAAGCGAACACTCAAAGGAGGCTTCGGTAGCCTTCTGTAAATCACTGCCACCCCTGCTCCACGCTATTCTAACAACATCAACAGGCTTGTTCGCCTTGAGAGACTGTTCTTTCCTCCGGATCCTTCCCAACGGTTTCTGGGTGCTTAGACGCCTGATGTCTCTTCAGCTTGCTAGGCTTCGGGCTCGATTGCTGTAGGTCCTAACTTTTTTTGCAGATGAGCTGCCGTCATCTCCTTTTCGTTTGTCACACATTTTTGCCTCTGGCGGCTGACTGCAGACGAGTCGAGAAAGTTAACTAGCGTGCTAGGCTAGCTACAGAAAGTGATACAGTCAACTGATTCGCGTTTTAGCGGCTACCCGGTAGCCTACTGTTAAGGTTCAAAAATCATGTCTAGATGTTTATTTATTTATCTTTATTTTTTATTGTAGTGGAGAGACTATTCATTCTTCTGATGATAAAAATATGCTAATTAAATATTTTTCTGAAAAAAAATAAAATAAAAAAAAACTCAAATCAGCTGTGGTCTGGCGGACCCCCTGCGCCCCCTGGAGGACCCCCAGGGGGTCCGCGGACCCCAGGTTGGGAATCACTGGTCTACAGCATGCAAGCACATATAGTGTTTTCTTGTATACTGTAGTATATGTTCTTGTAAAACATGCCATTAAAGCTGACATATTATGGGACGTGTGTTTTGCCTGGTCTTTGTAGGTATGTGGCAGTCTGAAAGTAATTTAGGCACTGGGGGAAAAGTGACATAGGTAATGCTTTTTGGCCAGCAGGGTTTAAGGAAGTAACTAACACCTCTCCTGAAGGCTAACCGGCCATGTCCGCTTCCATTCATTGTGCTAAGCTAGGCTAAGCAGCCAGATAGCTTTCTACTGAACGCACAGGTTAGGAAACTGGTATCTATCTTCTTGTCTCTCTGGAGAAGACGGTAAGCTAATTTCCCAAAATGTTGCCGTATTACTTTAAGTATTTTAATTATTATCATATTCAGATTATTTAAATGGGTATATTTTCATAACTCTCTGTATCTCAACTCCTACCACAAAGATAAATATACATTATAGTGTTTTCGTGCACGTCTATGTGAGTGTGTGCACGTGTGTCCGTGTGTGTGTCTGTCCTCACACACCTTCTCCCGATGTGTTAGTACACGTCAGTCCGTGTTTGTGTGTACAGAGTACAACACACACTCACACAGTTCCTCTGCATCTGTGTGTGAGAGAGACATATGGTGAGTCAATGCGTGGGAGCAGGATACCAGTGTGGGGGGAGGAGGGGTGGGGAGGAAGAGGAAGAAGAGGAGGAGGAAGGAGAGGGGAGGGGGCGGTGTTGGTGGTGGAGGAGGAGAGGAGGATTCAGGCTGTGTGCACCAATAGGTGGCAGTCTACCCTTTTTGACTGGAGACGTTGACCCAGACGGAGACGGGTGTGGAGCGCCTGTATGTCCCAAGGGACATGAAGGAGGATGAATACAAGTTCCCTTTCTTTAGCACCCCCCCCTCCCCACACCCACCCAACCTCCCTGCCTGCCGGCTGCTCACAGGACGGATGGGAGAGCAGGAGCGAAAGAGGAGAGAGCAGGAGGAGGAGGAGGAGGAGGAGGAGGAGGAGGAGGAGGGAGAGTCCCAGAGAGAGATCAGGTTGGCTGAATGAACAGCGGTGGATGACGATAGGCGGAGGGTAGCATGCCCCCGTGTTGAAGCGCTCTGAGTCAGAGAAGAGCGCTATATAAATCCAATCCATTATTATTATTATTATTATTATTATTATTATTATTATTATTATTATTATATTATTATTATTATTATATTATTATTATTATTATTATTATTATTATTATTATTATTATTATATATTATTA